>NC_074673.1:21577991-21920472 GCF_029448725.1 Salvelinus fontinalis | reverse complement strand
ACCTCAAATAACCAAACGTATAGACAATTGCCACAAACAGGCTAGCCATTTTACATAACAGAAGCATGTGAATAATCCAATATCAAAGAGAGTATAGTGAGGGGTAGCCAGTCCTGCAGTAGAAAAACATTTACCTTTGTCTTTTCATATAATTTTGTTCTGCTACAGATATTCAATTGCATATGTGGCATTAACTACTGTAGGCTAAAGTACCACTAAGGAGAGGGTGGCAGATGTAGGTAAACCAGGCTTGACGGGGCAGACCCCTTTGCTGGGTGTAATTTGCATCAGTGTTCGCTCCACTGAGATCAAGGATGCAGCCATTCTGTGAGGTGTAACCCATTCGGGCCTAGCTATGGCCTGGCAGCAGTTGGGCCAAGCCGAGCAGAAGCAGTACACACACTCCTCTATATTGCAGATTAAACTGGAAAACATCTGGGTTGGTGAAACAGCAGAATGCCCATTTTGAAAATCTACCCAATATTACGTTCACTTGAAGTGGAACTAACCGTATTTTAACTACGCTGCAGATATGAAAAGAACAGACAATCATAAGTTCAGTCAAAAATATCAAATTCCCAGTTTATGCTACAAAACCAACTTTATGAGAGGTTTAAAAAATAGGTTCTATTTGACTCAACATTGCATGATGTACACGAAGGCATTGTTGGCCTTAGTGGAGGCAGTTCAACACATGATTTATATAATTCACCAATACATTTCTTGGTAATCCAAAAAATATTGCTATTAGTTTGTAAATCACAGCTGGCCTGGTACATTGTTTGCTGCCTCCATTCGGGATGCACTGTTTCAGTTTCAATTGTTTTGGACAAAAACGGATTTAACTAAGGCTGGGAATGTCAATTCAATCAAACTAGCAAGTGGCAATGATCACAAGTCAGTCATAATGTGGCTGAAATGCTAGTGCAAGCTAAAAACACAGAGCCTAATGTTAGCTAGATAGCTAGCTAGCTACCTGCTAGGAGGACGTCATGTCATTGGAGGAGTGGTTGAGTGACTGACTTTTTGCCCTCGTATCGTTTTTAGGTGGCTACACAGGTAGAGATTCAAGTGTCATTTGCTTAGCTAGAAAAAAATATATTGCTGTTATCCAGGTAGCATATCTCTTGTTTGCAAATTCACTCTGGCTATCTACTCAGATTTCAAGTTATTATTGTCTGAGTGTGCCAGAGGACAGAATAACTGATTCATTTACACCCACTGAATGACCGTTTCAGTAAACGTAGGCAAAAAAAGTAATAGTTAGTCAGAAATACTCTAGATAACATGTAAACAGCCTAACCAGCTCTAATACTGTGAGTAAAATGGTCAGTGATGGTCATTTCTGGAAGTAGCTAGCTAGCAAGCAAGCCAACTTTAGCCCGTTAGCTTGGGTGCTTGGTTGGGACAACGCATGCATTGGCAGGTCAGCTGCAGAAGGACGAGCAAGCTATTCCCCATCGTTTATCAGTGCAATTTTGACGGCCAACTATCTGAAAAAGTTTGAGAGGGTTAATCTAATGTTCCTTCATTCGATCTTACCATTTGTTGTTGATCCTGTTGTTGTTGATGTGTATATAGGGAAAGATAGCCTACATTGTTATGGTTGTTTGATCAATAGGACTGTAAAGTTCCCAAATGTAAGATGTCTCCTATGATATATATATATATATTTTTTTTTTTCCCCTTTTCTCCCCAATTTTCTTGGTATCCAATTGCTAGTAATTACTATCTTGTCTCATCGCTACAACTCCCGTACGGGCTCGGGAGAGATGAAGGTCGAAAGCCACGCGTCCTCCGAAGCACAACCCAACCAAGCCGCACTGCTTCTTAACACAGCGCGCCTCCAACCCGGAAGCCAGCCGCACCAATGTGTCGGAGGAAACACCGTGCACCTGGCCCCCTTGGTTAGCGCACACTGCGCCCAGCCCGCCACAGGAGTCCCTGGAGCGCGATGAGACAAGGATATCCCTACCGGACAAACCCTCCCTAACCCGGATGATGCCAGGTCAATTGTGCGTCGCCCCAAGGACCTCCGCGGCCGGCTGTGACAGAGCCTGGGCGCAAACCCAGAGACTCTGGTGGCTCAGCTAGCGCTGCGATGCAGTACCCTAGACCACTGCGCCAATCGGGAGGCCCTATTTAGCTACATATTTGCAGAAATCCATTTAGGTGTATTTTGTGGCTTTTGCCAAATGCATTCTATTGATCTAAAGTCACGCTGTTGCAACTGCCTGTAAACACACAGTCCAGTTCAAAGTAAATTATGGCAGGTCGGTCCTTGTGGCAAATGGCTTGTTTGCATATAGGCCTACTGTAACTCTGACTCGCTATGGTGCACCGGTCTGCGTAGACACCGGGTCCTGGACAAGACAGATTTTTTTCCCGGTTGTATTTACTGCAGTGTCTATTAATTTTCCAAACAGACGGCCACTTTCCCACTCCACAGTGTCTTCGGAAAGTATTCAGACCCCTTGACTTTTTCCACATTTTGTTAAGTTACAACATTATTGTAAAATTAATTAAATAGAAAAAAATCTAATGTATAAAACTTTAAAATAGAAATACCTTATTTACATAAGTATTCAGACCCTTTGTTATGAGACTCTAAATTGAGCTCTAAATTGATCATCCTTGAGAGGTTTATACAACTTGATTGGAGTCTGCCTATGGTAAGTGCAATTGATTGGACAGGATTTGGAAAGGCACACACCTGTCTATAAAATGTCCCACAGTTGACAGTGCATGTCAGAGCAAAAACCAAGCCATGAGATCGAAGGAATTGTCCGTATAGCTCTGTGACAGGACTGTGTTGAGGCACAGACCTTGGGATGGGTACCACAAAACATCTGCAGCATGGAAGATCCCCAAGAACACAGTGGCCTCGGTCAGGGAGGTGACCAAGAACCCAATGGTCACTCTGACATAGCTCTAGAGTTCCTCTGTGGAGATGGGAGAATCTTTCAGAAGGACAACCATCTCAGCAGCACTCCACCAGTCTGGTCTTTATGGTATGGTGGCCAGAAGGAAGCCACTCCTCAGTGAAAGGCACATGACAGAACGTTTGGAGTTTGCCAAAAGGCACCTAAAGACCCTCAGACCATTAGAAACAAGATTATCCGGTTTGATGAAAGCAAAATTGAACTCTTTGGCCTGAATGCCAAGCATCACTTTCTGTAAGAAACCTGGAACCATCCCTACGGTGAAGCATGGTGGTGGCAGCATCATGCTGTGGGGATGTTTTTCAGCGGCAGGGACTGGGAGACGAGTCAGGATCGAGGCAAAGATGAATGAAGCAAAGTACAGAGAGATCCTTGATGAAAACCTGCTCCAAGGTGCTCAGGACCTCAGACTGGGGTCAAGGTTTACCTTCCAACAGGACAACGGCCCTAAGCACACAGCCAAGAAAATGCAGGAGTGGCTTCGGGAGTTCTCTGAATGTCCTTGAGTGGCCCAGTCAGAGCCCTGACTTGACCTCGATCGAACATCTCTTGAGAGACCTGAAAATAGCTGTGCAGCAATGCTTCCCATCCAACCTGACAGAGCTTGAGAGGATCTGCAGAAAATAATGGGAGAAGCTCCGCAAATACATATGTGCCAAGCTTGTAGCGGAATACCGAAGAATTTGAGGATTTAATCGCTGCCAAAGGTGCTTCAACAAAGTATTGAGTAAAGGGTCTGAATAATTATATAAATGTACTAGTTCCGTTTAAAAAATCTATATTTTTAAACTTTTTCAAAAATGTCTAAAAAACAGTTTGTGGAGTATTGTGTGTAGTTAGAAGGGGAAAAAACGTTTGAATTAAGGCTGTAGAATAACGTTAGAATAAGGCTGTAACGTAACAAAATGTGAAACAAGTCAAGGGGTCTGAATACTTTCCGAATGCCCCTGTATATCGCCATAGAATTTTCACAAATGCCTAAGTATACGTAATTCCCAAACATTTGAAGGATCTATGAAAACGTGAAAATGACCATCTAACTGGTCGCTTATCAGAAAATGTTAAGGAAAAAAAAGTCATATCCTTCCTGGGGTGTTTATGAACAGATTTTAATCAGATTTCATGTTGCTAAAATGCTGTGAGTTCCACTTTAAAGAAGACAATATTTCATGTTTACCAGATATATTACATTAATGGTTAAATTCTAGATAACATTTGCTTAATATTACATTGTAAGTATGGAACACATTTTGTGTTTTGTGTTTAGCTTCAAGCAAACATTCAGCAGGAATATGTATCATTCCATTCCAGACTGATAACAAATGGCTTTTCAATGTAGAAACCTGATTTAAGTTGTGGATATTGACTGAGAGGACTCACATTTGATCACCTAACAAATATACATTGCTCAAAAAAATAAAGGGAACACCTAAACAAGACAATGTAACTCCAAGTCAATCACACTTCTGTGAAATCAAACTGTCCACTTAGGAAGCAACACTGATTGACAATAAATTTCACATGCTGTTGTGCAAATGGAATAGACAACAGGTGGAAATTATAGGCAATTAGCAAGACACCTCCAATAAAGGAGTGGTTCTGCAGGTGGTGACCACAGACCACTTCTCAGTTTCTATGCTTCCTGGCTGATGTTTTGGTCACTTTTTAATGCTGGCGGTGCTTTCACTCTAGTGGTAGCATGAGACGGAGTCTACAACCCACACAAGTGGCTCAGGTAGTGCAGCTCATCCAGGATGGCACATCAATGCGAGCTGTGGCAAGAAGGTTTGCTGTGTCTGTCAGCGTAGTGTCCAGAGCATGGAGTCGCTACCAGGAGACAGGCCAGTACATCCGTAGACGTGGAGGAGGCCGTAGGAGGGCAACAACCCAGCAGCAGGACCGCTACCTCCGCCTTTGTGCAAGGAGGAGCAGGAGGAGCACTGCCAGAGCCCTGCAAAATCACCTCCAGCAGGCCACAAATGTGCATGTGTCTGCTCAAACGGTCAGAAACACTCCATGTGGGTGGTATAAGGGCCGGACGTCCACAGGTGGGGCTGTGCTTACAGCTCAACACCGTGCAGGACGTTTGGCATTTGCCAGAGAACACTAAGATTGGCAAATTCGCCACTGGCGCCCTGTGCTCTTCACAGATGAAAGCAGGTTCACACTGAGCACATGTGACAGACGTGACAGTCTGGAGACGCCGTGGAGAACGTTCTGCTGCCTGCAACATCCTCCAGCATGACCGGTTTGGCGGTGGGTCAGTCATGGTGTGGGGTGGAATTTCTTTGGGGGGCCGCACAGCCCTCCATGTGCTCGCCAGAGGTAGCCTGACTGCCATTAGGTACCGAGATGAGATCCCCAGACCCCTTGTGAGACCATATGCTGGTGCGGTTGGCCCTGGGTTCCTCCTAATGCAAGACAATGCTAGACCTCATGTGGCTGGAGTGTGTCAGCAGTTCCTGCAAGAGGAAGGCATTGATGCTATGGACTGGCCCGCCCGTTCCCCAGACCTGAATCCAATTGAGCACATCAGGGACATCATCAAATCAAGTTTACTTTATATAGCCCTTCGTACATCAGCTAATATCTCAAAGTGCTGTACAGAAACCCAGCCTAAAACCCCAAACAGCAAGCAATGCAGGTGTAGAAGCACGGTGGCTAGGAAAAACTCCCTAGAAAGGCCAAAACCTAGGAAGAAACCTAGAGAGGAACCAGGCTATGAGGGGTGGCCAGTCCTCTTCTGGCTGTGCCGGGTGGAGATTATAACAAAACATGGCCAAGATGTTCAAAATGTTCATAAGTGACAAGCATGGTCAAATGATAATCAGGAATAAATGTCAGTTGGCTTTTCATAGGAAAGCAAAGGCCAGCTTTTTCAAGCAGAAATTTGCATCCTGTAGCTCTAACTCAAAGCACAGCCCCCGCACCACTAGAGAGATACTTCAACCAATCCTGAGACAAGGCCGAGTATAGCCCACAAAGATCTCCACCACAGCACAAACCAAGGGGGGGCGACAACCCAGACAGGAAGATCACGTCTGTAACTCAACCCACTCAAGTGACGCACCCCTCCTAGGGACGGCATGAAAGAGCACCAGTAAGCCAGTGACTCAGCCCCTGTAATAGGGTTAGAGGCAGAGAATCCCAGTGGAGACATCATGTCTCGCTCCATACACCAACGCCACGTTGCACCACAGACTGTCCAGGAGTTGGCGGATGCTTTAGTCCAGGTCTGGGAGGAGATCCCTCAGGAGACCATCTGCCACCTCATCAGGAGCATGCCCAGGCGTTGTAGGGAGGTCATATAGGCACGTGGAGGCCACACACACTACAGAGCCTCATTTTGACTTGTTTTAAGGACATTACATCAAAGTTGGATCAGCCTGTAGTGTGGTTTTCCACTTTAATTTTGAGTGTGACTCCAAATCCAGACCTCCATGGGTTGATAAATTTGATTTCCATTGATAATTTTTGTTTGATTTTGTTGTCAGCACATTCAACTATGTAAAGAAAAAAGTATTTAATAAGAATATTTCATTCATTCAGATCTAGGATGTGTTATTTTAGTGTTCCCTTTTTTTTGAGCAGTGTATAATAATGAGAGGACAGATACCCCACAACATAACAAAAGGAGGCAGCACATCTTGATTTAGATGTCTGACTCAGGAGTATGGGAATACTGACCAACTCGAATCTTTAGAATAATCCTTAGCGATTTTACGTGTTGTCGCTTGGATTCCCCTGCAATCTGTTCTCGCCACGCCTTGCGCATTTCACGGATCCTGAAGGAATCCACACCGGTTGCCACATAGAACAACTACACGACCAAGCCATAACAATGTCTTTGTTAGAAATCTCGAATGGCCAGAGATGTTTTTAGATTTTTTCAAGTGGTAGAGTTTTGCATGTGGAAAACAATGAGCAGGAGAGTAAGTTGTTGCATGGACTGCTGCCGCAGCATGTGCTGCTTCCTGGCTTGTTCAGGGCTCATCTTGAGCAACTGCATCACTGTCCATCCTTCAGAGAAAGCTATGCCTGTCACTTCTCTCTGCCAATCAACACACACTGTCTGGATATTCACGGCATGGGGTGGTGTGTCATCACATGACATAAAGTCTGGAGGGTTCACACACTGTCTGTAATCAGAATTGTGTTTTGTTTGTAGAAAAGAGTGAGCATGACATCAGAAATTAGCAACTGCACTGCAATGTCATTGTAATGTAACTTCAAGTAATTGAGACCTTGAGAAATGGTGTGTTATTGTATGCTTTGCAATGCTATGCAGTGATGGGGTTGGGGGTTCTCATGCCATTGAAATATGTAAAGAAGTAGAGCAAAAACAAATTGTCTCACCACTTGAGTAGTCATGGCAAATGAAAGTATCTGTCAGCAACTTGAGGGATATTAGTCTGTGTAAATGTATAATTACAGAAATGCCATTTGACTGCCATCAGCCCCTGTGGGAACCACATTAATCCCAAAGATCAATGTTTTCAACCTTGTATATGCATAGCACAGCAATCTATCCATCAGCACAACTGCCTTATCAGTCTAAAGGGAGAGAAGCCATCAATAAATACCCTGGCCTCACTACCAGAACAGAGGCATTTAAAATGGAAATTCACACATGGCTCCAGCAAGATCCCTACCACACCGAAAACGGTGTTATAATGAGTAGTTCTCTCCTCGTCAAATTTAAACTAACATAACAGTCTTTCATTAGTCATGACAAGTCTAAACGTTAAACTTGGGTAAATAGTTTCTTTCTCTGTGCTACTCAGAAAACGATATCGCTACAATAATCAATAAGAGGGAAAAATCTGGGTGCATTTTGTGCCATCTCTGGCTCCCTATAGTTCTGCACAAGTCTGATTGAACAGGCAGTGCCAGACAATGAAGGATGTGTTGGCCTGAGCAGCAGAGTAATTGGGATGCAGAATGCCCTGCTCAGTAGTGACACTTTAAAAACCCTACTGGGATGTGCAATTGATATCATAAAAATAGTCAACATGCTGGAAATGCCAAGGCAGCCAACATATCTAAGATGAGGCCTCATCAGCATTCTGAGGCCACCATTTGCATTCCCTTGTTCCAGCAGGGTTTTAAAACACCATTTTTCTGATAGTGATTTTTATTGTTTTGCATTCTCATTTTGTTCTCCTCCTTTCTTTGGTTTTTAGGTCATTTCGGCTTTTCTCCATAAACAGCCATGGTCCTTGTTAGAGGTAGAAGACAATTATGGCTAACTGATGGTTGAGGGTGAACCAAAGCGTGAAGAGGCTCCATTTGGCTGTGATTGCCCTCTGACAAAATCATTCCCTGCATATACGCTGCCATTGTGAAACTGATGAGCTATGACTGTAATCGGCCCAATGATTGGACCAAAACAGGGTTTAGGGATAGCGGGGCAGTGCATCGTCTGCTTGTTTGGATAGGTAGGGGCAGCTGGAAGGAAGTTAAGATGCCTACCGTGGGCCATCTCATGCAGGTAGTCCACCGTACTCCCTTCCTGGCAACAGGAACACTCTGGTTATTGAGATTAGAGGGGTGGAACTTTGCCATACACCACATATTACAAGACCTAGTTGGCCAGCTATCTGAACACAGTTGAGCCAAAAGGACTAAACACACAGAAATACAATTTTTTGCCATGTTGTAATACCTCCTAGGGGGGCGGAGGACTACGAGGGCTCAATCCACATTCATGGTTTGGATAAAAGATTGGGGGTACCTGAGGGGAACGAACACACACAATATTTAGCCTGCAGGATATTCATTCTGATGAATTAAAAGTGACGAAATATTAGTAAAAGTGCACTGAGATGAAACAGCTAATAATAGGAGAAACAAAATAGATTCATGGTTGAATGGCACAGAATGATTATTGATGTCAGAGGCACTGTAACCACCAATCCATGAGAGAATATTAGGAAAATGTCTACTGGTGTAGAGTTACAGTGCCTTCAGAAAGTATTAATACACATTGACTTATTTCACATTTTGTTGAGTTACAGCCTGAATTCAAAATGTATTAAATTGACTTTAATTATCTTAACCATCTACACACATAATGACAAAGTGAAAACATGTTTAGACATTTTTGCAAATGTATTGAAAATGAAAATTACATAGGTAAATATCGTCACATCGGGCAGCAGGTGAGCAAGTGTCAGAGAATGTGTTGATGAGGCTTGTGTAGCCTTACATTTGCAAGGGGAGAAATGTCACCAAGGACAATTTCTTCATTTCACTGTCATTGGCTGGCACCATGAACAAAGTGAATTGGGAGCTCCCCCCTCTCCACAAGATAAGGTACCTGCACAGCGAGAGACAAGTAGCAAAATTGGGAAGGGCGTTGTGGGTATATTCGACCCACACGAGTTACTGGCTCCAGGTGGTGGGAACGAGACAATGAAGAGTCGTCTCCAGGTCCTGATTGGCTCGCTCCGACTAGCCGTTAGACTGGGGATGAAAACCAGAGGACAGGCTGGCCGACAACCCAATGAGAGTTCAGAGTGGTTGAAGGAGGCCAGCCGGAGCTTGCTGTAGAGTCTTGTTCTGCGCACACAAAGTGCAGGCGGCAACGAACGTGGAGACGTCACGAACCATAGTGGGACACCAAAAACATTGTCAGACAAAAGCCATCGTCCGACGGGAACCAGGATGACAGTTGAGCCTCGAGGGCAGTGCCCATTCCAGAACCGGAGCATGGGCAGAGTCCGAGAGAAACATCCGGTTAGCCGGGCCCCCCTGGGAACACTGAGCCTTGTGGACCAGACTCTCGATTCCCCAGATGATAGCAGCCGTTAGACAGGAAGTAAGGAGGATGGTCTAGGGGTGTGGTGCTGTAGTAGCAGAGCTTTATAGATGTGACAGTGCGTCAGGCTTCACATTTCGTCAGGCTTCACATTTTTGAACCCTGGGCGTTAGGAGGTAGTGAAATGGAAACGAGTGAATAACAGGCCCCATCTCGCCTGCCTGGAGTTGAGGTGCCTGGTGGTGAGGAGATATTCCAGGTTAATATGGTTCGTCCAAACCAAGAATGGATGTTCCACCCCTTGTAACCAGTGCTTCCACTCCGCCGATGCCATCTTAACAGCGAGTAATTCTCAATTTCCCAGGTCATAGTTCCTCTCGCGGGATTAAGACGATGGGAATGGAAGGCGCAGGGATGTAGCTTCCGGTCCTGGGCAGAACGCTGGGACAGGACAGCCTACACTCCGACGTCCGAGGCGTTGACCTCCACCACGAACTGATGGGACTGGTCCAGATAGATTAAGAAGAAGTGAATCGCTGCTTGAGGTCTGAGAATGCCAGATCAGCTGCTGGAGACCCTAGGAATGGAACCTTGGGAGAGGTGAGTGCAGGGAGTGGGGAAGCAAGGGCGCTGTAACCCCAGACAAAACGTTGGTAGAAATGAGCAAACACAAGGAAACATTGCAGCTGCACTCTGGATGTGGGTTGAGGCTAATCCACCACCACTCTCACCTTGTCAGGGTCCATCTGAATATTCCCTGCAGCGATGACTTATCCTAGTAAGGAGATAGTGGAGCGATGGAACTCACACTTCTCCGCCTTCACAAAAAGCTGGTTGTCCAGGAGACACTGGAGGACCTGTCGGACATGGAGGACGTGCTCTTGAGCTGACCGGGAATAAATGAGGATGTCGTCGAGGTAGACAAACAAAAATTGGTTCAACATGTCACAGAACACGTCATTGACCAGGCCTGGAACACTGCGGGAGCGTTGGTCAATCCGAACGGCATCACCAGGTCCTCGTAGTGCCCGCTATCCGTGTTAAAGGCTGTCTTCCACTCGTCTCCTTCCCGTATCCGAACCAGATGGTAAGAGTTCCCAAAGGTCCAACTTGGAGAAGATGACCGCTCCTTGAGAGTCTCGAAGCTGAGGAGATGAGTGGTAGTGGGTAACGTTTTTTAATCGTAATGTCATTGAGACCCCGGTAGTCAATACACACGGATGCAGGGTCTTGTCCTTCTTCTCCACAAAGAAGAACCTTGCTCCGGCGGGGGAGGAAGATGGACGCATAATCCCTCAATATACCCTTCCATCGCTTTGGTCTCCGCACCCGACAGGGAATAAAGTCGACACCGGGGGCAGTGTGATGCCCAGGAGAAGGTTGATAGCACAGACGTAGGGCCAATGCAGAGTTGAAAACCACTGTGGTTGCCTGACACTCGAAGGTGGAAAGGAACCGTATTGTGGGTGACTCTGCCAATAAAGCGCCATCCAGCGCTCTGACGTCCATCGAACGGGAAAGGGGTTGAGTGGAGATACCAGCTTTGACACTTCGGTAGTGTCCATGAAGCTCTCATCGGCCCTAGAGACAATGAGCACCGGGATGGATTTAGACTGGCCTCCCCACAACAGGGTAGCATAGAGGGGGTTACAAGTAGTGAGAGATTGAAAACTCCCTGTACCAGTATAATCTTACCTACTGATGAGCCTGGTCTTTCAATGGGCAGGTAGATAAATAATGTCCCGTAGCTCCACAATCCAGACAGCTCTTGGTGTTTATTCAGTAGGAGATAATCTAGCCCTGCCCAGTTGCATGGGCTCTGGAGGAGACGAGTCGACAGCCCTCAGTTATTTCTGAGAGAACTCGGGTGACATCGGATAGACTCGGAAACGAAGACTTCGGGTATTTCCGGGATTCCTCAGAGAGGAGGTGGAAATTGAGGGCAACAGGGAACAGACTCCCTCTCCCTCCTACTTTCCTGTAACCACCCATCGATCCGGAGGGTGTCATAGAAATTCATAGTACTGAGAGAGACTTGGACAATTATTCAAACAATCAATCTTTATTTAACATCGCTTAATTATTGCAATAATGAAGCTGTTCGACTCTAAAGTGTGTAGCCGAGAGCTTAATCTTACAGACAATGCAGAGTTCTTATATACATTAGTAGATCAAAAAATGCTCAGTCATGGCTGGCTCCACCCATCCCACGCAGATTGGGGGGCATCATAAGCCACCTCAGGTTCATCTTGTGGTTTTCTGCACTTGGTGTTGTTTTAACACCCAACCCAGCTTAGTTTCCAAAATACAAGGATAATTAGTAACAGTGAGGGATTTTGTTCTACTCCAGGCTATCTCTATCTCGGTTACACCCAGCACATCTTATCTATGGAATGAATGCATGCTGGAATGCATGCTGTCAGCTCAAGCTATCTCTAGTGACCATACACCCAGATTAGCTGCAGGGAGCTAGAGTGGAGCCATCCCTTTACAAAAACACTGCATTAGTAGAACATAAATGTCTTACTATTCGTTAAATATGAATTGTTAACTATTAATATCAAACAAATCAGGTAAAAACGTATTTTTCTCTCACAAAGGTCAAGGCTATGAGGGAGTCAAGGTCTGTGGGCAGCCCCCGGGCTGCGAGCTCGTCTTTAATCCCCTCCGATAAGGAAGGAACGCGTCGAACAGAGCTTCCGGATTCCAGGTACTCTCAGCCGCCAACTTGCGAAAATCCACCACGTAGTCTGCCACACTACGTGAGTCCTGATGTAGTTGAACCAGCTTATGAGCAGCCTCTATCCCGGACATCTGAGAATCGAACGTTTTCCGTACCTCCGCCACAAACTCCTCCAGACTGAGGCAAACGATGGACTGTTGCTCCTACACCGCCGTAGCTCAGGCGTGTGCCCTCCCAGGCATTAGCGTTATTAAATACGCTATTCACAGTAGGTAAATTTTATGATTCTCAGAGTTTATTATAATATGAAGGGGCAGGCAAAAGGTAAGTCATGGCAGGCAAAGTCAGGCAGGTACAGGACGGCAGGCAGGATCAGGACAGACAGAAGGGTCAGAATTGGGAAGACTAGGAAAAATAAAAACTAGAACACAGGAAACACGGGAACATGCTGGTAGGACTTGATGGGACAAGACAAACTGGCAACAGACAAACAGAAAACGCAGGTATAAATACACAGGAGATAATGGGGACAAATGGGAGACACCTGGTGGGGGGTGGAGACAAGCAGAAGACAGGTGAAATAGATCAGGATGTGACAGCTGTAAGAGACGAGTAGGACAAATGGCTTTGGTTCCTTTTAGAAACAGTGTTGAGACAATGAGCATTTAGAAATGGCGTGACATTTCTCGACAAGACCTCACAACAGGCCAGCCACAGTTTCTCAGTTCCATAGGTCACCAACCAGTACTTTTTCACGGCTATTGTCCTGTCTGTTTGCCACAACACCCAAATGGGGGTTGTACTTTTTCTTAAATAAACTGAGGCTCCTAACTTTGCACCTGTGTGATTGTTAACCGCTCCAGGATTGCAGTTCTTATAATAAAATAAGTTGTTTTAAAGAATCTGCAGTCTCTCTTCCTTTCTGGTTAGAATTTCCTCCACACACACTACAGTCAAACAAAAGTATGTCAAAGTGTATCAAGCAAGTGAAAGTTAGGAAGATTTGTGTTAACTTTAAGGACAAGGGATAGCAGCTAAATGAAACAAACTGATGCCATTGCATGAAGACAGCCACAATGGAATAGACTATTTTTGATTGCTGTCATTATCGACACTTATATTCATTATAATGCCATTATAGCTTTTGAGATGATTTTTTCTATTTATCAATGCCACTTGGTGCATATAATTAAGTTTAGGCTACTGATGTTCTCATCGTTTGACTATGCATCTTGCTTACCGTCAGTGGCGGAAAAAGTATCCAATTGTCATACTTGAAAAGCAAAGATACCTTAATAGAAAATGACTCAAGTAAAAGTGACAGTCAACCAGTAAAATACTACTTGAGTTAAAGTCTTAAAGTATCTGTTTTTTTTCCACTTCAAGTGCAGGGCGCGAAATTCAAAATATATATTTTTTAAATATTTAACTTTCACACATTAACAACTCCAATACAGCATATGAAGGGTACACATCTCGTGAATCCAGCCAAAATGTCCGATTTTTAAAATGATTTACAGGGAAGACAAAATATGTAAATCTATTAGCTAACCACGTTAGCAAAAGACTCCACTTTTATTACTACATCAGTTTTTGACTCCATCAGTAGCTATCACAAATTCGGCCAAATAAAGATATAAATAGCCACTAACCAAGAAACAACCTCATCAGATGACAGTCTGATAACATATTTATTGTATAGCATATGTTTTTTTTTTTTAATTGCATATTTCAGGTATAAATCATAGTTTACATTGCAGCTACATTCAGAAATTGCACCGAAAGCAGCCATAATATTTACAGACACCAACGTCAAATACCTAATTACTCATCATAAAACATTTCTGAAAAATACATAGTGTACAGCAATTGAAAGACAGGCATCTTGTGATGCCAGACAATATTTCCGATTTATTAAGTGTTTTACAGCGTAAACAAAATGTAGCGCTATATTAGCTTAGCACAATAGCAAGAAACACTTGGGCGCCGGCGACTACGACAGATATATGAAACAACATCATAAAATCGGTCTTACTTTTGCTGATCTTTCATCAGAATGTTGAACAAGGTGTCCTTTGTCCAGATGAGTCTTTTTTTGGATTCAGAATGGCAACTTTCTCTCTCCATTTAGCAAGCGCCCTAGCCGGGTTGCACGTATCTCTCCATGTAAACAAACGGAAGAGAACGGAACACGGCAAAACTCCCGAAAAAATTTCAATAATCTGATGAAACTATATTGAAAAAACATACGTTACGATGATATGGTGACATGTATCAAATCAAATCAAAGCCGGAGATAATAGTCGCCTATAACGTCAGCAAAACAAAAGGCAACCCCACTGTCCAAATCGCGTTCTTCAGAGTACCGGAAATGGGGTACACGTCATTCCAAGAGGATTTATTCCATCCCAGATCGAGATAATCACCTCATTTCTTCTCTCACAGCCTTCTTGACACCCAGAGGAAGGTGTATGACGTGCATGTATACTAATAGCTCTTGTGCCCATTTATAGGCAGGAAGAGGAAGAGAGCATCGATTTCAGACTTTGAACTTCCGGGTCAGGAAAAGTGCTGCAGAATGAGTTGATTCACTCAGAGAAATAATTCAAACGGTTTTAGAAACTAGAGAGTGTTTTCTATCCAATAGTAATAATAATATGCATATTGTACGAGCAAGAATTGAGTACGAGGCCGTTTGAAATGGACACATTTTATCAGGCTACTCAATACTGCCCCTTGCAGCCATAAGAAGTTAATTACTCAGAACACCAAACAAAAACAACAAAAGGAATAACGAATGTCACGTTCTGCAGCTAACAAAAATCAAGATCCCACAACATAGGTGGGAATACATGCTACCTAAGTATGATTCCCAATCAGAGACAACGATAGACAGCTGCCTCTGATTGGGAACCACATTCGGCCAACCACAAAGAAATACAAAACATAGAATGCCCACCCCACATCACACCCTGACCTAACTAAATAGAGAAATAAAACGTCTCTAAGGTCAGGGCGTGACAGTATCCCCCCCAAAGGTGTGGACTCCCGGCCGCAAACCTGAACTTATAGGGGAGGGTCCGGGTGAAAATCTACCCTTGGCGGCGGCTCCGGTTCGGGGCATAGCCCCCGCTCCGCCTCTGGCTCCCCCCACTTTGGTGGCGCCTCTGTTGCGGGGACCCTCGTCGCCGGCCCCGGACTGGGGACCCGCGCCGCAGGCCCCGGACTGGGGACCCTCGCCGCAGGCTCCAAACTGGGGACCCTCGCTGCAGGCCCCGGACTGGGGACCATCGCCAGAGGATCCAGACTGACCCGTGGAGCAGGCACAGGATGAACCGGGCTGTGGGGGTGCTTATCCTTGGCACCAATTTTCCAGGCTGAATGCCCACTTTAGCACGGCACCTCCAGAGCGCAGGCACAGGTCAAACCGGGCTGTGGGGGAGCACTGGAGATCTGGTGCTTAGAACTGTGCACGTTTTTCCCCCAAAGTGTAACTATCATCATCAGTTAAGTCGGCGTATTCCTCCAAAGCTCAGTTGTCCTGAGTCTGCACAACTCTGCCAGGACCTAGGATCAAGGGAGACACTCAAGTGTTTTAGTACTATATCGCTTGACACAATGATGAAAATAATCATGGCCTCTAAACCTTCAAGTTGCATACTGGATCCTATTCCAACTAAACTACTGAAAGAGCTGCTTCCTGTGCTTGGCCCTCCTATGTTGAACATAATAAGCGGCTCTCTACCCACTGGATATGTACCAAACTCACTAAAAGTGGCAGTAATAAAGCCTCTCTTGAAAAAGCCAAACTTTGACCCAGAAAATATAAAAATCTACGAAATGCTTCAGTCTGGTTTTAGACCCCATCATAGCACTGAGACTGCACTTGTGAAGGTGGTAAATTACCTTTTAATGGCGTCAGACCGAGGCTCTGCATCTGTCCTCGTGCTCCAACATGTCCTCCAACACCAACATTTTCAGTTGATTTGTCAGAGGACAAACCATCCACAGAGACAAACTGATATCTTTCCGACAGATAAGATCTAAACCAGGCCAGAACTTGTCCGTGTAGACCAATTTGGGTTTCCAATCTCTCCAAAAGAGAGTGCTGCTTAGTGCTGCTTTTGATACCATCGATCACCACATTCTTTTTCCCAATTTTTCCGTTCTCTTCCGTTTGTTGGCATGGAGAGCTTCGAGCCACTTGGCTAGTGCGCTTGCTAAATCGAGAGGGAAAATGAACGTTCTAAATCCAAACAACGATTGTTCTTGACAAAGGACACCTTGTCCAACATTCTGATGGAATATCACCAAAAGTAAAAAACATTTTATGATGCTATTTCATATATCTGTCGTGCATGTGAACTAGTCGCCGGCGCCCAACTTTGGGGTACTCAGCTATACCAAAGCTGGATGTCGTAATGAAGTTATTTTTTAGAATTCTAACACTGCGATTTCATTAAGAACTAATGGATCTATAATTTCCTATACAACATGTATTTTTTAGTTATGTTTATGAATAGCTATTTGGTCAGAATATGTGTGTCAGAAAAAATGTCAGAAAAATATTGTTGCTGTTTAGACGTTGTAGCTACGATAGCAACATGTATACCCACTGATTTCAGCTCTAAATATGCACATTTTCGAACAAAACATAAGTTTATGTATAACCTGATGTTACAGGACTGTCATCTGATAAAGAATATCAAGATTAGTCAAAAATAATATATCTTTTACTGGTTTGTTACGATCGCTAACTTTTACTGCTGGGAAATGGCTTGTCTTTCTGGCTATTGTGGTAAGCTAATATAACGCTATATTGTGTTTTCGCTGTAAAACACTTAATAAATCGGAAATATTGTCTGGAATCACAAGATGCCTGTCTTTCATTTGCTGTACACTATGTATTTTTCAGAAATGTTTTATGATGAGTAATTAGGTATTTGACGTTGGTGTCTGTAATTATTCTGTCTGCTTTCGGTGCAATTTCTGATTGTAGCTGCAATGTAAACTATGATTTATACCTGAAATATGCAAATTTTTCGAATAAAACAGATTTATTGTATAACATGTTATAAGACTGTCATCTGATGAAGTTGTTTGTTGGTTAGTTTGGTTGGTTCTTGGTTAGTTAGATTGGCGTTGTGCAAGAAGAAGGCGTAGCAGTCGGACGTGTATTTGTCTTGTCTTGTCCCGTCTTGTCCCGCGTAAATAGTCCTCGTATTTTTTGTATACATTTCGTATATATTTTAATTTCACTTTCCATCTTGGAACTGAATATACATTCCCGCAACCCGCCTCACCCAATGTGGTACGGATCTGCTATTTTTTATACTTTAGAACCGTAACCCCAATCAGAAGCTAGCCAGATAACTAGCTACTAGCTAGTAGTCAGTTAGCCACTGCTGCGGTCTTCGCCCTTAACTCGGACACCAGCCAGCTTCAGCTCGGGCAAATACCTGCCAGTCTGCAGGCGCGATATCAACCCAGAGAATATAGGACTGCTTTTTCTCTACCACATCACCGGATTCCTGACGCAAGCTCTGGACAATTACACCGGATCATCGACGCTAGCTAGCTGCAACCAGGTGGCTACTACTGGCTAATACCTCTGTCCCGAAACAAGCACCAGTTAGCCTTGAGCTAGCCTCGAGCTAGGCCCATCTGCCGGCTACCCGAAGAGGCCTACCAGCAAATTATTGGGCTACAATACCTCTTTTGCCAATTGGACTGGACCCTTTATTGCCGACACGGAGCCCCGCCGATCCATCACGACTGGTCTGCCGACGTAATTGTCCGAGGTGGTTTCAACAGGCTTTTCCATTGCGACGTTTCTGAATACCCATCTGCTAATTATTAGCTGTCTTATGGGCTGCTATCTAAATAAATATACCGGACAATTTTTTTTTTCTTTTTTCCTGGGTCACTATATCTATTTTGCCAATTGGATCGATCCCCTCTACCACACGGAACCCCACTAATCTACCGACAGAAACGAACGAGGTGACAAAAAATAAATAAAAAAAAAAAAATAAAAACAGACCTCCATCCTATGTTATCTTGCTACCGATAGCCAGCTACCCGGCCAGCTGTCTGGATCGCCGTGCCCCCAACCAACCTCTACTCACTGGACCCTTATGATCACTCGATTAAGCATGCCTCTCCTTAATGTAAATATACCTTGTCCATTGCTGTTCTGGTTAGTGTTTATTGGCTTATTTCACTGTAGAGCCTCTAGCCCTGCTCACTATATATCCAACCTCTCAGTTCCACCACCCACATATGCGATGACATCACCTGGTTTCAATGATGTTTCTAGAGACTATATCTCTCTCATCATCACCCATTACCTAGGTTTACCTCCACTGTATTCACATCCTACCATACGTTTGTCTGTACATTATTCCTTGATGCTATTTTATCGCCCCCAGAAACTTCCTTTTACTCTCTGTTCTAGACGTTCCAAACGACCAATTCTCATAGCTTTTAGCCGTACCCTTACCCTACTCCTCCTCTGTTCCTCTGGTGATGTAGAGGTGAATCCAGGCCCTGCAGTACCTAGCTCCACTCCTATTCCCCAGGCGCTCTCTTTTGATGACTTCTGTAACCGTAATAGCCTTGGTTTCATGCATGTTAATGATATTTAGATGCTACTATTTAATTGTGACGCTATGCTAGCGATGCTAATCAGTGTGGGGGGGGGGGGGGGGTGCTCCCGGACCCGGGGTAGGTGCTCGGTAGAGGTTAATCCACCTATCGTGTCAGATTTTGAAAATATATTTTACAGCGAAAGAATTCCAAGCTCTTGTGAGTGTAGCTTTCAATGCTATAACAGCTTAGCCTTATATTAGCTTGGTTAGCTTGGTCACGAAAGTAAGAAAAGCAATAAAATTAAATCGCTTACCTTTGAAAATCGTCGGGTGTTCCCACTCACGAGACTCCCAGTTACACAACAAATGTTATTTTTGTTCGATAAATATTACTTTTATCACAAAAAAACGCCATTTGGGTTGCGCATTATTTTGAGAAAACAAAAGCCATGTTCTGTTCGACAAATCCCAATAAGTATCCGAAATGGTCGTAGAAACATTTAAAATGTTATTTATAATCAAACCTCAGGTTGTCTTTAACAAACACAATCGATAATATTTCAACCGGAGCATAACCTATTCATTAAGAGAAAAAAGAAAAATGGTGAGCTCCTCCCGCGCGCGCAGGAAAAACCCCTTTAAATGGAGGTTAGACAGGCCAGGAAACAAATATATATATTTTTAAATATCACTTCCGGGTTACTTTTTCTCAGGATTTTGCTTGCAGAATAAGTATTATTTTTCTCACAGACAATATTTTGACAGTTTTGGAAACTTTGGAGTGTTTTCTATCCTAATCTGTAAATTATATGCATATTCTACGATCTGGGCCAAAATGTCCGTTTACGTTGGGTACGTTAAAAAAAAAAACATTCTGACCCCTAGCGCTAAGAAGTTAATGAAAGTTTGATTTTATAGTAATTTTTCATAGTAAGTCATTTTAATTTTGCGCTTTGCATTTTCTCAGGCTTTTTGCCAAGTGAGGGCTATACTCGGCCTTGTCTCAGGATGGTAAGTTGGTGGTTGAAGATATCCCTCTAGTGGTGTGGGGGCTGTGCTTTGGCAAAGTGGGTGGGGTTATATCCTGCCTGTTTGGCCCTGTCTGGGGGTATCATCGGATGGGGCCACAGTGTCTTCTGACCCCTCATGTCTCAGTCTCCAGTATTTATGCTGCAGTAGTTTATTTGTCGGGGGGCAAGGGTCAGTCTGTTATATCTGGAGTATTTCTCCTGTCTTATCCGGTGTCCTGTGTGAATTTATGTATGCTCTCTCTAATTCTCTCTTTCTTGATTTGTCTCTCCCGGAGGACCTGAGCACTACCATGCCTCAGGTCTACCTGGCCATGCTGCTGCTTCAATTTCAAATGTTCTGCCTGCGACTATGGAACCCTGACCTGTTCACCGGACGTCCTACCTGTCCCAGACCTGCTGTTTTCAACTCTCTAGAGACAGCAGGAGCTGTAGAGATAATCTCAATGATCGGCTATGAAAAGCCAACTGACATTTACTCCTGAGGTGCTGACCTGTTGCACCCTCGACAACTACTGTGATTATTATTATTTCACCATGCTGGTCATTTATGAACGTTTGAACATCTTGGCCATGTTTTGTTATAATCTCCACCCAGCACAGGAAAAGAGGACTTGTCACCCCTCATAGCCTGGTTCCTCTCCAGGTTTCTTCCTAGATTTTGGACTTTCTAGGGAGTTTTTCCTAGCCACCGTGCTTCTACACCTGCATTGCTTGCTGTTTGGGGTTTTAGTCTGGGTTTCTGTACAGCACTTTGAGATATCAGCTGATTTAAAGAAGGGCTATATAAATACATTTGATTTGATTTGATTTGAAGAGGCGCTGTTGCGCCTTCTTCACCACACTGTCTGTGTGGCTGGACCATTTCAGTTTGTCCGTGATGTGTATGCTGAGGAACTTAAAACTTTCCACGTTCTCCACTTCTGTCCCGTCGATGTGGATAGTGGGGTGCTCCATCTGCTGTTTTCTGAAGTCCACAATCATCTCCTTTGTTTTCTTGACTTGGAGTGAGAGGTTGTTTTCCTAACGCTACACTCCGAGTGCCCTCACATCCTCCCTGTAGGCTGTCTCATCGTTGATGGTAGAGTCTCCAGTTGCAGAGGGTGGGGTTGAGACTCAGGGCCTCAAGCTTAATGATGAGCTTGGAAGGTACCATGGTATTGAATGCTGAGCTATAGTGGCTTAGTTTGGGTACTTTGGCGAAGCCAGTATTTGGAGCATGAGGCAGAGTTGAGTGAAGTAGCTTCAACTGTTAACTTGACCCCACCCTTATAAATCTAAATGAAATATTACAGGTGGAGGCGTATCACGTTATTCACTTAGCCTACCCCAGATGAGAAGCGTTTTCCCACACTTTTTATGGATCCCAAATGAGTCATACCTAACCACCCCAGTGGGTTTCCATAGCCCCCTATAAACCCCACGGTGCACTCTGTCCACTGTGCTGATATAGCGCAGCGGAGATACAGATTTTGCACCAACCTGTCACTGTCACGTCCGTTGTTGGAATGAGACCAAGGCACAGCGTGGTAAGCTTACATCTTTCTCTATTTTGATGAACACCAAAAAAAAAAAAAAGATAAACGAACGTAACGTTCTGCAGGCTACACAGTAACTGTACAAAAACACGATCCCACAAACTCAGGTGGAAAAAAGGCTGCCTAAGTATGATTCCCAATCAGAGACAACGCTAGACAGCTGCCTCTGATTGGGAACCATACCCAGCCAACAAAGAAATAGAACACATAGATTTGTCCACCCAAGTCACACCCTGACCTAACCAAATAGAGAATAAAAAAGGCTCTCTAAGGTCAGGGTGTGACAGTCACTCAATCATTTGAACTTTTTGGCTATTTTTATATGAAAAACATACATCTAAAACTGAAGGGCACAAATTTAAACTGAGGCGGCTAAGGATCCCTTTTGCCCCCTTGTGGAACTGGGCCCAACATTGTTGCATTTAAACTTTAGATTACATTTTTTTGCAATGGGAAGTAATAGTTGTACATTTCGATTGTTAAATGCTCAGCCTAATGGTTTTGTTTTTGTATTCTTTTGATTGGGACCTACTGGCTTATTATGTCTGAGGGAATGGGCTGCTTATCCGCAAAGATGTCTATAATAGATATAAAGACTGTTACAATTTCCCCCAGTCTACCTTTACTAATAGTGAGCATGCACCTTTCAATTTCCCCCACTCTTCCCTACCAGCCAATCAAATAAATTCTGATGAGCGTGACAAGGTTTAGGAAATGTTTCAACGAAAGTAATGGACAGGAGTAAAGTAGGAAGCCCAGGTTCCAATAGGTGATAAGATATTAATGTTTAATGAAAGGAGTGTGCAGCGTATATTTTGCCTAGCAAAGTGTTTTTTTTGCGCTGAATGAATGGGAGCTGATATTTATTAATTATTTTACTCCGCTGATCTTGGCTGGTCTCAAGAAGAAATTGTGAGCCCTCACTGTCCAAGACTGAGTCAAGACCGAGTAAAAATATATCTGAAACCGAGACAAGACTGAGACAGTCAATATGTGGTCTCGAGAGCTTCACTCCCATTCCTGCCAGAATCCCGCGGGTCTTGCAGGACCTGTCTCAGTCCTGTGTCAACTTCTATTCCAGACTGCAGAGGACATCATCTGGAAAAGGCACACAGATCAGTTACTGTTGAGTAATGCAACACCGACAGAACCACCAGTCGTGAGTGGTCCAGGGCTGTTACGGGGTGACACCCTAACCCAGCAGTCGTCACCTAGGGGTTCACAGTGACGTTATCAGGATACTGACTCATCCGCAAAAGTGTATGAGGAGACTGGGACACAGGCTACTAACGTGCCTACACCTATGTCAATGCCACAGTCTAGAGACATTATTGTTGAGAGTCAGATATACTGCCGTTACCTTACGAAAGATAGGAGGGCACCAAGACTCTTGGATTTGTAGAACAGACTCTCCTGACAGTTCATGTAAGAGGGGAGGTGTTGTTGTGTATTGGGGTTGTGCCGCAGAGTAACACGGGGGTTCTATGTGTTGTAGACCGAGCACGTTCCGGATAAATGGTTGAACTAATTCCCGTCCCCGTCTCAATATTATTCACTTGTTATAAAGACGTGGTTATGAAATCCACAAGACATATTACCATGGGTATTTATTCCTGTCACTCTGCAGTGTTTTGTAACTGTAAATAGTTTTAATGAACTTTGCTCTGTTGATTTTTCCCTTCCTAGAATGCTTTGAAATGGTCATTTATGAAAGCCCCCCTTTATCCAAGGGTCACAGAGTCTCTGATTGCAATGTCCTCTGCAGTTATTATCATTACAGTAAAAGTGCAAGCCAATGGCAATCATGCCGATTTTTGCAAATTCATATCTGCTGCTGTATATCCCACTATTTCACAATGCGATTCATTGTGTGCTGGAACAAGTCCACTACTCTCAGACCTGTCCACAGCACTACACAACAACTCTGACTGATAGGACTATAAAACAGTTTGATGAAAAAGGCCTACTACTCCACTGGGAATCATTTGCCTCAATGCACAAGCTTCAGAGGACAGAGCTGATCATTGTGGACTGGAATGGTTGACTGAAACACTGTCACTGTAGAGAAAAGAGTCCAAATAAAAGCAAACAGCAGAGAGGGTGATTACAATAACGGCAATGTTAGCATAATTAAACTGTAGATAGCACTAATTACAGTCTCCAGCAAAGATCAGTAAGTTACACTTTTATGTTATTTCACTGGCATCATTTCTGCCTGGTGTCGGAGTGTCGGAGCAGCATCACTTCAGATATTTCAGCATTTCATCAATAACTCATAACTGTTTCCAATGTCATCACTAGGGCCCTGTGTTTTAGATTATCATGTCACACCTTTTCCAGAAATGGGAATTACACCAAAAATGAAAGCAATTGTCTGAGGATGGTGCTGGTCTGAGGACAGTTTGATAAAAAAGCTTTAAATAAAGGCTAAAATCCATGTATTGTAACATGATTGTCCAAAACACAGGGTCCAGTCATCACACAGTGCTAACCAATGTTTCTGTTTCTGTTTGTCTTCTCTAACCTGCTCCTCAGTTTTCAGCCTAGCTGCCTGATTACAGTTAGATACAGTTAGGACATGGTCAAGCCAGGATTTTGCTTGACCATGTGACCTAGCCAGGAAAAACTATGTGCCCTGGTAACAGTAGAATCAATCAAGTAACAGGGCCTGCCTTGTTTTGAAGTAGTATGAATGTCTTGTCTATTCTCTCAAGCTGGTGTGTTGTAGCGGGCACAGTAATGCAGTAAGCCAGAGGGGGTGTCTACTGTATGTCTCAGTGGCCGGGGCGGCACAGGTCCCCCCAGAGTGCAGCGGCCCAGCCCTGGCCCAGCCTCGTCCTCTTGTCCTCTCTAACAATGGGAAGGGTAATGGGCTCCCCAAGGCCTTTTCATTCAGCCTGATTACACTGGCAGCATCAGGCCTGCCATAAAACAATTAGCTTCATTTATCAACCTCGCCTCGTCCACTAGCTCTGGGAGGGCTAGGAGGCTGAGAGAGAGTGAGAGTGAGAGAGAGAGAGAATAAGAGAGAGAAAGAGAAAGAGAGAAAGGTGATGAAAAATAGACTTGAGGGTGGGTAAGAGAGATGAACATAGAGAGGGAGGGGAGAGGGATCAATGATGAAGAGGCAATGCTACTTGTTTTGACAGTGTAGATTTACCCATAAATGCATTGTCTTGCAACTGGCAATTTGTATTAGCAGATAGTAAATAAGGAATTTGGAAAGTTACATAATGTACATAAAATACCAAGCCAAACCGAAGCGTAATCACAATTCCCAGGAAAACTAACTTTAGCAGTTATCCATCATTGGCTTCTCTTCAGTACTGTAAAACAGAAAAGTTATCCAATCTGGATTTCTGATGTACTGTAATTTTCCAAAGCTCCACAGACTTACTTAAGATTAAATAAAGATCTGGACACAGTGTGCATCGGTGAGCGTCTCCAATTCAAACATCACTGATCAAGCATTGTCCCTAAAGAAGGAATGTATTTATTAAATGCTATAATGGTATGCCCTCAGGCATCAAAAACATATTTGACAGATGGATATAATATGCAACCCAATACTTCTTACATTGCTATGACTGAATTTCTTATGTGTCATTTATACTTGACACTTGATGCAGCACGATACAGTCCTGAAGGATTATGGCAATATTACAAGTTTCCTTCCCAAACAATTGCTGCTGAAATACAACAGATGCTTTCTCCTCTATATTCTGTTGAGTTTGGCCGAATGATATGAGTCTGGAAAAGCATATTTAATGTGTTTCTCGCCTTACTCATTTAGTCATATGAACAATGGTTGGGAATATAAAGTATTTATGCAGTTACAGAATTTACAAAAAACTTGCTTCCTTTAGTCTAGTCTAGATCTTGATTTTTTCTTTCAAGCTATTCATCTTCCTCTACTCAAGTTCCCAATGTTGCATTAGAGTGTATTGCTTTCTTAGAGTAATTCATTTAAACAAACACACACACACGCACGCACGCACGCACGCACGCACACACACACACACACACACACACACACACACACACACACACTCATAAAAGCACAGACGCACACACTTCCATGGATATAGTAATGCTTTAAAAAACTAGACAGAAAGTGTAAATAAAAATAAACATGTCACTAAAGATGAATAGCCGGCCCAGGCCACCTTTCTATGGGCGTCCCCTGAGAGCTGTATGATGCAGCTGTTATAAACTGAAGAAGAGTGTGGAGAAGTTGTTTTACCCTTCCCTTTGGTGAAAGGTGGTACTTCTATTTCTATGCTCTGACTATTTCCTTGTATATGTCGTATCTCAAGGCAGCAACTCACAATAAGAGTTAATTGTGAGAATAGAGACAAATATACAAAACTAATACCCCCGGCCTACCACCGACTATAGCAGCAGATCTATTCTATTCCTACTCAGACTGACAGCGTTTTGACCATTATAGGTACTTCCTTATCAGGCCAACTTCATCCAATTTCTCTGTGGTAAACTACGGATTATTTGATAGCAGAGTACAGTGTGCACATATAGTATCTTCCTCCAGACACTTAGATCATGTTAACATGAGGAGGAGGGTGATTATGTCACAGCAGAAATAATAACTCATTACCAGAGCCATGGAGGGGCACGAGGTCGCCCATATCACCCCGGTTGCCTTTCCTCCATAATCATCAGCTCATCGGCGGTGTCAGCAGGAAAGTATATCTATGGTCTTAAATCATGCCCTCTGCTCCTCACACTCCTTAATTAAGTCCTGATCGCCCTGTCCTACCTCCACAGTATTAGTGTGTTTAATTTCCTGCCTTCATATCTCCTTCCCTTTCAGATATACTGTATTATTAATTAAGCCTCTCCATCTCTCTCTCCCTCGCTCCTCTCAGCTTGGCAGGGGCCGCGCCACTCTGCACTGATATGCTACTGCTGCCTGGCTTTAAAAGGATGACTGCTGATTTCCATCCATCGGTTTGACCATTAAGGCAGGCTTAGCCACATAATTCCGAGAGACATTACTCTGAGGTTCAAAGATAAGAGGCAGGTTGAATTGGCTTCACCGGTGGCTGAGCGATGTAGTGTTACTGGTCTGACTATATGGCCTAAAAATGTGATTTCCCTGGGAGCTATTATGAAAACAAACATGCAGGGGTTTGTGCAAATAGCAAAATTGGGCTCTGCTAGGTTTGCAGGAAGATTAGAACACAGTAACTGTGTTTTCCCAGTAGTCATGAGAAGATCTGATGGGGAATTGATAAGTTGATTAATTAAAAGAGCACAACCACGCACAAGGCTATGCATTTTTTGTATCTGAGCAGTTATTAAATCAAACACCTGCTAAATATTAGATTTTCTATGATTGTCTTATTGGAAACCATGGTTACATGCGTGGCACAGTAGCTCTATTTACGCTGTATTTCACAAATAATGGTGCTTGTGAGGCTCAACACACCACACAGTTTATTTTTGTTTTCTTTCCAAGAGGGTTCTTGAAGTTTCCCCCTTCACTCAGAGAGAACCAATGGAGTGGAACATCAGGCCACCCACCACAGTGACAAGCAGGGGAATGGAAAACACTCCAAACCACAGTGACACATAGAGTTACACGGCCCGCGTCAACAAATTGTCTGGTCGCAGTTCCTCGGACCCTGAGCGTATGAGTGAAATGGGCAGGGATGCTCTCTGCTGTGAGGGGATAGGAGGGGAAGAACGGATGAGGAGAGATGGTGTTTCACCTCATCTGGATGGCTGGCTGAGTAGTGAGGAAAGAAGAGGAATGAAGGCCCAGGCGGAAGCTCTCGGGTTAAGGTGCCTCTCCAATTTCACAGCTGAGCTGCGCTCGTCGCCCGAGATGCTGGTGGTCACGGCAATGCTCCAAATAGACCATCACTTGAGTGGCACCAGGGGCCACAGTTCGTGGCGGAATGTTGGCGCCCAAGGATGGGTTCCTTTTTCTCATTTCCCTTTTTGGGTATCTTAGATGTATTTGTTCATCCATCTTTCCAATGTGATTTGACAAGGAGTGATCATGTTGCAAGTTCTAGATGTGACAGCATTTTTGTTCAAATCAGATAAGGTAAATTATGTTTAAAACAAGGAAATACATGTTTCTCTGGAATGCTTAGCAGGATAGGAAAATGGTCCAATTCACACACTTATCAAGATAACATCCCTTGTCATCCCTCCTGGCTCTGATCTGGTGGACTCACTAAACATAAATGTTTTGTTTGTAAATGACGTCTGAGTGTTGGATTGTGCCCCTGGCTAATCCTATATAAAAAAATACATAATAAAATTGTGCTGTCTGGTTTGCTTAATATAAGGAATTCAAAATGATTTATACTTTTGCTTTTGACACTTCAGTATATTTTAGCAATAACATGTACTTTTGATATTTAAAACCAAATACTTTTAGACTTTTACTCAAGTAATATTTTACTGGGTGACTTTCACTTTTACTCAAGTCATTTTCTATTAAGATATCTTTACTTTTACTTTAAGTATGACAATTGGGTACTTTTTCTACCACACACACAGTTTCCATCAGAAAATATCAACAACTTGTCCTAAGACTTAAAGTAAGAATCTGCACTGTTTGCCCTAGTGCCTTTGTTATTTGTTTTTGATTTGTTCATGAAACGGGGGCGAAACGGAGGAGAGGATGTTCCGGCAGCGTGGCAAAAAAAGAAATGCTGTCACGTTCTGACCTTAGTTCCTTTTTTATGTCTTTATTTTAGTTTGGTCAGGGCGTGAGTTGGGGTGGGCAATCTATGTTGTTTTTCTATGTTTTGTTCTGTATTTAATTTTCTATGTGTTTGGCCTAGTATGGTTCTCAATCAGAGGCAGGTGTCAGTCGTTGTGTCTGATTGGGAGCCATATTTAGGTAGCCTGTTTTCTATTGTGTTTTGTGGGTGATTGTTTCCTGGGTTTGTGGTTGTGTCACCATTCAGGACTGTTTCGGTTTTCATTCACTTCGTTATTTTTGTATTTTGTAGTGTTCAGTTTATTATTAAAATATGACGAACACTTACCACACTGCATATTGGTCCGATCCTTCATACTCCTCAGACGAAGAGGACGAGAATCGTCACAAATGCAGTACATATAGTGCTATTCTATTGCTCGTGCAACGCTTTCTGAGCAAAAAAACTGTGTTTGTTGTTTGCAGTAACTTCTTTGTTATGTGCCAGTTTCACCAATTAGGCCTAATGATTCTTGCTTTAAATACATTTTTTTAAGATACCTATTTTGAGTACCTTTTAAAGGAGAGTATTGCAGTATGGTGGCATAATGTTCTCTGCTACTGTATTTCTAACACAGTTCCCACTGTGTCTAAAAGGACTGTGGCAATCCTCCAGCTCCTCAGTGTGAGGCCTTCACCCTGGACCCTCCCAAGTCAACACTTTCCTCCTGACCCTGACCCGTTGAATGACAGCTCACAGAACCCCACAGGACCTCACAGCCCTGGAACCCCCCACACCCTGGCACACACCCTCATACCTGCCCTGGAGCTCACCCTCAGAATGGCTTGGGTCCACACAAGACTGGGGGAGGTCAGAGAGAAGACACAGGACTCCATGCCAGACTCACTCACCTACATCCCTCTCCTCCTCTCCTCAAATCCTTTCGTTTGGTTCTACTCCCATAGCTGCAGTGCCAGGTCTCTGTCAAACAACTGAGGGTCAGTTTTATTTGTCCCTGGTCTGGCCCAGCACCACACTCCCTGTAGCGGCCATGGCAGTGGCCGTGGTGGAAGCCTTAGGGATGTCAGGTGGTATTTTCTGCCCGCCCCGCGGCAATCCCAGGTCGCCCTGCAATCCTTCAAGTTGGTGACGCTGTGTCACTTTCTTACAGTATATAAATGCAATACATCAAAGGAAGGAATTTGTCCAATAAATATTTGGAGAGTGGAGTGGAGGGAGGGAGGGAAAGGGGAGAGTAGAGGGGTGGAAGGAGGTGCAGCGTGGATCACTGCCTGTAGGGGGAGACTTTTACCACGCCTTTCTGCCAAGGACAAATTACATTATTAAAATTGATTCCCAAAATGATATTCCTCATTCTCGAGCTTCACTGCTGTATGCAAAATAGAACCTGGTATAATGTGATGAATCCCTTATGTACTCTACTGTACATATCGACTTCCACCTTGTTAGAAACTCACCAATAATAGAAAGATATATTTAATTCATTCATTGGACTGCAAATGCGCTCCCTATTCACCGCACCACAAAATGGGTTCAAAATGCAGCTGCTCGTTCACAACTTGGAAATGCACGACAGTGATTGAGCTGGCTGAAATGGTCTTACACGCCACATTTGGTAATTTGCACACCTACCTGCACTTCAGAGCAGGACAATTACAGAGTGTCTCCGGGGCCCACAGTGGCCCTCGGGTTCTCTCCGACTCGCGCCCAGACTGCACCCGCTCTCCCCTTGCCCCGCTCGGCCACCAAAGTGCCAGCGTGAAATGGCCGCTAATGCCTTGTGCTATCTATCCCGTGCAGAGCCTGTTTTAAGCCTCCATATTGCTCTTTGGGCTGTTGAAAAAGAGAGAGAGAGAGAAAGAGCCAGGGTAAGAGAGAGGGAGAGAGGGAGAGAGAAAGAACGAGAGAGGGAGGAAATGAAAACATCAAACAAGCTTGTGAAATGTAAAATAGCATGAACCTTGCATTTTTCTCATCAATGAGACTTAATGAGTATTCCACCTTCTGGCACCAACTGCAGGGAGAGAAACAAAATGGGGAGATAACCATTCAGAATTTAGCTGATAAAACACAATGAATCTGAAGAATGTGTTCTGGCTCTGATGTGAAAGATGTCTCTTGACTGTATGGCAGAATGTTCATCAATTGATCAATTTACTCTCTACTCTGTACCCTGAAACATGTCTTGCATATACTTGATTGTGTTAGAGAAATAAACTACACTTGGAGCAAGACTAGAGACAATTCAATTGTCTTATTCAAATGCCGTAGATGTTTATACTGAAGACATGAAACACAACGTAATGGCATCCAACACTAACAACACAGATCATTACTTCAATCAGCTGTCCTGTGGAGAATGAAGTCTGTCTGATGGAGTATGTCTGTCTGATGCCACATCACCTACCGAAACACTCCCTTTTAACCTGTCAACACAGAATAGTTAGTCAGCTTGTCTTTAGTCCCAAGGGGTTGGAAGGTGTCCTGGGAAGGCATGGGGGGCTGACATGTTAGCTTACAGCAGCACCACCACGCATCTCACCACATTGATATGATGGACATTGGCACCTGTCGTAACTCGTTAGCCACTGCCAGGAAACTGACAAGTGCGCCGGACGGGCTCTTCAGGAGGTTTTAGGTGTAAAGAGCAGTGACAGTGCCTGGAAAGCAGCAAGCAGAAGACTCAACGACTCCATTACAATGGGCAGATGGAACACCACTCCCCCTCCACCTGCTCGCCTGGTTCACTCCTTCCCGTTAGCTGGTTGGCATTTAGAGCTAAGTAGTCTGTCGAAGCAATACGAATCAGCTCATATGCAAGGCTCAGCGGAGCCTGTGATATGAAGGAACTGGATGTATAGTGGTGTCAAGGTTATCAAAAAGAGCCAATGCATATACGCTATATATGGGTCATCATATGGGTCATTACAGATATGCTAGTTTGAGCGACCAGATATTTTTTTCCAATGTTTGAGTGTATTCCTTCCATTCTACATCTGCCTACTTGGTAACATTGTAATACATTAGAAGGTTGCAATGTGGTGAGGCAAAGCCAAGATGTATATTTCTAAACGGTCGTTCTCTGAATGATTGTGTAAACCATGAATGATTAATTGATTGAATTAATAAATCATTACAAGGAAGTACACTACTTGGTTTCCTCGGCCAACGACAGGGGAGTACCAACCAACCTTAGCCGTCTCGTCTCACTGACAAAGCCACAGGTGCATTCATATAATCTATGATGATGCTGACAATGCAATGTCCTAGGATCGAGATACTATTTGAATGTGAGAAAGCAAGGATGAAGAGTAGAGAGAGAAAAGAGGGAGAGAGAGAGAGAGAATGAGCGAGAGAGCGCTATCCAGGCTTCTCTGAGATTTAGCTTCATAGCAGCCATCCCTCTTCCAGAAGAAAACAGCGCTCCTTCTACAAACGTCTCATCACTTTAGGATTTCTCAATCAACATAGTTAGAATAAACCAATGCATAAGCACATCCTCATCTGAGAATAGAATACACTACTGGATAGAAACAGGCTAGATAGAAGATAAGGATGGGACATACACTTCATTACATGTATGTATGTATAGTAGCATTAGACAATGGGTCTCCATGAGCTTCGGCTGATGAGAATAATGGTGCTTTGATTCCCTCTGCTGGTTACTGTTGTAACAACAAGTCTGAAGACGACTTTGTGGACCAGCGTCTTTCTGTTCCGACAGCCATTATGTATGGAAATAAAAATGGTATAACTGCTAGAACTTAATCAATAATTATTAATTAGTAATTATGTATTGCAAAATGAGACTGCTCATGGTGATAGCTTGTATTATTCTCATTGTAGTTGATTCCTCAATTCAAAGCAAGCTGAGAAAGCATTATGGGTTGTGTTACAAAATTCTGGGAACATTCAATAAATTCCCTGGATTTCTAGAAACCCAAGTTGAAAGATTGCAAACGTACTGCTTATTCCATCCTGATTCTGGGAATCATCCATCTGGGATTTCGGGAAAACCAAAGAATTTGTTGAATTGCATCCCTAATTATGGGATTCTCTATACTGTCAAAGTGAAACTCAGTCAGTATTGTCTTTACGCAATAGTAAGCATTACAATTCATTCAGAATAGAATGTATGAATGTGTATCACATTCAGAAGCATGAATCTATATGAAACAAAGATAGTGGTGTATGTATGTGTGTGGTCCTGTGTGCATGTGTGAGAGAGATTCAGAGAGACAGGGAACTCAAAGAGAAAGAAAGAGAGAGAGGGGGGAATGGGTGATATCTCTATATATATCGCTAAAAAGAAATGTCGCTGGAGGGAATAGCAGCCGTTTTAAAGGCTCCTCATCAATTGTGCTATTGTGTGTGTTTTTCTGGCTGCATAACTTTTTTTGTACATAATGTTTCTGCCGACATTTCCTATGACCGAAAACAACTTCTGGACATCAGAACAGCGATCACCATTCTCAATTTGGACGAGGATTACTACTTCAATGAGTTGGAGGCGAATGACATACTGCTCATCCTGGACCAGGCCGAAATCCCCGACACTCGAAGAAGGAAGAGGCGGCGTTATAGAGGCAGGAGTGCAGGATAACTGACAAGACTATGTTGGCAATTGAAAAACCGCTTCTACACTCCATTCCATTGACGAACATGAAATCACTGGAGATAAACTGGACATGCTCCGTTCAAGACTATCTTATCAACGTGATCTAAAGAACAGTAATATCCTATGTTCAGTGGCATGTATTCATGGCTACATTGAATGCAGGGGAAACCAGCGTGCAAAATAATAGCCAATCAGTGTTGAGCTAAACTGAGTGAGCTCAGCTGTGAATGGTCCTGGTACACCAAAAAAAGTGTCAAAGGAAGCCAGTTTGGATTTGGCTTCATAGCAATCACATCACATCAGAAGCCGCACGTCATTGACAGAAAACTTGAATTGTTGCATTTAGTTGTGTAGTTGTCCTTTGGTGGCTAGCTAGCTAAAATCGTTCCTTTCCTAAATCAGCCATGGCTGGAGACAGGAATTTGGACTTGTGGTTTTAATTAATACTGGCCAATGATTAAAATACAGCCTTTCTCTTGCATTTCAAAGCTGCTGATAATAAATAATAATAGAAAACGCATGTTTTTTTTGTTTGAATGATCTTTTACCAGATTTAATGTCACTATCTGATTTTAAGTACCTTGGCATTATACTTGATTCTAACCTCTCTTTTAAAAAGCATGTGAAAAAGGTAATTCAAATAACCAAGTTCAACCTAGCTAATTTCCGATTTATACGAAATTGTTTGTCTACAGAGGTAGCAAAACTCTACTTCAAATCTATGATACTCCCCCACTTAACATACTGCTTGACTAGTTGGGCCCAAGCTTGCTGTACAACATTAAAACCTATTCAGTCTGTTTACAAACAGGCTCTCAAAGTTCTTGATAGGAAGCCCAATAGCCATCATCACTGTTACATCCTCAGAAAGCATGAGCTCCTGAGTTGGGAAAATCTTGTGCAATACACCGACGCATGTCTTGTGTTCAAGATCCTAAATGGCCTGGCTCCCCTTCCACTCAGGATTTTTGTTAAACAGAAAACCCAAACATATGGTAGCAGATCCACAAGGTCTGCCATGAGAGGTGACTGTATAGTTCGCTTAATTAAGGAAAAGCACCTTTAGTAAATCCGCTTTCTCTGTGAGAGCTTCCCATGTCTGGAATACACTGACATCAGACACACATAACTGCACCACATATCACACCTTAAAAAAATGCATGAAGACATGGCTAAAGGTCAATCAGATTTGTGAACATAATCCCTAGCTGTGTATTGCCGCTTTCCATGTTGTCTGTTGTCTGTAGCTTGTGAGGTGTGGAAGCACTGTTGCTTTTATGAATTTTGTCTTGCTGCTTTTTGTTCTATGTTGCTCTTTCTGTATGCTACGTCTTGCTTGTCCTATGTTTCTCTGCGTGTGCTCACTGCTCAGTGATTGTCTATATTGTAATTGTTTTTAATAACCTGCCCAGGGTCTGCGGTTGAAAATTAGCCGGCTGGCTAAAACCGGCACTTTTACTGAAACATTGATTAATGTGCACTGTCCCTGTAAAAATAAAATAAACTCAAACTCAAACTCAAACTATTCTCCTACATTAATTTCACATTTCAATTATTCATTTCACATTTCAGTGATTATAACGGTGATGCTGATCTAACCATAAATTCATACGTTGTGTCACTGGCCTGAGACGATTGAAGTTCAGTACTTAGCCTAGATGTAGTAGGATCACGTTAACTAGCTCGCTAACATCACTGGCTCATTATTGCTGATGTGATGAAGTTAGTCTAGCAAGCATTTTACCTAGATAGCCTAATCTAGGACATCCCAAACTAAAAGTGTGTACTACTGTATGACATTCACAGACCGTTTTACCAACATGTAAGAGAGGAGGATGGCATTGGCGTTATTCTAGTCTACAAGTAGGGCGAGTCAAGAAGATGTTTTTTCTAATTGCGCACACAAACACACTCACACATGCAGAAATCAGTACCATGGACAGCCACATGACATTTAGCAACGTTGATTGGACTTAATTGTTTTTAGTATCTGTACATTTGTTTTCACTGTATTAGACTCATCATATACGTATAGCCCAGTTTATTTGATGATGTTTAAATGTTTAATTTGAAATGGTCCTGGAATAGCAGAGGCAGTACTCCTGTTTTCTTTGTGCTGACTCTCTGTGGTTCTAAATCAAGCATTAACTTGCTTGACCATGTTATAGGTCATGTAAGTGTTTCTTACATGCAATATCTGTTTTGTGGCCTTCACCGGACAGATGTTACTCTCCGGTTATGTGATGAAACAAACGTATGTGTGGTTGAATTTATTCTGCCACTGTGTGACTTGTCTTTTTGTTGTCTCAGTCTTATTGTATATCACGGTTGCATATGAGGAAATAGGTTAAAGTGTAACGGCATTCATTGGAAGAAGGTGAGGACCAAGGTGCAGCGTGATACGTGTTCATATTATTTATTCGAAACTGAACACTGAATACAAAATAACACAAGGAATAACCAGAATAGTTCTGACAGGTGCAACAAACTCTAAACAGAAAATAACCACCCACTACTACCAGTGGGAAAACAGGCTACCTTAGTATGGTTCTCAATCAGAGACAACGATAGACAGCTGCCTCTGATTGGGAACCATACCAGGCCAAAACATAGAAATACAAAACCTAGAATGCCCACCCACATCACACCCTGACCAAACAAAAAATTGAAACATACAAAGCAATCTACGTTCAGGGCGTGACAGTACCCCCCCCCCCCCCCAAAGGTGCGGACTCCGGACGCAAAACCTGAACCTATAGGGGAGGGTCTGGGTGGGCATTACTGGTGAGGGACGTGGACCCCGCTCCACTTCTGGCTCGGCCCACTTTAACAATGCCTCTGGAGTGGGAACCCTCACCGCCGACCCCGGACTAGAGGACGCCACTGGACTGATGGTCGAGTCTGGAGTGAGTGGCGCCTCTGGACTGACGGGCGGCTCTGGCGCCTCCAGACTGACGGGCGGCTCTGGTGCCTCCGGACTGACGGGCGGCTCTGGCGCCTCCGGACTGACGGGCAGCTCCGGACTGACGGGCGGCTCTGGCAGCTCCGGACTGACGGGCAGCTCTGGCAGCTCCGGACTGACGGGCGGCTCTGGCAGCTCCGGACAGAAGGGCGGCTCTGGCAGCTCCGGACAGGAGGGCGGCTCTGGCAGCTCCGGACAGGAGGGCGGCTCTGGCAGCTCCGGACAGGAGGGCGGCTCTGGCAGCTCCGGAGAGGAGGGCGGCTCTGGCAGCTCCAGACTGGAGGGAGAACCTGGAGGGAGGAGACGGAGAGACAACCTGGTGCGTGGGGCTGCCACAGGGCCCGCCAGGCTGGGGAGACCTACAGGAGGCCTGGTGCTTGGAGGAGGCACCGGATGGACCGGGCTGTGGGGGAGCGCTGGAGCTCTGGTGCGCAGCCTTGGCACCACTCCTCCAGGCTGAATGCCCACTTTAGCCCAGCCCCTCCAGAGTGGAGGCACAGGTCGAACCGGGCTGTGGGGGAGCACTGGAGATTTGGTGCATACCACTCGCACCTCTCCCCTAGGCTCAATGCCCACATTCGGCCCGGCACGGGCGGAGCGCAGGCATAGGGCGAACTGCACCCTCCCAGTGCCCCGGAGACAGAGTATGCAGAGCTGGCGCAGGATACCCTGGGCCGAGACGGCGTACCGGAGACCAAATACGCTGAGCTGGCACAATACGCCCTGGCTGGATGCCCACTCTCGCATGGCACTTGCGGGGGGCTGGCCTATAGCGCTCCGGGCTGTGAGCGTGTACTGGTGACACCGTGCGCTTCACCGCATAACACGGTGCCTGACCAGTACTACGCTGCTTCCGGTAAGCACGGGGATTTGGCTCAGGTCTATCGCCTGACTCCGCCAATCTCCCTGTGTGCCACCCCCCCCCCAAAATTGGGGGGCTGCCTCTTGTGCCTGTTGCACTGCCGTGCTAACTCCTCATAGTGTTGCCGCTCAGCCTTAGGTGCCTCCAATTCCTCCTGTGGACGGCGATACTCCCCAGCCTGTGCCCAGGGTCCCTTGCCTTCCAGTATCTCCCCCATGTCCATTTCTCCAGATAGCGCTTCTCCTCCTTACCACACTGTTTGGTCCTTATTTGCTGTGTGGTTCTGTAACGGCATTCATCGGAAGAAGGTGAGGACCAAGGTGCAGCGTGATACGTGTTCACATAATTTATTCGAAACTGAGCACTGAATACAAAATAACAAAAGGAATAACCGGAACAGTTCTGACAGGTGCAACAAACACTAAACAGAAAATAACCACCCACCACTACCAGTGGGAAAACAGGCTACCTAAGTATAGTTCTCAATCAGAGACAACGATAGACAGCTGCCTCTGATTGGGAACCATACCAGGCCAAAACATAGAAATACAAAACCTAGACATACAAACATAGAATGCCCACCCACATCACACCCTGACCAAACAAAAAATAGAAACATACAAAGCAATCTACGGTCAGGGCGTGACATATAGAGAAAACAACGAAAATTATCACAACATAGTTTGTAATATGGCTTAGCTTTTCCAGTGATTTTACCCACATACCTCTACTGTTTAAAACACACCAGATTAATGGTGACGAGAATCTTTGTGGCACTAAGTCAATTTGGCCAGCTGAGATCAATTGACACAAAGAACATTGATTTTAATATTTTTCTCCCCTCTTCCATAACGTAACAGATTTTGTCAGTTGGTAGGATGGTTCTCCAAAGGAGAATGTACAATGAGGCTTTGAAGACTTGGTGGGATTATTATGATCTTAATTGATTGGTTGATATAGAAAGAACAAGTGAAAGGATGGGACTTCCCTCTGGGTCTATTGGGGTAATTGTCGCTCCTTATCCCTCTTCTCCTCTTCTCCTTTCAATTTAGGCTAATGTTTTGTGTTGGTTTGACGTGTGCCATATTGTGTATGGTGGACTGTAGTCAGCACTGGAATACTTGTTATTGAGAGGGAACACACACCAGCCGAGGAGAACTGGTTGGAATGCACTACAGAGATGTCCTTGAAGGAAGTGTTTGTGTGAACCTCTCATTTTTGCTTTTCTAACATCCTCTTAGAGCACCTTCACACCACACACACACACACACACACACACACACACACACACACACACACACACACACACACACCTTGCTGCTATGGGTCGACGCTTGAGTGCTTCAGAGGTGCCAAGGTCAGTTGCCAAGGTCAGGCACCCACCCCAATGGCTAGCGATCTCCAGGAGGCATCTAGCACGCTAACACACTAACACATGCTCCAAAGACCCATCACCCCAATCAACACAGAGCATAAAGAGCATAGTGCTCTGTCCATACAATTCATCAACCTGGCTAATGAGGACTCAGTCAAATTCCTATGAGGAGCATTAATATGGGAGCCTGGCATTGCCCATTCCTTCTCCCAACTCCAGCAAGATCCCTTACCATAGATACAAAGGGTCCTCAAAGGCAACATTACCATTCAAATGAAATCATGCACTATTAAACAGACAGGGTGTTAAGATGCAGTTTGCAGAAGAGGTACTAATAAACCACATGGTAATTCCCCCCCAGTCCTATCATGAAGTGTGGTTTCAATGCCTAAACCACTACATCAACTATTATGCCAACCATTACACCAGCACCAGTCAAGTTACATCGCCCCCTTCATCAGCTGTCAATATCATGACAATTTTTTTTTTCTGTGGTGGAAAAAGTACTCAATTGTCATATTTGAGTAGAAGTAAAGATACCTTAATAAAAAATTACTGGAGTAAAAGTAAAAGTCACTCAGTTAAATACTACTTCAGTAAAAGTCTAAAAGTATCTGGTTTTAAATGTACTTTAGTACAGTGTTGGAAAAAGCATTACATTCTCAAGTACAAGTAAAAGTAAATGCTAAACATAAAAACATTGTCACGATCGTGTGGCGGATTAACGGACCAAAATGCAGCAGTTGGAAAATAAGCCATCTTCTTTTATTATACCACGAAGATGAACACGACACAAAAACACTTTACAAAACAAGAAAACAACAAAACGACCGTGAAGCTACAAACGTTGTGCACATACAAACAGGCTACAAACGTTCTACATAGACAATTACCCACAACCAATGAGAGCCTATGGCTACCCTAAATAAGGCTCCCAATCAGAGACAACCGAAATCAGCTGTCTCTAATTGGGAACTCATTCAGGCCACCATAGACTCTCCTAGACAACTAAACATACATAGAAAACACTAGACACCTCTACTCCACACAAACCCATATACTATACAACAACCCATAACCCCTTTACCATATAAACACCCAACACCAACAAAACATAAACATTCCCCATGTCACACCCTGACCTAACTAAAATAATCAAGAAAACAAAGAATACTAAGGCCAGGGCGTGACAAACATTTAGGACAGACAGGGGCACATGCCAACACTCAGACATAATTTACAAATGCAGTATTTGTGTTTAGTGAGTCTGGCAAATCAGAGGCAGTAGGAATGACAACGCATTATACTGATTGATAGGCATGTGAATTTGGACCATAATTCTTTCCTGCCTCATCATTCAAAATGTAATGAGTACATTTTGGTGTCAGGGAAAATGTTTGTGAGCAAAAGGTAAATTATATTCTTTAGGAATGTAGTGGAATAAAAGTTAAAGTTCTCAAACATATAAACTGAACATGTGTAAATATTTGTATGAACATAACAAGATTCAACAACTGAGACATACACTGAAAAGGTTCCACAGACATGTGACTAACAGAAATTGAATAATTTGTTCATCAAAGGGGGGGGGTCAAAATCAATAGTAACAGTCAGTATCTGGTGTGGCCACCAGCTGCATTAAGTACTGCAGTAAATCTCCTCCTCATGGACAGCATCAGATTTGCCAGTTCTTGCTGTGAGATGTTACCCCACTCTTCCACCAAGGCACCTGCAGGTTTCTGGACATTTCTGGGGGGAATGGCCCTAGTCCTCACCCTCCGATCGAACAGGTCCCAAACATGCTCAATGGGATTGAGATCCGGGGGGCTCTTCGCTGGCCATGGCAGAACACTGACATTCCTGTCTTGCAGGAAATCAAGCACAGTACGAGCAGTATGGCTGGTGGCATTGTCATGCTGGAGGGTCATGTCAGGATTAGCCTGCAGGAAGGGTACCACATGAGGGAAGAGGATGTCTTCCCTGTAATGCACAGCGTTGAGATTGCCTGCAATGACAACAAGCTCAGTCCGATGATGCTGTGACACACCGCCCCAGACCATGATGGACCTTCCACCTCCAAATCGATTCCGCTCCAGAATAGAGGCCTCGGTGTAACGCTCATTCCTTCAACGATAAACGCGAATCTGACCATCACCCCTGGTTAGACAAAAATGCGACTCGTCAGTGAAGATAACTTTTTGCCAGTCCTGTCTGGTCCAGCGACGGTGGGTTTGTGCCCATAGGCGACGTTGTTTCCGGTGATGTCTGGTGAGGACTGATGGAGGGATTGTGCGTTCCTGGTGTAACGAGGGCAGTTGATGTTGCCATCCTGTACCTGTCCTGCAGGTGTCATGTTTGGATATACCAATCCTGTGCATGTTGTTACACGTGGTCTGCCACTGCAAGGACGATCAGTTGTCCGTCCTGTCTCCCTGTAGCGCTATCTTAGGCGTCTCACAGTACAGACATTGCAATTTATTGCCCTGGCCACATCTGCAGTCCTCATGCCTCCTTGCAGCACGCCTAAGGCACGTTTACGCAGATGAGCACTGACCCTGGGCATCTTTCTTTTGGTGTTTTTCAGAGTCAGTAGAAAGGCCTCTTTAGTGTCCTAAGTTTTCATAACTGTGACCTTAATTGCCTACCGTCTGTAAGCTGTTAGTGTCTTAATGTCCGTTCCACAGGTGCATGTTCAATTAATTCAATTAATTGTTTAGCGTTCATTGAACAAGCATGGGAAACCGTGTTTAAACCCTTTTCCAATGAAGATCTGTTAAGTTATTTGGATTTTTACGAATTATCTTTGAAAGACAGTGTCCTGAGAAAAGGGACATTTCTTTTTTTGCTGAGTTTAAATAGTAAAGTACAGATACTCCCCAAAAACTAGCTTCGTAGTACTTTACAGTATTTTTTAACAGCACTGATAACAAAAGAAAATATATGTCAAAGGCATCACTCTGCATCACTTCGAAGTAACTATCACATTACAGGAGAAAACACATGCTCATCATCAGAAGACAGAGTGAATGAAGCTGAGGTGAGCGTGAAATTGTAAGGTCTGCCTCATCATATGTCTCTCAAACAGGATTTTCGTTCCGGGATTTGAGATCCCTCAGATCAGCAGTCTCTGCTCCAGGTAAGAGCAGGTTTTCAGGAGAACAGTTTGTCAGCTCGGGAAATGGTTCAGATTAAAGGGAGGTAATGACACATTTGCTGGGCCTTTTGTGTGAGCGGTGCATGCAATTTAAGGGGCTGCCATACAGGGTGAGTTAATATGTCATTGCGCGGGGGGGAATAGAGAGGGAAAAAATGCATATGTCTCATTTTGCAATCTGATTAGTCTCAGCAAATCATCCCGAGTCAATGTCATTCCGTAATGAACTCTCTTGCAGAATTATGCTGCTGCGACACTGCCTGCCTGGCTGGATGTGGCTGCTTTCACTGGAGCTGAATGTGGAATGTCTCTCTCTCCCTCTCTCTCCTTCTGTCAATTGAAATCAATTCAAGGGCTTTATTGGCATGGGAAACATATGTTAACATTGCCAAAGTAAGTGAAGTAGATCATTTAAAAAAGTGAAATAAACAATAAAACTTAACAGTAAACATTACACTCACAGAAGTTCCAAAATAATAAAGACATTTCAAATGTCATATTATGTATATATACAGTGTTGTAACGATGTGCAAACAGTATTAGTACAAAAGGGAAAATAAATAAACATAAATATGGATTGTATTTACAATGGTGTTTGTTCTTCACTGGTTGCCTTTTCTTGTGGCAACAGGTCACAAATATTGCTCCTGTGACGGCACACTGTGGTATTTCACCCATTAGATATGGGAGTTTATCAAAATTCGGTTTGTTTTCAAATTCTTTGTGAACTGTGTACTTCCACATTCAGCTCTGTCACTCACTCTTACTGTCTCTCTCTCTCTGTCAGGTAATAGACAGCTGCTGCCACCTGCTCCTCCAACTTCTCCTCTTTTACCACCTCCACACCTGTTTCTCCTCCCACTGTTACACCCCTTCGAACCCCATTTTCCCTGATAGACTAGAGAGGGAGAGGAATCACTGTTGGGTTCACTGTTGGGATGGAGGTGTGTGTGTGTGTGTGTGTGTGTGTGTGTGTGTGTGTGTGTGTGTGTGTGTGTGTGTGTGTGTGTGTGTGTGTGTGTGTGTGTGTGTGTGTGTGTGTGTGTGTGTGTGTGTGTGTGTGTGTGTGTGTGTGTGTGTGTGTGTGTGTGTGAGCATGTGTGCGCATGTGTTGCTTGTGCACGGCATGTGTGTGAGGGGAGGCAGGTCGTGTGGAGACTCTGGCTTACTACATCTCAAGCTCATTTGCTTGTATTTTACACCTCATTTGGTTCCAGGCTCTCAGCAGTGTCCCAGCTCCACATTGGATCTGCCTCTGACCCACTTTCAAAAGTACAGCTCTAAGAGCAAACCAGGAAAACACTCACATTAACACGTTTTACCCCTGTTTTGTATAGTTATGGACGGTGACCTTGAGTGTTTTAAAATATTATCAAATCAATTGTTTTACTGACACTGTTCAATTGCTTGCACTATGTGTTTAAACTCTGTTCACTCTGTCATCATCTCTCTGCTATATCACATTCTGCCCGCTGCTACAGTGTGTGTCCCGCTGACCACAGTCCATGCCATGAAATCTTCTGAAAATGTCCTAGTGAAGGGTTTCATATCAGCACTGCTAGAGTTTCAATTTGGGACCTGGACTGAGTTGTCTCACCCAAGTTGGACTGTGACAGCCTTCTCACTTGATCCAGTGCTTCCAACCATGACTGTGAAGATTAAAATATATATTTATTTATTTATATTCTTCCTCTCCTCTTTTACTTAATCTGACCAAGCTTCCTCTGGAAACAGAGACTCGGAGAGAAACATATCTTTGACCTAGGCCTGTTCTCTGAATCCCAAGGTTCATCTCTCTCCGCTCCCTAAGGCACTGAGACATACGTGAGCATAATATCGCAGCACCTCGGGCATTGTTCACATCAGAGGTGTTGAGGATCAACTAGCCCCTTAGGGATGTAAACATTCTGTACATAAACAGGAACAGATTTGATGTGAACAGAAACACACTGTACTCTACCATACATATGCCTTTTTTATGTGTTTAGGGAAGCAGAATAAGAGGGTAGAAGACAACATAAACATGAATATGTTCAATGAAGAATGTCTGTTAATAATGATTTCTTTAATCCTATGTGTTCCATTTGGATCCATATGTAAACCAGAGACAAAGCAGGTTGGTAGGGAATCATACATATTTATGTATACATCAGAGGGATATTTGCTTTGTTGGAACAATGATTGATTGATGATGAACAATGAAACACTGCTTCATGATTATTTGCTATGCAGAAGAATCAGCAACACTGCTTCTGTGTCATTCCCTATGCTGAAGCATCAAGCTTTAGTTCAGTTATATCTGTAGTAACTGCTATGCTTGGAGAGGAAACCCTGGTTCAACAGGATTTATAGTACTTGGGCTTTATCCTCTCTCTGTGTGGATCTCCCCTGTGTTTCCCCTCCTCCAGGTGAGTTGGGGCAGAGAGAGAGGGAGGGGAGCCTTGTGATCCATGCAGCCCAGGTGTGGGGAAAGCAGGGGGACTGGGCGAGACTACCGACAGACCCAGGGGGTTGAGGGGGACACAGAGGCTTAGTAAGGCATAGTGGGAGGGGGCTGGCTGTTCAGTCATCTCCCTAACCCAAGTGCACCTCCAAGCCCTGCAGCCTTGAAATGCTTTACAGCATCCAGAGCCACATAGAAAATCTAAATATATATAATACATACACGTTTACACACACACACACACACACACACACACACACACACACACACACACACACACACACACACACACACACACACAAACAGTGGTGTAGTGCTATTTTTTTAGTTGAGGGGGTGCAATATATATATTTTAACAAAACATAATTTCCTAAATCAAAGATGTAGCCATTTGAATAGGCTATCATTATAGAATACGCAGAAAATGCATCCTCCAATTGCAACATCTGCCTAAGCCCACATATATTGTTTAAATAAAATGTAATATTTTTAATACCCTCAAACACCGAGTTAGGCTTATTTCAAAATCAACCATCATCACTGTCAATCGTGAATTATAATTCTTCAGGTTTTTCCGGTGAAACGTCCAAACTGCATCTCCATGCCAATCATTAGATTGATCGTAATCAGTTTCCTGAGAAAATGCATTTAGATCTGCTTGAATTACTTTTTTGTTAGCGAATTGGAGCCGATGGTGTTAAACTATTAGTGTTTCTTGCATTTTATTTCAATCAAATAAACAGTATGTCCTGCCTAGTGGTTGTGGCGAGTTTTGGGGAATGACAAAATATATTTGACCCTTCAGCTTCAGCTAACCATCCTAAAATCTTATTAGAAATGAGGAGGTGTTTTTGGTGTAACAGTAAAGTTATAGGCCTATGCTATGGTATTATATTGTTATGTTATATTGTTATGTTATGTAAAATGCTAATGAATCATGATGTGATCTTGCGAGACATTGATTCTGCGTTGATATAACTTACCATTGTGAGAAGTGCTAATCTTCCATTTGTAATAATAATAATTATACTAATAAGTGATGAGTATGACTTAGATGTAGGCAACAGAACTTGATGAGATGTAATTTTAAGCAGTTGGAACACCTTTCGTGGTGCTGAAAGGAAAGTGCCAGGTTCACGCAATTGTAACCGATGTGAAATGGCTAGCTAGTTAGCGGTGGTGCGCGCTAATAGCGTTTCAATCGGTGACGTCACTCACTTTGAGACCTTGAAGTAGTGGTTCCCCTTGCTCTGCAAGGGCCGTGGCTTTTGTGGAGCGATGGGTAACGATGCTTCGTGGGCGACTGTTGTTGATATGTGCAGAGGGTACCTGGATCGCGAGGGGACGGACTAAAGTTATACTGTTACACAATGTTAAAGAAGTTGAACCAACTTGGTGCTGAAAGTTAGCTGGTGCTGAAAGATAGCTGAAGGATAGCTCTGTCATTCGGCAAGTTCAGGAACAAACAACAATAATTAGGTCTACAACTACGTGATATAGCTATTTGTAGACTATAGCCTAATGTAAATACAAATGCATATAGCCACAGTAGCTTAATATCTTTGCACTGTATGCGAGGAGAGATGTATTGCGAGCAAGCATTTCACATTTTTTATCTTACACATTGTATCATAAATAAACTTTGATTTTGATTAGCTTGAACACATTACAAAATACCATATTACAGAATAAAAGAAAACAGAGAGGTAAACTATCAATTCAAATAATTTATTTGCATAGAGTTAACATGCTATCAAATCAAATGACAACGTAGTGAAAAAACATCTTTACTACGTAGAATTGCAAGACATCCGTTGTAAAACAGCCATAAAATCAAACTTTGGTGTGGTGTATTGATTGTCATTCAAAATCCTATTTTCCCTAACCCCTAGCCCTAAACCTACCCCTAAATCTTAACATAACTTTAACTTTAACTCCAACCCTAACCTTAACCTTAACCGCAAACCAATAATCCTAACTCCTAACCCTAACCCCTAATTCTAACCCTAACCTTGAACCTAACCCCTAAGCCTCAAATAGCCTATGTCCTACTTGTGGATTGGTGAAATGTCCCCACTTGTCCGAATTTTCCTTGTTTTACTATCCTTGTGATGACTTCTGGTCCCCACAAGGATAGTAAAACAAAACACACACACACACATATGTGAAATTCACATAGCCTCAGAGCCCCCACCTGCACTTATCCCCCTGATCCCATTTATACCCCTATAGGCCCTCCTGCACAGCTCCCTTCTATCCAAGCCTGGCTGCCTGTGTGGCTGCCTGTGTGGCTGCCAGTGTGGCTTAGAATGCCTCATGCCATACATTATTCCCAGGCAGGAGAGCATTAAACATTAATCTAAGCGGATCCAGCTCAAAGGGAAGACTCTGACCCCTGGAACAGCTGCTGAATTATGGAGAAAGCTAATAAAGTTGTTTGCCTTTGATCTGATTCCCAACCTCTTCCAGGTGAATGAGACGTACAGTACAGTACACACACACACACACACACACACACACACACACACACACACACACACACACACACACACACACACACACACACACACACACACACACACACACACACACACACACACACACACACACACACACACACACACACACGTTACCAAAAAAACATACACTCACGCAGACACACAGACAAATGCCTGCAGACATACACACACACACAAACACAGGCACACACACACACACTGTCTTCGGAGGATGATGATGATAACATTCAGTTGCTTTTCCCAAGCTCCATGGGTGTACACCCTCACCCTGGACCCAATTATAAAGCAGGTTTGAACTGGACAACAGTTAAGAGGAGAACACCTATCTAGATGGGGGAAATATTTGCTACAAGTGATTAAATTGTACCTGTCCCCATCCCACAAAGCCCATTATCCTCCTCCCTACATGTACAAACTGCACATCTTCAGGTTTTACTCATGTGGATTGCTGCTGTTAGTTTCCAGGATACAGGTAGCAAAAAAATCTGAGGATACAGGATTGTTTCCTGATTAATGGGGTGTGACCATACCTCACTGGGTGTTGTGTTTTGTTGTCTACAGACTGCATGCCTTCTCTCATGAATGTTGGTGGTGCTGAAAAGTTCAAACAACACACCAACATGAGTATGTCTACACATCAGCACACAAACTCAAACAACAACACATGCACACAACCTCTCCCTGACCGAGTCTGTAACAACTACATGTTTCAAGCAGACCACCATTGTTCCTGTGCGCAATATTGCAAAGGTAACCTGTCTAAATGACTATCGCCCCTTAACACTCACGTCTGTAGCCATAAAATACTTTAACAGACTGGTCATGGCTCACATCAACTACATGATCCCAAAAACCCTGGACCTACTCCAATTCGCAATTCGCAGTGTGGTGCCAGGACCACAACCTCTCCCTCAACGTCAGCAAGACAAATGAGCTGATCGTAGACTAGACGAAAAGGAGGGCCGAGCACGCCCCCATTCACATCGACAGGGATGTAGTGGAGGGAGTCAAGAGCTTCAAGTTCCTCGGTGTCCACATCATTAAGGACCTATAATGGTCCAAACACACCAACACAGTCGTGAAGAGGGCACTACAAAGCCTCTTCCCCCTCAGGAGGCTCAAAAGATTAGGCTTGGGCCCTCAGATTCTCAAAGAGTTATACAGCTGTACCATTGAGAGCATCTTGACTGGCTGCATCACCACTTGGTATGGCAACTGCTTGGCATCCGACTGCAAGGCACTACAGAGGGTAGGGCGCACGGCCCAATACATCACTGGGGCTGAGCTCCCTCCCATCCAGGACCTCTATACCAGGCGGTCTCAGACTAAGGCCCAAAAAATTGTCAAAGACACCAGCCACCCAAGTCACAGACTGTTCTCTCTGCTTCTGCACGGCAAGCGGTACTGGAGCGCCAAGTCTGGGACCAAAAGGCTCCTGGACAGCTTATACCCCCAAGCCACTACCCTCTTGCATTTGCTCTATGCACAGTCACTGTACTCTACCCACACGCACTTATATGTACCACACTGACACTCCAGCACAGACATACACACACACATACTCACTCACTTACACACTAAATACGCTCATGCCCACAAAACACACACACAAACATGCATATTGACGCCAACATACACAAACACATAGAGACACATTCACACTGTTTCAGACTCTTTACATATGCTGCTGCTGCTCTGTTTATTATCTATCCTGATTGCCTAGTCACTTCTACCCCTACCAGCATGTACATGTTACCTCAATTACCAACTACCTCGTACCCCTGAACATTGACTCGTTACCGGTACTCCTTGTATATAGCCTCGCTATTGTTATTTTATTGTTATTCTATTGTGTTTCTATTTACTTTTTTATTTAGTTAATTCTTCTTACTTTTACACTCTGAATTGAGAATATACAGACAACACCTATTGTATTCAGCGCATGTGACAAATACATTTGATTTGATTTGAAATGCACCCACACAATCCTGGAGTAACTATTTCCCTGTTCAGTTGTTACCAGCCAGGCAGGCCAGCGAGTGTGTAGTGTGTAATGTGTGGTGTGTAGTGTTGAGGGTGGTGGTAGTGTTTACTGTGTAGTGTGGATGCCACTAAAGGTCTGTTGTTGTTGTGTTGAGGAGCTCAGAGATTTTGGAACCAACAGAAGTCTGGGCACTGGGAGCCTGATTCCTACACATAACAAGATGGATACTGAGTGACAAATGAACTGGTCAAGGGCAGGTTCTTGGCAAGAGGGGAGCACCAGGTGTGGGGAGAGTTTGTTAGGTGACCGGAGGGTAGCGAGGTTGGGGGGATGATGGTGTCTAGTGCTGTGCCTGCTGAAGCAAAGCAGGAAAAACAAGGTGATAAAAAAGACATATGTTCCAAGGGACAATTATTTGTGCCATCAGAGGGACGAAAGTCAACCTTCCAATGTCAGGTGATTCAGTCTGGGGATTCACTGTGACTTTTTATGTACAGTATGTGTGTTGGGTTTAATCCCAGAGGTGCCCTGATGTAAGAGCTAAGAAAGATGACATAGTCAAAGTTAACTTTGTATCTTGTTTCGGGAGTGGGCTATATGACTACAACATAAACATGCTTTTTTGTAAACCTGATTTCGCTTACCCTGATACATCAATTATTTAGCATATTGTGACATCACTGTCAACATATTTGCAGTAAAAATAAGAGGCAACAGAAGACATTCCAAATTAGTATAAGCATACACATTACCAACACAAATTGTCCCATATCATTCCAACGTTTTCATGGTGTAGGCTATATGGCTGAAAGGTGTGACAGGGATAACATGTCATCCTCTATTGTTGATATCATAATAAGTCTATCATGTTTCATGTGAGGCCTATTTTGCACTGAGCTTTTATATATGGGAGCCATATATTACAGTCCAATAGCTTCCACAGCCTTCCACTCAGAGAGGAAGTGGCCATGTGTGTAATAAAGGACAGCTTGATGTCTCTAGAGCCTGTATGTATGGCCCATGTAGACCCCTACACATTAAAAGACTATGGAACCCTGAGGGAGGGGAAAAGACAATGTGTTGTGATCAGTAGTGGTGCGTGGGTGAAATCACTTGGGAAGCCAAGCCCACCATCAAAAAAAGCCATATTACAACCTATGTGTTGTGATAATTGCGTTGTTTGTTCTAGAACCTGTTAGTTCATATGTCTTGCGACCGTGAAATATAGGCCTAAAGGCAGAGACAAATAAAATTAAATAAAAACAATAAGAAGACACAGTGGCAGAATAAATTCAACCTCACCTTTGTTTTATCACAAAACTGGATAGCAACCTCTGTCCAGTGAAGTCCACAAAACATATTGCATGTACAGTATACAGACCATTACATGAGCTACAGCATGGTCAAACAAGTTAATGTTTCCGGCATTTTCGTACGACTAAACAACTATTGATTTAGAACCACAGCGAGTTACCGCAAGTCACAAAGAAAACAGGAGCAGCCTCCACTATTCCAGGACCATTTCAACATCATCAAATCATTTCTGCTGAGTCTAATAGAGTGAGAACTAAAAGATACCGAAAACGATGTAGTCCAGTCAACGTAAGCTAAATATGATATGGCTGTCCATGGTTCTGTCCATGGTTCTGATTTCTGTGTGTGTGTGTGTGTATGTGTGCGCTTATGCAAGTAGAAAATCATTTTGACTCACACTACTTGTAGAGAAAGGCCAATGCCATCCTCCTTTCTTTCATGTTGACAAAGTCTATCACTGTCATACAGTACACACTTTTATTTTTTGTTGTCCTAGGCTACCTGGCAAAAATGCTTGCTCACTAGCCTTGCTTACATTCACGGGCAATGTTAGCTTGTTCACATTAGCCTTCTACATATATCTACACTTTGAAGTTCATCCTCTCAGGCCAGGGGCTCAACAACTAATTAATTAATGGTTGGATCAGAATCGCCGTTAAAATCATTGGCCAGTATGGAGAATTATGTAAAACCACAAGTCCAAATCGCTATCTCCATCCATGGCTAATTTAGGAAACGGTACATTTTAGCTAGCTGGCTAGCTAGCCACCGGAGGACAACACGAGATGCAACAATTCAAGTTTTTCTATCAATGACGTATGATCTCAATGGGATTTGATAGGAGTGACGCAAAATCCAAGCTGGCTTCCTTTGACAATTTTTTTGGTGCGCCAGGATCATTCACAGTTGAGCTCCCTCAGTTTAGCTCAATCCTGATTGGCAAATTTGTTATAATTTTTTTGTGAAGGGAGGCCAGATGCTCTCTGGCATCCCTTGCTTTCAATGCTATAGGTGGTAAAAATGTCATAATTATTTGGACCAGACAGCCTTAGATAGATAGCCTACACATAGAGAGACAGAGGGGCGCTGTTTCGCTTTCTTGGATGCTTTCTTCTGTGAGATACATTCAGCCTCTTGCGAATTGAAGGAAAATTATCAAACACAGAAATGAAAGATAAAAAAAAAAATATTGGTACATTTTCTTACGATGCCTGGCATCCCTTGGCATCCATGAATACACACCACTGGTGGTGAACACTCACTATTGCAGTGTGAAAGAGTGTCATAAATTATTTTTTTGTATCTTTATCTTTAACTCTGCATTGTTGGAAAAGGACCTGTAATTAAGCATTTCCTGTTAGTCTACACCTGTTGTTTATTGGGCACGTGACAAACAAAATTTGATTTGATTTGACTTACAGAATGTAAGGGAGTCATTCGGTGTACATGTTATTTTCTAAAGCTGGCTTGAAAAGACAAAAGTGGTAACACTTTCTTGACAGTCTAAATCTACAGATATGTGCAGTGGGTGACACCAACTGTGAGGTGATAGAGATGAATGTCAAATGTTCCAATTAATTGGGATGCAAGGTGTTTTTTTTTACATTTACTAATTTGTTTGTTAATCTGCAAATCATGGGGAAAATGTTCCAAAGATATTATAGTACAGAATTATTTCAACAAGCTAGTTATTCTATGCTTTAAATTGCCACTGACACATTAAAGTAGTATCAGTCTGATAATACATTGATATGATAGTCATATTCTATGCTCATTACATTTAATAATCATATATGAAGATGAAAATGTTACTGTGCATGCATCATCATTCTCAGTAATAGTCTCTTTACGTTTAGGCTGTATTAAGTTCATTAGGTAGGGTATAGAGTGGGAATCATTCACCAGCACTCATATCTAACCATCAGCGCTTTAACTTGCATAATAATGTGTGTTGCTTGAATCAGCAGTATGTCTAATGTAATTGGAGTCAGGCAGAAGTGCAGGTAAATACATAAAAAGTCATTCTGTTAAAATCGCCGTATGTTTCCAATAAATGTACCACTCAGAATGGTTTATAACAAAGCTTGTCCTATATAGCTTGATGGATCCAGGTTTTACAATATTGTATGACTCCTAACGTGAAGGGAATAGACTGATATGCAGCCGCAATGTCACACTGAAGGTCATAAACAGTGTTGCAGCTTAGATGATAATTGTGTTGACGGCAGTTTCCACTCTCTCAACCCCCTACCCCTACTCCTACGTCAAGCAGCCACAACATAGAACATAGTATTTATTTTTTCTAAGTGTGTGTGTGTGTGTGTGTGTGTGTGTGTGTGTGTGTGTGTGTGTGTGTGTGTGTGTGTGTGTGTGTGTGTGTGTGTGTGTGTGTGTGTGTGTGTGTGTGTTTACAGCCTCGTGGAGTCAACCCCAGATGGACCCCCTTTCGAAATGTCTGCTTTTATCACCCTAATCTGTAAAATAATTACAAAGCAAATGTATTTCATTGGATTACTGTGGGGCAATGGTTCCTAAATGGCGCATGCGATAGCGCTATCTCCATGGCCATCTGATAGAATGAGAGTAAGTTTCAGGTCATATGAGCCTACAAGACCCAATCATTACCACCTAAGGTATATATTCTCACTGCACAGTATAGTAGGCTACAAGCAAAGACAATGGACAAAGTGAGATGAGCTTAGACTCTCAGACCAAATTCAATATATGTCTGTTCTAGCTTCAGTTATATAACATGCTGGTTGTTTGACACCAAAATCAGGGAGTTGAACAATTCATGTAGTCCTTTGTTTTAATAAGACCTGTTCAGTCTGTCAAGTCCATACCTGACATGATAAAGATAGTTAGGCATGTAGCTTGTGACACGTGGTTACATTATATTCATGTTAGGTAGCTGCCATGCAACTGCCAGTGTTCAGCACATGTCCTCTATGCAAATAATGTATTGTCTCCATCCCAGTTAATACTTCCTGGTCAACCTCTAAATATTGTCCCATAATTCCTGTCCTCTGAACTGGGTGATTCCGAGACAGTGTTCCCCTAGCCTGCAGGATTGCAGGCAGGACTGCACTTTTGTGGATGGCTTTTACACTAATAACAGAGCTTTCCGGAATTATATTGATATCCATCTCCATAACGACCTAACCTTTCCAGATATGCACTAATAATATTACCTTTCCCCCCTCCTCGTGGGGCGTGGCAAGCGGGCTGCAAGGCTGCTTACTAGCCTGAGCTTAGGGACTCTTTAATATGAGTTAATATCAGAGCAAGAGCCCAGCACACTGACATGCAATCTCACAAACACACACACAAACACACACAGAGATAGGTACTCGCACACACACACGCACCTCTCAGATCAATGTGATAAGGATCTCAGAACAATTGCCTGGCTCTACTGGGAAAATAAAGACGAAGAGGGTAAAATGGAGTGAGATGAATGAAGAGCGTGAGAGAGATAGAGAGAGGGAGTGAGAGAGAGAGACAGAGAGAAAGAGAGCGAGAGACAGAGAGAGAGCCCTCAAGCCACAACATAAATAGTAACTCATTCTGCTTTCTGCTTGATATACAGTACAACTATGTTTCCCATGGTATCCCATGGATCAAGTCAGAATCACAATCACTTTATTCCCCAAGTACACATTCCCCAAGAATTTGACTTAGTGAATAGGTGCTGCCAGCAATCGACAATGTACAAACAGAATACAGACACAAGTCAACATAGTCAACATAGTCAACATACAGAATATACAATATTAAAGGGATACTTCATACTTCCCCAGAGTCAGATAAACTCGTGGATACCATTGTTATATCTCTGTGTCCAGTATGAAGGAAGTTAGAGGTAGTTTCGCAAGACAATGCTAATTAGCATTAGCACAATCACTTGAAGTCTATGGGTATCTGCTAGCATGCTAAAGGACCACATTGCCAAAATGCCCGAAGAATCCCTTTAATACACTAAACATAAAACATAAAACTCTGCAGTTTAACTTGATTTACAGTGAGGATATACAATTTACAGAGGGGATGCACTGTATCTCTGTATGCAGAGGGAGGGATACTGCCAAATGAATATATACAGTGCAATATTGTTCAGAGGTGTACAGTGAATAGTGTAAATACAGTATACTACAGTTATTAGCATTACAGGTCATTGATGACAAGTTGCAGTGATCGGCTCAAATGCAAAGTCTCGTAGTCTCTATGAGCCTGATAGCCGGTTGATGAGGGTCACAGCATGGGGAAAGCAACTCGATGGAGGGCAGGTGACAGCCAATGATCCTCTCAGTAGATCGGACAATGCAAATAAACACAAGTAAGTCACTGCAGTGAAAACATCCCCTAAATAATATCTGGCTTTGTCAAAGTGCCTAGGAAAGTACACAGGATGCTGGTGAAAGTGGCTGGTGATGGAGAGGCTTCTCCCTAAGCCTGGCACACTGCATGTTATCATGAGTAAGAATAGCATGCTCCTCCACTAGAGCACATCAATGCTCAAATACATGGGTTTCCTGGAAAAAAGATAATCCTATAGTTCAATAGAGGAATAATTGTATTTGTTGCCTTGTGGAGGTGTTATTATTGTGAGTCATCTGTGGGGAATGAAGTGGGACATCATAAAACGTCTGTCTTCCAATCTTCTGCCCCTTTCTCCTGTCATCGTCCATGGGATCAGGGATAAGGATTCTCAAAGGGACGTTTCTGGAAGTTGGTCATTTTTATTTATTTATTTATTTTTTATTTTACCGTTATTTTACCAGGTAAGTTGACTGAGAACACGTTCTCATTTGCAGCAACGACCTGGGGAATAGTTACAGGGGAGAGGAGGGGGATGAATGAGCCAATTGTAAACTGGGGATTATTAGGTGACCATGATGGTTTGAGGGCCAGATTGGGAATTTAGCCAGGACACCGGGGTTAACACCCCTACTCTTACGATAAGTGCCATGGGATCTTTAATGACCTCAGAGAGTCAGGACACCCGTTTAACGTCCCATCCGAAAGACGGCACCCTATACAGGACAGTGTCCCCAATCACTGCCCTGGGGCATTGTTTAGACCAGAGGAAAGAGTGCCTCCTACTGGCCCTCCAACACCACTTCCAGCAGCATCTGGTCTCCCATCCAGGGACTGACCAGGACCAACCCTGCTTAGCTTCAGAAGCAAGCCAGCAGTGCTATGCAGGGTGGTATACTGCTGGCAAATTATGTAGCCATGGTGAACAACCCGCCAGTACAGCTTCCCTGTTTACCAAGAAACATTCTGACATAAGCTGTTGGAAAACAACTTTGCACTTAGCCTACAGCACGTCTATAGTTTATGTCCTTTTTACAGAGATACACATGCACACACACAAGCAAACACACACACATGCACCAACAGACACATGCACCCATACATGCATGCATGCACACACAGACACACCCACACCCATACACACACAAACACCATTTACTTTGTACAATAGATGTAAATGAAACAACTACTGCTCTACCCATTCATTCGTCCCTGAAACACTGCTGGTTGCATCTTCGCACGTCTCCTGTTGAGGCTTCATGTTTATAAATCACCAGGAGGAAGATGCTTGGAGAGACAGAGAGGGATTTCTCCTGTGTTTTTACAAGAAGCACTCAGCTCCACACTCATTCCCTACCATCCTTGTTGCGATCAGGGATGTGGTGGTAAGAAAACGATAGTTACTGTAGAATACAGGTTGAGATTATTTCTGAAACAGATGATGAAAACATAATGCCTGATCTATATTTTAACAATCAATATTCCTTTAAAATTCAACACGTATGACATTGGTTTTAAGGCCTCTGCACTGGCGGCCTATGAGTTTAGAATATATTTTAATTTCTATTGGTTTTTAAATCAATCCACGATTGTGCACCCCAATGTATGTCAGATATACTTTTAAGATATGTAGCCAGTAGGTTCCTCAGGTCCTCTGGCACTGGCCTTTTAACTATCCCAAAGCCTAGAACCAAGAGACATGGAGAGGCAGCCTTTAGTTATTATGTCCCCAGGCTCTGCAGTAGCCTGCCCGAGTACCTGAGGGGGGCCGGAACTGTGGACATATTTAAAAGAGATCTTAAAACACATATTTTTTAGCTTTGCTTTTCCTTAGGGAGCTTTTTATTTGTTCAGTTTGTATCATTCTTTTTTTATCCTCTTATGTTTGTTGTGTGGTAAATATTTCAGCTTTTATTTTAAATGTGTTTTATTATTTTTTCCCCTGTAAAGCACATTGCGTTGCATTCCATGTCTGAAATGTCCTTTATAAATAAAGCTTGATTTGATTTGACCCCTTGTTTTGTAGTTTGTCCTTGGGTGAGTGTGGCAGGTGGGCGGTGGGTGCCCACCTCTCTCCCTCCATACAGCAGTAAGCTGATGAATGGAGAGCCTTTTAAAAGCTATAAGCCTTTAAGATGGACCAGCTCTCTTTCCCCAGCAGAAACACAGCAAACACCATTATCACCCAGGCTGTTAAGGCTGCTGTTAGCTGCTCTGCTCTGTCCTTTCAGCCCAGCGGGACTCAACCTGACACCAGAAGGCCAAGATCAGAGAAGTGAAAACAGCATGGTGGCCAGAGATGTGTGGCTGTAATTTAACAGGTTGGGCGGTATGTGGGATTGATACGACAAGTCTGGATGGGTGATTAGTCTTTCATTGTATTGCCACATGATGAAAGAGCAGGAGTGTATGTGTCTCCATTATTTTGCATTTGATCTGAAATGTGTTGCACCCATTTCTATTGGTGTCTTTCTTTACATACTAGTTCTACACAGATCTAATGTGCTACCAAGTTGGCCCCCATACCTCACATAGTAACACAGCAGAGTTGATGTGTATGGAAACAAGGAGAGACTTACAGACACGGACACATGCATTTACACAGACATTCACGTGAGCACTCCTATCCGACAGAGTTACAACAGAAGCCGCAGGCAAGGCTGTGCCACGTACACTTAGTTCTCACCGTCTTTCTTTTCTTATACACCCTCCCACAGGGAAGCACTCAGAGACAACCAACTCCCAAACACTTATTTTAGGAGTTTGTTTTAGCAAGCCACAGACAGTGAGGTGTTGGGTTGTGACAGGCTGTCATCTGCAGGCTTTTCCTGTGTTTATGGACGATTAAAACGTTTGGACCTCGGGCCAGGCACAGCTGTGACAAGACTATCAGACTTCACAGGCTGACCACAATACGAACAAAATAAAACCTAATGAACCTTTTAAAGCCCCTTGACCGCCTGTAGGCCAGAGGGAGCATGTGTGGGACAGTGATGCTGGGAGACAAGGGGAGAATAGATCTGTTAACAGGGTAACCGAGAGGGTAGAGGGGCTGTCACTGTCTTGTCAAACACCATGATCTACCTCAGAGGGGACAGATGCTTTAGAGGTGGCAAACTGTGGCTGGAGAGGGTGGATGGGTATTTGTGATTGTGTGTGTGTGTGTGTGTGTGTGTGTGTGTGTGTGTGTGTGTGTGTGTGTGTGTGTGTGTGTGTGTGTGTGTGTGTGTGTGTGTGTGTGTGTGTGTGTGTGTGTGTGTGTGTGTGTGTGTGTGTGTGTGTGTGCGTGCATGCGCGATATCATGGCAATATTTGCTTCATGATTGATTTTAACAGATCCTTTTCATTCAATTCCTACATTTCTCTAATGTACAAACTCTCCACCAAACTAGTATGGCTTCCCCAAACAAAAAACTGTTTTTATTCTATAGATGCATTTTACACCACACTTTCCCCACCCATGCATAGAGCTGCTGCTTTGAGCTTGTCTCCTTTCTGACAAGGACAGGCTATCACCCACTCCCTGTCAGGATAACTACTACAAATTAGGCAACTCCAACCTCCCTTCACCCAGCCCCACTGTGTCCAACTTTCAGGCCCCAAAATGTTGTCTATTATCCAAAGTTTTACTGTTGTGGTCTGTGTGCTTTGTTGTTCCCATGAGCACCGACAAGATATTTTCTCAAAGGAAGAGAGAGGGTTGATGGCAGAGAGTGAGGGAAAAAGAGGGGAAAAATAGGGAGGGAGAGAAAAAGAGAGGGGTAACAGAGGGAGAGAGGGGGAGAAAGTAGCAATGTGTTTACTATAAGAAAATTAGTGTAAGGTGAATGACTGGCTGGCTCCCCCTGGCACAGGTCCTCTAGTTCAACAAGATCTCATAGTTTCCCTTCGACATTCGACGTATTATGGATGAACATCTATTTTTGAGGCATTAATTCCGCAAGTTACAGGGTTAATTCCACGGGGTTACAAGGTTAAAACAAAAACAACTCAAAAGGTTAACAGTTTAGACATTCATTCCGAGAGAATAAGGCTGTGCTTCGGAGATGGCTTAAAACAAAATAATAAAAAATGACTCTCCAAGCATCACAAGTTCACACCCAGTGCTGGTCAATCATTTAAACATTGTGTGAGTGTAGAGGAAGGGATATACCTTTTCAAACGTCCGAAATCGAAGTCTATTTCTAGCGATCAGGCTGCTCTAGTTACGGGGACCCGCACAGAGCCAGGCTCTACTGGCACAGGCTCAATTATTCCTTACCTGTCATTCCTCGTACGCTGGCCATCCACTCCCCTTTGCTCCCTACACTCCCTCTCTCCTTTGCTTTGGTTCATTTTCAGCACCATGAAAAACCTAAAATCCGTAAGGACATTCAGCTAGGCACACACTCTAAAGTATGCACACACATACACACACACACACACACACGCACGCACGCACGCACGCACGCACGCACGCACGCACGCACGCACGCACGCACGCACGCACGCACGCACGCACGCACGCACGCACACACACACACACACACACACACACACACACACACACACACACACACACACACACACACACACACACACACACACACACACACACACACACACACACACACACACACACACACACACACACACACACACACACACACACACACACAGCTTAAAGTAGTCCAAGCCGTTAAAGTCATGGAATAGGAACTCTCAACTGCAATGATACTCATTTGTTAAAGGGGACAAAATCAATGATGGAATACCTAGATGGCATAGCAGTCGGATGTCTGTTTTGTCTTGTCTTGTCCCATCCCGTGTAAATATAGTTTTCTTCGTATATATTTCGTATATATTTTTTATATTTTTAATCTCAATTTCCATCTACGGACTGAACATACTCTCCTGCAACCCGCCTCACACAATGTGTTATGGATCTGCAATTTTTTATACTTTAGAACCGGAATCCCCGTCAGAAGCTAGCCAGCTAACTAGCTACTAGCTTGTGGTCAGTTAGCCACTGCTAGTGTTCATCACCGTTAACTTGGACATCGGCCAGCCTCAGCCCGGTATATTCCTGCCAGTCTGCACAGCGCGATATCAACCCAGAGAACGTCGGACTGGTTTTTCTACCACATCTCCGGATTCCTACCGCAAGCTCTGAACCTTTGCACAGGATCATCGCAGCTAGCTAGCTGCTATCCGAGTGGCTACTCCTGGCTAACGTCTCTGTCCCGAAGCAAGCACTAGTTAGCATGGAGCAAGCCTCGAGCTAGGCCCATCTCCCGGCTAGCCGAAGAGATCCATCAGACAATTCCTGGGCTTCAATACCTCTTTTGTCAATTGGCCTGGATCCTCTGCTAGCCTGCTAGCCCGGCATGCTAGCTGTCTGAATTGCTGTGTCTCCAGCTTGCCTGGCTACTCACTGGATCCTATTATCACTCAGCTACGCATGCCTTTCCCTAATGTCAATATGCCTAGTCTATTGCTGTTTTGGTTAGTGATTATTGTCTTATTTCACTGTAGAGCCTCCAGCCCTGCTCAATATGCCTTAGCTAGCCCTTTTGTTCCACTCCCTATACATGCAGTGACCTCACCTGGCTTAAATGGTGCCTCTAGAGACAAAACCTCTCTCATCGTCACCCAATGCCTAGGTTTACCTCCACTGTACTCACATCCATTGTCTGTACATTATGCCTTGAATCTATTCTTCTGCGCCCAGAAATTTGCTCCTTTTACTCTCTGTTCCGAATGCACTAGACAACCTATTCCTATAGCCTGTGGCCGTACCCTTATTCTACTCCTCCTCTTTTACCCTGGTGAAATAGAGGTTAACACAGGCCCTGCAGCCCCAGCATCACTCCCATTCCCCAGGCGATCTCATTTGTTGACTTCTGTAACAATAAAAGCCTTGTTTTCATGCATGTAAACATAAGAAGCTTCCTCCCTAAGTTTGTTTTATTCACTGCTTTAGCACACTCCGCCAACCCGGATGTCCTAGCCGTGTCTAAATCCTGGCTTAGGAAGGTCCCCAAAAATCCAGAAATTACCATCCCCAACTATAAAATGTTCTGACAGGATAGAACTGCCAAAGGGGGCGGAGTTGCAATCTACTGCAGAGATAGCCTGCAGAGTTCTGTCATACTATCCAGGCACCCTCTTGGATATAATCCTGACCTCTGCTGTCTTCAACCAGGATCTCAGCGATCACTGCCTCATTGCCTGCGTGCGTAATGGGTCCGCGGTCAAATAGGATATTGACCTCGTCCCGTCAGTAGAGGATGCGTGGTTGCTCTTCAAAAGTGCTTTCCTCACCATCTTAAAAAAGCATGCCCTATTCAAAAATGTAAAACAAATAACAGATATAGCCCCTGGTTCACGCCAAACCTGACTGCCCTTGACCAACACAAAAACATCTTGTGGCGTTCTGCATTAGCATTGAATAGTCCCTGCGATATGCAACTTTTCAGGGAAGTCAGGAACCATAATACTCAGCCAGTTAGGAAAGCTAAGGCTAGCTTCTTCAAAAAGAAATTTGCTTCCAGTAGCACTAATTTCTAAAAGTTTCGGGACATTGTAAAGTCCATGGAGAATAAGAGCACCTCTTCCTAGCTGCCCACTGCACTGAGGATAGGAAACACTGTCACCACCGATAAATCTACGATAATCATTTCAATAAGCATTTTTCTACAGCTGGCCACCTGGCTACCCCTACCCCGGCCAACATCTCAGCACCCCCTGCAGCAACTTGCCCAGGCACCCCCCCGCATCTCCACCCAAATCCAGATAGTTGATGTTCTGAAAGAGCTGCAAAATTTGGATCCCTACAAAACAGCTGGGCTAGACAATGTGGACCCTCTCTTTTTAAAATTATCTGCCAAAATTGTTGCAACCCCTTTTACGAGCCTATTCAACCTCTCTTACATATCGTCTGAGATCCCCAAAGATTGGAAAGCTGCCGCGGTCATCCCACTCTTCAAAGGGGGAGACACTCTAGACCCAAACTGTTATAGACCTACTGTATATCCATCCTGCCCTGCCTTTCTAAAATCTTCGAATGCCAAGTTAACAACCATTTTGAATCCCACTGTTCCTTCTCCATTATGCAATCTGGTTTCCGAGCTGGTCATGGGTGCACCTCAGCCACGCTCAAGGTCCTAAACGATATCATAACCGCCATCGATAAAAGACAGTACTGTGCAGCTGTCTTCATCGACCTGGACAAGGCTGTCAACTCTGTCAATCACCGTATGCATATCATCAGACTCAATGGCCTTGGCTTCTCAAATGACTGCCTCACCTGGTTCACCAACTACTTTACATTTAAGTCATTTAGCAGACGCTCTTATCCAGAGCGACTTACAAATTGGAAAGTTCATACATATTCATCCTGGCCCCCCCGTGGGGAATGAACCCACAACCCTGGCGTTGCAAGCGCCATGCTCTACCAACTGAGCCACAGGGGACTTCTCAGTTAGAGTTCAGTGTGTCAAATCGGAGGGCCTGTTGTCCGGACCTCTGGCAGTCTCTATGGGGGTACCACAGGGTTAAATTCTTGGGCCGACTCTTTTCTCTGTATATATCAATTATGTCGCTCTTGCTGCAGGAGATTCACTCTGATTCTGATTCACTTTTACGCAGATGACACCATTCTGCATACATCTGGCCCTTCTTTGGACACTGTGCTAACCAACCTCCAAACGAGCTTCAATGCCATACAACACTCCTTCCGTGGCCTCCAACTGCTTTTAAATGCTAGTAAAACTAAGTGCATGCTCTTCAACCGATTGCTGCCCGCACCCGCCCACCTGACTAGCATCACTACTCTGGACTGTTTTGATCTAGAATATGTGGACAACTACAAATACCTAGGTGTCTGGTTAGACCATAAACTATCCTTCCAGACTCACATGAAGCATCTCCAATCCAAAATAAAATCTAGAATCGGCTTCCTATTTCACAACAAAACCCCTTCACTCAGATGAGGAAGCGGAGGAAATTCTTGATGCAATTAAAGCCTTTAAGGCTGGGAAAACTACAGGGCTGGATGGCATACCAGTGGAAGTATACCAAACTTTTTTGATATACTCAGAGGACCTTTGTTAGCATGTTTTAACCATGCTAACTCCTATATAAATGGTAGATTATTAAACACGCAACAAGAAGGTCTGATATTATTATTACTGTAACAGGATCTAAGTGGTATATATAAAGATCCAGTCCACTTAAAAAATTGGAGACCTCTTACACTTCAGTGTTGTGATGCAAAAATCCTAGCAAAATTCTTGGCGCATAGAATTGAAAAAGTATTGTCAGATATTTTTCATCCTAATCAGACAGATTTTTTACATGGACGATATATTGGAGATAATATAAGACACGTACTGGAAATATCGGGGACACCAGGCCTGGTTTTTATAGCTGATTTTGAAAAGTATTTTGATAAAGTACGACTGGAGTTGATATATAAATGCCTAGAATATTTCAATTTTGGGGAATGTCTTATAAAATGGGTTAAAGTTATGTATAGTAACCCTAGGTGTAAAATAGTAAATAATGGCTCCATCTCATAAAGTTTTAAACTATGTAGAGGAGTAAGACAAGGTTGTCCACTGTCGGCATATCTATTTATTATTGTTATCGAAATGTTAGCTGTTAAAATTAGATCAAACAATAATATTTAGGGTTTAGAAATCCGTGGCTTAAAATCTAAAGTGTCATTGTACGCTGATGATTCATGTTTTCTTTTAAAACCACAATTTGAATCTCTCCACGGCCTCATAGAGGATCTTTTGCTATCCTTTCTAGATTAAAACCAAATTATGATAAGTGATATTATGTATTGGATCATTAAAAAAAAGCAAATTTTACATTACTGTGTAGTTTACCAATCAAACGGTCTGACGGAGATGTGGACATACTCGGTATACAAATCCCAAAAGAAAGAAATGATCTCACTCCAATTCATTTTTATACAAAGTTAGCAAACATAGATAAGATCTTGCTACCATGGAAAGGAAAATACCTGTCTATTTGTGGAAAAATCACCCTGATTAACTCTTTAGTCATATAACAGTTTACCTATTTGCTTATGGTTTTGCCTACACCTAGTGACCTGCTGTTTAAATTATATGAACAAAACATATTCTATTTTATTTGGAACGGCAAGCCAGACAAAATTAAAAAGGCCTATAAATATAACGAATATGAATTCAGAGGGCAGAAATGATTTAATATTAAAGCATTAGACCTCTCACTAAATGCCATACTGATGGTAGGCATCAGTCATACAAAAGTTATACTTAAATCCAAACTGGTTCTTTAGTAAATTGGTAGGAATGTCTCATCCTATGTTCAAGAAGGGCCTTTTCCCCTTTATTCAGATTACACCTGCTCACTTTCGGTTGTTTGAAAAGGACATAATCTCCAAAATATCGTTCTTTTTTAAACAAGCCTTGGAAATTTGGTTGCAATTTCATTTTAATCCACCTGAAAAGACAGAACAAATAATACAACAAATATGGTGGTTAAACTAAACTATACTAATTGATTTTTAAAAAATGCGGGGGGGGGGAAATGTAAAAAAATTGTATACTTTTAGTGAATGATATCATAAATAGGACTGGTGGAGTTATGTCACACATGCAGATAACACAGACATATGGAAATGTCTGCTCTACCAAAATTACAACCAATTAATTGCAGCATTACCACAAAAATGGAAGAGGCAAGTAGAAGTACAAGGGGAAAAAGTAAGGAACTTGTATGTCGGCCCTGTATTAAAGAACATAAATGGTTAAAGAAAAGTGTGATAAATAAAAACATATATTAATTTCATTTAAGGACCAAAAAACTGACAGCTGTGCCATATAAATTCCAAATAGTTGGGAAGAGATTTTCGATGTACCCATTCCATGGCACATGGTTTATGAATTGATACGCAAAACAACGCCGAATTCAAAACTTAAAAAAAAAACGACTGTACAAAATTCTTGTAACCAATGGAATGTTATATATATGGGGGATAAAATCTTCCCAGGTCTGCAGATTTTGCTGTGAGATGGCAGAGCCATTAGATCATTTATTTTGGTATTGTCCATATGTAGCTCGTTTTTGGTCATAGGTCCAGGAATGGCTGAAGAATTGCAACATTTGCCTATGTAGAACTAACACTGCAGATAGCAATACTGGGTGATTTGAAAAGCCATAGTCAATCAATCAATAATATAATAATTATTTTAGCAAAAAAATATATTTTTAATTTACAATATGTAGAAGCTATGAGAATAGAAAGGCGCAGTACTTTTGTGAAGCATCACAGCACAGTTGAAAAATATATGGCAAATAGAAATCCAAAATGGATGAAATTGAGAGATAGATGGGAGGGGTTGAATGGAGCTGAAGGGTGGGACTAATAACAAGATAACTAATGTTAAACATACGGGGTCTGTAAAATGTATATAGGTTCAGAAATGTTGTGAAATAGCACAGTTACAAATAGAAATCAAACTGATGGACAACAGAAATAGAGGAAGGACTAAAAACAAACAAAATATAATAATTGTCAAATAGATTGTGCCTGTAAAATGTGTATAAGATGTACAAACTGAAGGTAGAAGCCTAAGTGTTTATTAGTTTACTCCAATTGGGGGAAGGGTGGTAGGGTTTGCGGGGAATAATAAAGGTATATTCTTTAAAAAGTATATATTTCTATATACGTATGTGTATGTATATATGCTTATATGTATGCGTGCGTGTATGGATATATATATATTTACCCCAAAAATATATGGGGGATTGGAAATGATGCAGACAATTACATTGACGGAAGCAACAATCTTTCCGCAATATTAAGCTGATCCACCCCTTAAGAAAAAATAATAATAATAAATGAAAAATAAATGCTGCCAAACATACCCTCGTAAAACTGCCACTCATGCTGCCAAACATACCCTCGTAAAACTGCCACTCGTGCTGCCAAACATACCCTCGTAAAACTGCCACTCATGCTGACAAACATACCCTCGTAAAACTGCCACTCATACTGCCAAACATACCCTCGTAAAACTGCCACTCATGCTGCCAAACATACCCTCGTAAAACTGCCACTCATGCTGACAAACATACCCTCGTAAAACTGCCACTCATGCTGACAAACATACCTTCGTAAAACTGCCACTCATGCTGACAAACATACCCTCGTAAAACTGCCACTCATGCTGACAAATATACCCTCGTAAAACTGCCACTCATGCTGCCAAACATACCCTCGTAAAACTGACAATACTTGACTTGCGATCCTTGACTTTGGCGATGTCAATTACAAAATATCCTCTAACACTCTACTCAGCAAACTGGATGTAGTCTATCACAGTGCCAACTGTTTTGTCACCAAAGCCCCAGATACAGTACTACCCACCATTGTGACCTGTATGCTCTTGTTGGCTGGCCCTCACTTCATATTCATCGCCAAACCCACTGGCTCCAGGTCATCTATACGTTTTTGCTAGGTAAAGCATCTCCTTATCCTTATCTCCTTATCTCAGCTCACTGGTCACCATAGCAACACCCAATCGTAGCACACACTCCAGCAGGTACATTTCACTGGTCATCCCCAAAGCCAACACTTCCTTTGGCCGCCTTTCCTTCCAGTTCTCTGCTCCACTGAAGCTGGAGTCTTATATTTCCCTCTCTAAATTTAAGCATCAGCTGTCAGAGTAGCTTACCAATCACTGTACCTGTACACAGCCAATCTGTAAATAGCACACCCGACTACCTCATCCCCATATTTTTACTTACCCTCTTGCTCTTTTGCACCCCAGTATCTCTACTTGCACATCATCATCTGCACATCTATCACTCCAGTGTTAATGCTAAATTGTAATTATTTCGCCTCTATGGCCTATTTATTGCCTACCTCCCTACTCTTCTACATTTGCACACACTGTACATAGATTTTTCTATTGTGTTATTGACTGTACGTTTGTTTATGTGTAACTCTGTGTTGTTGTTTTTGTCGCACAGCTTTGCTTTATCTTGGCCAGATCGCAGTTGTAAATGAGAACTTGTTCTCAACTGGCCTACCTGGTTAAATAAAGGTGAAATAAAAATAAATAAATGATTACAGTTATGGTGGTCTATGTTGATCATGAAGAAGAGTATGTCATTTGAAAAAAATCTCTCTCTAACCTGCATGAGGCCTTTTTTGTCCTTTGTGCCCTTATTTAGGGCTGTCAGTCATGGACCCTTGTGGTTACCCTACCTCGACTACATTCCCTCCCTCCTTCTCTACCTCAATATTTCTCTATCATCCATAGTACAGGAGGAATACAAAGGTTCCTGAGAGAGGGAGGGCAGAGAGAGCAGGCAGGATGAAGTTAGGTAATTTCTGTTGTCTCACCTCAGCGCTTTTCCTCATTCAACTTTGATTAGCTCCAATAATGTATCAGTCTTTTCAGCTGTTTGCAAAGATAGGGTGAACGGAGAAGACTGAGAGGAGTGAGAGAGTGAAGGACATGTCCCTTCCATCTATCCCTTTCCTCCTCTTTCCTCCCTCCATCTTTCAGACATGAGGTCTGTGAAATACTGATTCTGCTGTGCTCAGAATCAGTATTTCACTGATTCTGAGTTTGTACCCATAAGAACTGCACCACATAGTGGGAATGTAATGTCTGAATCCCGCTGGGGAGTGATACCTTTGGGAATGATAGTTAGTTGGTTAGATAGCTAGGTAATGTCCCTGAACGTGGTCATCCATTGCACTTTGAATGGATTCCACCCAAATCTTGAATAATCTTGAGCAACACATCAATGATACGTCAATGACACCAAAGGGTATGGCTACAACATTTGGGCATTGGAACTCAGATTCCATACTGAAGCTATTGGTGGGATTATTGATATATCACTCTGTTTTACATTTCACTATAGCGATACACAATCTGCTAGTTTCAACTCTAGTTAATTTGTATCCGTAGATAAACAATTAATCAAACTACAATTAAATAAATATGCTGTTAGATGTTGTTCTGGTCTTGAGGGAAAAGCAGTGTTTCACTGCCAGATACTCGTTGTTATGGTAATCTATGTGAGCAAAAAGTCATTCCACAACCAGCTAAAAGGGATTTGTAAAACAGAGAAACCTGACGACAGAATGTATCTTCAGTCAGTCAGTCACGACAACACACATAATTAGTTACCTGACTCACCCGTGCTAATTGTTACTCTCATCATATCCCTCCTCTCTCTCCTTTTCAATCTCGGTTTTCTCCTTTTCTTCCACTCTGTCCCTCTAGACCACCTTCTGTGCAATACCACTTTTAGCCAAAAAGAAAGATAGAACAGAGAGGGGGGTAGCACTGGGAGAGCTTCAACATCTGCCGTGAGATAGAGTACTTCATCAGTCATTTACCATCATGAATATAGAGCAGCAGTGGAAACAGACAAAACAAAAGCCACCAAAGCATTTTGTTGTTTGCCCTCTTTATAATCCCATTGTTCTGTTCTGTACATTGTACTATTCTGCGGCATTGTTTTACCACTTCTCACATATTACAGACTGACACAAAACACCATCACATTAACTTTTAATTGTAGCCAGCATGTTTCAGAGCTAAACTGTTTTGTTTCACTGAGTTGCCCAAAAATATGGTATTCCCCAAACTCTCAACAGACACAAAGCAAAAAAGAAAAGGAAACCTCTCAAAACAGTCTCTTTTGGCCTAATTTGCTTCCCTTGCATTTATGTCTGGAAGTTAGCATGTTGTAGTGCAACAGAACAGTATGCAAGGGTATGACTTCTACTATTATTGTCTTGTCCAGTTCCTCTCATAACTACTAAGCTACTATCAATCAATTTCAATCAATTTTATTTTATATAGCCCTTCGTACATCAGATAATATCTCGAAGTGCTGTACAGAAACCCAGCCTAAAACCCCAAACAGCTAGAATGCAGGTGTAGAAGCACGGTGGCTAGGAAAAACTCCCTAGAAAGGCCAAAACCTAGGAAGAAACCTAGAGAGGAACCAGGCTATGAGGGGTGGCCAGTCCTCTTCTGGCTGTGCCGGGTGGAGATTATAACAGAACTATGCCAAGATGTTCAAAAATGTTCATAAGTGACAAGCATGGTCAAATAATAATCATGAATAATTTTCAGTTGGCTTTTCATAGCTGATCATTAAGAGTTGAAAAACAACAGGTCTGGGACATGAGATGCTGAGATGCTTCTTCATTGTTTCAAGCCTTCTCTTCCTGGGCTGTGGTACTATGTTGGATCCAATCAGGGGAGGTATATAGTCTGTTTGATCTAGTGGTATGCTACTAGCTGGGTCAGAGAGAGGCGGCTGTTGGGCCTGGGGCAGATATATGTGGTGGCTTGTCTCTAAGTTTGGTTAATTTAAACACAGGGGGCTGGCTGGAGCTTTAGTAGGACAAAAATACAGCCTCACACACATCGATAATCTCTCTCCTTCCTTTTCCTTGCTCTCTCTGTCATTAGGAAAAGTATCTCCGAAAAGGAGAATCACAGGAATCAGGTGCCTTCATGAAGTACGAGTTAGACACAGTACTAGACTGTACTGAATCATCATTATTTATTCATTATGTCACATGAATAGCGCATCCCAGGGTATGGTTCCTGAATGCATGTGTGACTAGAAGCACATGCAGTGGCGTCATCACTTATTTATTGTCATTTCAGATGCATCTGTGTCTCTCTTCCTTGGGCCCTCCATGTTTTCAGAAATCCGCTTCTGTTCCTGAGACAACAGTGTCACCTATGGGTTTATGAGGGAGCCACACTCTCACAGTCCAGGTAACAGTCTTCCAACCTAGACTAACAAAGACACTGTGACATGATATTTGAAATCATTGGTACTCTCAATACAGGGACCTGACCTGTCATAATATGTAACATACACGCATGCACACACACAAACAGTGTTCTTTCACTCTCTTTTTAACCCATTCGTTCTGTTAAATATTTAGCAAAGAGACCAGCTCCATATTCACCAGAGAAAGAGGAAATATTCTAATAATTCACTCCTCTCTTGCGGTGCTCATTACTGTAATTATACAGCCATTGTTCTCTCTCATTCTCTGGGGGGGAAAAAATGACAAATTACAATTGAGCCAGAGAAATCGTCATTTGTAGCTGTAATTGACGCTAATAAAATTATGCTGACTGACAGCTATCTTGGCCATGATGGCCATGACCACTGACTGTAATTAGGTATTAGGGGCTTCAGAGAGGACCCTATAGAGGGCTATATTACTGTTCCTTAGGCCTGTTATACAGTGCATTTGGAAAGTTTTCAGACACCTTCACTTGTTCAACATTTTGTTACATTACAGCCTTATTCTACAATGTATTTTGTTTTTAAAAGTCCCTCATCAAGTTCGACAAAATACCCCACAATGACAAATCAAAAATAGGTTTTAGGAATTTTGGCAAATGTATTAAATAAAAAAAACTGTAATATCACATTTAGATAAGTATTCAGACTCTTTACTCAGTACTTTTTTGAAGCACCTTTGGCAGTGATTACAGCCTTAAGCCTTCTTGGGTATGACGCTACAAGCTTGGCACACCTGTATTTTGGGAGTTTCCCCCATTCTTCTTTGCAGATCCTCTCAAGCTCTGCCAGGTTGGATGGGGAGCGTCGCTGCACAGCTATTTTCAGGTCTCTCCAGAGATGTTCAAACGGGTTCAAGTCTGGGCTCTGGCTGGGCCACTCAAGGACATTCAGATACTTGTCCTGAAGCCACTCCTGCGTTCTCTTGACTTTGTGTTTATGGTCGTTGTCCTGTTGGAAGGTAAACCTTTGTCCCAGTCTGAGGTCCTGGGGGCTCTGGAGCAGGTTTTCATCAAGCATCTACCTGTACTTTGCACCGTTTATCTTTCCCTCGATTCCAACTAATCTCTCAGTCCCTACCGCTGAAAAACATCCCCACAGCATGTTGCTGCCAGCACCATACTTCAACCGTAGAGATGGCATTGGCCAGGTGATGAGCGGTGCCTGGTTTCCTCCAGATGTGGCGCTTGGCATTCAGGCCAAAGAGTTCAATCTTGGTTTCATCAGACCAGAGAATCTTGTTTCTCATGGTCTGAGAGTCCTTTAGGTGCCTTTTGGCAAACTCCAAGCGAACTGTCATTCCCTTTTTACTTTGGACTGGCTTCCGTCTGGCCTCTCTACCATAAAGGCCTGATTGGTAGAGTGCTGCAGAGATGGTTGTCCTTCTGGAAGGTTATGTAAATAACTTATTTCTGTTTTTCTATTTTATAAATTTGCAAACATTTCTGAAAACCTGTTTTCGCTTTGTCATTATGGGGTATTGTGTGTAGATTGATGAGGATAAAAAAAATTTTTTTTAGAATAAGGCTGTAACGTAACAAAATGTGTAAAAAGTGAAGGGGTCTGAATACTTTCCGAATGCACTGTATGATTACATTTTGTAGAACTGTAGCGCTGTATACTTTCATATAGGAATATGTGTATCTATTTAAAATCTAGAAGTATGAAGTGAAAGAAGTAGGATGTTCAGTTTATCGCTCCACTTTTCACTCCTTTGGTATGGCAATTCACACAGTCTCCAAAGAGTTGATTAAACAGACTTTGATCTCTCCTTCTCTGTCTCTCTTTTCTCTCTCCTATTTTCCCCAATGGACCTCTATATCATCAACCGACCCCCATCCACCTGGAAAAGGCGGAACAGAGATGCATGAAATGAGCTGCCAAATACTCGACTCTTCTCACGACGGCAAAAACATTGTGAAAGCAAGACTTGAACACGGGGAAAGAAGGGATAAAGTTGAGAGGGAGAGAGGGGAAAAACAGGCCAAGCCATCGGCTGTAATAAATAGGTTGCGACTCCAGTTCACCGCTGATGTGTGTATTAATCTTACAAAAGTCAAATCTGGTCAGCCGTACATAGTTGGACGGCACCAAGCGCAACTTAAGCCCCCAAATTACACCCTGGAGGGACTTTACCCTTTACAAGTAAGATGAAAAACTGCTCCAAAACAGCCGGCAAACAGCACCTGTGTTACAAATAGGCAGCGGGTGCAGCTGGGGAGTTGAGCTGGAGATCAGCAATAGTGGGTTTTACCAAGCAGGCTGAGTAGCTTGGGGAGACAGGGACGGGGACAGGGGACGGAGGAAGGGGGACAGGGGGGTTCTCAGAGACCATCATGGTAATGCTGGGTTTCCTCATTCATTACCTCAGCAGTGTCGTGGGAACTGGTCCCAGTCACATGTAGTAGAGAACTGCAGAGAGTTACCTAAGCCAGCAGAGGGCAGCAATCCACCCTGCTCCTCCCAGGACTAAGGCCAGGAACAGTACAGTACATGGCCAAACGTATGTGGACACATGCTCGTCGAACATCTCATTCCAAAATCATGGCCATTAATATGGAGTTTGTCCCCCATTTGCTGTAATAACAGCCCCCACTCTTCTGGGAAGGCTTTCCGCTAAATGTTGGAACATTGCTGGAACAATCTGAACAAACCATTTCTGTATGGACCTCACTTTGTACACAGGGGTATTCTGAAACAGGAAAGGGCCTTTCCCAAACTGTTGCCACAAAGTTGGAAGCGCAGAATCATCTAGAATGCCATTGTATGCTATAGTGTTAAGATTTCCCTTCACTGGAAAGGGGCCTTGCCCGAAAACATTATTCTTCCTCCACGAACTTTACATTTGGCACTGTGCATTCGGGCAAGTAGTACTCTCCTGGCCAAGATTCACTTTTCAAACCCAGATTCGTCCATCGGAGTGCCAGATGATGAAGCGTGATTCATCAGTCCAGAGAATGTTTTCACTGCTCCAGACTCCAATGGTGGCGAGCATTACACCGCTCCAGCCAAAGCTTGACGTTGCGCATGGTGATCTTAGGCTTGTGTGCGGCTTCTCGGCCATGAAAACCTATTTCTTGAGTCGCCAGACTAACAGTTATTTTGCTGACGTTGCTTCCAGAGGCAGTTTGGAACTTGGTAGTAAGGGAACTCGGTAGTGAGGACAGATGATTTTTACGCACTTCAGCACTCAGTGGTCCCATTCTGTGAGCTTGTATGGCCTATTACTTCGTTGCTGAGATGTTGCTGCTCCTAGACGTTTCCACTTCACAATAACAGCCCTTACAGTTGACAATGGCAGCTCTAGCAGGGTAGAAATGTATAGATCTGGCTTGTTGGAAAGATGGCATCCTATGATTGTGCCACGTTGAAAGTCATGAGCTCTTCAGTACGGGGCATTCTACTGCCAATGTTTGTCTACGGGGATTGCATAGCTGTGTGCTTGATTTTATACACCAGACAAAAACAGGTGTGGCTGAAATAGCCTAATCCTATAATTTGAAGGGGTGTCCACATACTTTTGGCTATGTAGTGTATGTCCCCATCTACAGTGAATTAGACCAACAGAGAGAAGGAGAGAACAAAATCTACATTTAATTACACCAACAGAGAGAAGGAGAGAACAAAATCTACATTTAATTACACCAACAGAGAGAAGGAGAGAACAAAATCTACATTTAATTACACCAACAGAGAGAAGGAGAGAACAAAATCTACATTTAATTAGACCAACAGAGAGGAGAGAACAAAATCTATAGTTAATTAGACCTACAGAGAGAAGGAGAGAACAAAATCTACATTTAATTAGACCAACAGAGAGGAGAGAACAAAATCTACATTTAATTAGACCTACAGAGAGAAGGAGAGAACAAAATCTACATTTAATTAGACCAACAGAGAGGAGAGAACAAAATCTATAGTTAATTAGACCAACAGAGAGAAGGAGAGAACAAAATCTATAGTTAATTAGACCAACAGAGAGGAGAGAACAAAATCTATAGTTAATTAGACCAACAGAGAGAAGGAGAGAACAAAATCTATAGTTAATTAGACCAACAGAGAGAAGGAGAGAACAAAATCTACAGTTAATTAGACCAACAGAGAGAAGGAGAGAACAAAATCTATAGTTAATTAGACCAACAGAGAGAAGGAGAGAACAAAATCTATAGTTAATTAGACCAACAGAGAGAAGGAGAGAACAAAATCTACAGTTAATTAGACCAACAGAGAGAAGGGGGAAACTCATTTGAAACATAGAAAACCTGTGTTGTACTGATTTATACATTTAATGACCTACTGTACATATTCAGTGTTTTTTCTTATAGGACTGAATAAGTCGGCCTAAAAGTTGTTAATATTGTCACTAATACCATACAGTTCTGCCCCTCCCTTACCATAAGGAAAGAGTTTTGTTGGAGAATGATAGCTTTGCTTAGGTAAACATGTGACTCATGCATGACATGGATAGACTTTGTTGGAAGAAACTTGACATATTCCTCCCTCTCTGACTTCTCCTTGCTTCAGCCTATTAGACAGCTTCAGCGTTTCTAAATGTTCAGTCAACGACATGAAGCTGTTAGTGCTCCAATCTAAGCTCTGCTGAACTCCAAAGAGAGTTATCTGTGTGCTTTAAGAGCATAGATGAGTGTGGCAATGTTACATTTGGCAAAACCCTAATTGGCAACAAGCAGAAATAGACTATTTGTACTTCTTCTGATAATTTCAAAAAACAACTACTGCAAGTAAAAAGGGTGACATGGTTCACTAAAGAGCTGCATGTGATGAACTGAATTCTCTATACACAGTATTCTGATTGTATTTACTGTTGTGTTATTCAAACTAGGTTTGTAGAGATCAAAGTAAGATACATCAAATATACATTTCAAAGGCATAAAGTCACTCAAACATTGAACTGTCTAATTAGCCAGTAATTCATGTTCTGTTAGATAATTAGGTTGCCCGGGCAACAGGGTTTGGTGGATTTGAATAGAGGCATGATAGTATCTCTGAATAACACAGTAATATGACTATCTCTATCTCTATCAATCAGCTAATGCGGTTCCCATGGAACAGACAAAGAGAATCACATGATAAGAGCAGCAGGAGAAGCTCTCAGCATGCCAAACATCAGCTCTAACAAAGGCACCAGCAGCAATTAGATCATATTGAACACTCATCTCACTATGCTCATGTGTTTTTCTGGTGTCTGTCTGTGTCAGACAGAAAAAAACAACTAGGTTGAAGTGTAAACATATAGCTAGAAGCTCTGAGCACCGAAGCAAACGGTATGTTTACACTGATTCAATGTCACAAAGTATTCATATGAAAACAGGGTTCTCTAATGGACAATTAGTTGAAGGAAATCTAATTGTGCATAAGGACGATAAAAAAACGTAAGTGTATGAGTAAAATAAAAGGAACATGTAGGCCATCGTTCTTGCTGTTAGCGTCGAAAGGTTAGTAAAATATATTTTCAGAGTCTTTCTTTAGCCAAATGTTCTGGGAACAGAAACATCATCAGGTTTGAGACAATGCGAACTTCATACCACCTTGCGACATTCTGTGTTTGTATGTGTATGTGGCCGTGCATGTGAGAAACAAAGACAGAGAGAGAGAGAGAGAGAAAGTGACCAGAGACCAGACCAGAGACCAGAGAGCCAAAGAGTGAAAGTAACACCTACAGTATGTCAGATGTGTTGTAATTCACTCAGTCATTCGTATGCAAATTCCTACCTGTCCCGAACCTGTCCTGGTAGCCAATTGGGGAGGGATAAGGATAGGACAAGGAAGCTGACAGCATAAAATAACCACTGCTGGGGCAGCACCTTGGTGTGTGTGTGGGCTGGAACCTTTTTCAAGTTTTGGGAAGCAAAAGAGCACAGCTTCTAGCACTGAAAACAACACTCCACTCATTTGTGTAGAGAAACACAGCTAGCTACCTCACCTACCTGAAGTCATCTGAGAGGAGAGAGAGAGAGAGAGAGAGAGAGAGAGAGAGAGAGAGAGAGAGACGACACCTCCCATCCTGGTCGGAACCCAGTCCATAGCTCTGGTAGGAAACCATGCTGAGCATTGCTAGGCAACCAGCTTTGCTTCTATGTTGTTAGTCGCTGTTATAATGACTGATTAGCACAATCAAAACAATGGCTGAAATGGCTGGGCTTAGGAGTGAATTGGTGTTTTGGCTATTCAGACAGTGGGTATTCGAACTGTAACAAAGCAATGTAGGCACTACTTTAGGTGTCTTTCAGACTAGAATGTGATGGTTTGATTCATTTGTCTAACTGTGTGTCAAGCTTTGATTGCCTGTAATGCTAATTGAGCATTAGAACAAACTGTTCAGTGCCGTTCATACAGCGTTAAAGAAGATGACTGAATATACATTAGGCTTTAAATAACTGTGTGGCTTGTATTTGAAGTCCTAAAAAAAATGGCATACACTTTTGTTTACAATGTAAATATGATCATGGATAAATGTACTCCTCGTGGGCTCTGTTTTGTTTTGAGATACAAACGGCTCCTTTGAAAGAGAAGTAAAACAAATGTTGGTAAGATCCTTTTATAATCAAATCAAATTGTATTGGTCACATATACATGGTTAGCAGATGTTATTGCGAGTGTAGTGAAATGCTTGTGTATCATAGTAATATGTGACAAGGTGCAGTACATCTACACGCTAGTGTACTGTAATCACCTCACATGGGTTGTAACAAATCCGTTGAGATAAAACTCCACAGAGGGATTCTCCAGAAGCTTCAGTATAGGAAAGTGTGACCTGCCTGCACTTGTTTACTGCTTACCAAAAGTTAAATTTGTCAGTGATCATTTGTTTGTCTGTTTACTTCCTTCATCTGTAAGCCTATCATCATGATTGTAGGTGATTATATATGCAATGAGCTTTTTATTTTGGGGGGTGATAAGATGCACAGGTAGTGAATATTGATCAGGGGCAAGTTTCCCAAAAGCTTTGTCTAGCTAACATGGAACTGTATTACTCACTGCTGAATAGTTCACACATTGGATCATTAATAAGTTAATCTTGAACAGACCAGGAGATTGTAGTAAATGGAAACTGCTCCCTGATGTTAGGGACATGCCAAACTAAACGGTCAGGAAATACAATACCTGCAGTCTACTTCCATGAAGACAGGCAGTCTTCAGACTGCTCAGACCAGATGGTAGGCAGACAAATAGTAGACAGCACTGAGAGTTCACACAAAGCATTCAGGTGGTGAGACTTGGCATCCTGAGCTGAACCAAAGCCATGGCCTAAACTGCCAAGTGCCACATACCTCTAGTGAAATCTCACTCAGGGATCTTGTTCTTGGGAAACTGATTTTGTTTAGGATTGAGGAAGACTTGGTATAATGTATGTTTCTCATTCAGCCTGTCACTGTGCCCACATAGGTCATGGTGTTGTACAGTTATTTGGTGTCATTGTTTTTATTAGCCATCATAATCCAGCCTTTTCCAGGTAGTGGTCAATAAAGAGAAGCTGAATATAGGTCACAGTATAAAGAGCTGAGTCTATTGTTTGTCAAACTGAAGCTGCAGGTGAACACTATGACAACTTTTCACAGACAGACCATTTTCGTTTATAATACGCTCTTACAATATGATAAAGCAGATTAGATTGTCACATTAAATATTCAATCCAAAATCAAGATGTTTTCAGATTTCAAAAGTGGGCTGATTTTGAGATGAGCTAACCAAAAAGTTAAACTCCAGGTAGGCATTCTCTTCCACAAAGTCGAGATAAATGGACTACAGTCTAGACAACAGTACAACATGTGACAAGGCCATTACAAGTACAGTGCTGCAACAACCCCACCTTCAATATTCTTGTCATAGGCCTCAGTGCCGACCTGCAATTCTAATGTACTGTATATTTACATATAACATGCAAATATAGTTGTGGTGAAGTGTTTTCTCAACAACAGTTAAATGAACGTAGCCATGTTGTTGGCACACTATTAACATTTCACGGGCAGTCCTTTATAGTGGGGTTACGGAGATGATACAGTGGTTCACCTGCTGTGCACTACAGACGTCTTCCCATAGATATTCAAATAACTAATGATTGATACTATTTATGTTGTATTTACTTTTACAATAACACTTCATTACAAATTCTTTAGAACTTTATTTGAACTTGTTTTTAAACTTTAAACTTGTCATTACAGTCAAAGTTGATCTGATCATGGCATTGTGTTTTATTTCTTAATTTATTTCTCCAGTATACAGAACTATAACAGCTATTGTCTACCATATTGAATAAGCATATTACATACTGCACACTGGATGAAACATTCCTTCATATGTATGCTGTTCATTAATTGGCATTAGCAACTATAATTACCTGAGTATCACAGCACTATTAATATGTGTTGACATCCTGAGGGGATGTAGATCTGAAAAAAAGGAACTGCACTGTAACCTAATCTATTTAAAACACAGACATGTCATTTAAAGGAAGAGCTTGTTTTATCTGGGTTGTCAATCATACATGTCCTGCAGGCGTTTCTGCACTAAATTGTCGAGGTCTCCGGTATTAACACATCATTGTGTGACTGACTCATTTCATTCAACCATCAGAAGAACAAATAGGCCTTTATGTATGCAAAACAGACAGTCATACAGATCCATCACTTTGCAAATACACGTGTTAAGGACGATGAGGATGTCACCCAATCACTCCCATGCTGTCTTCACACTGACTCCCTTTGTCATCCTGTTTCACATCTGTCAATGTCGTCATATAGAAACATAACCTATCTCAACTCAGATACTCAGATTTGGGAAAGACACCGTTTGTGTGCACCGTGTGTGATTACACTGTAACCTACCAGTCATCTTGTTCAGGGTTTTACTTCATACTGAATGTATGTGTCTTTCTCCCCCAGCTCTGGACCATGGTCCGTCATACCACCTGCATCATGAGCATCCCTTCCACTGCCAGCATTGAGAGCCAGCTGCCCACAACATGGAGCTCCTACCCCTGCTCTGACAGTGAGGACTAGTTTGGTTGCTCAATTCAGTGAATTGCTCTGCTGGTTTAATTATTTACAAATACCTGGGCTAGCCGGAGTTCAAATGTTTTCACTACACGCCCAACACATTCAAAGTATGAAAAACCCCCACTTAATCTCTACCTTTACCCCTGACTCCAGTTTCCACAGTGATGCCTGGTTACACCAGTCGCCTGTGGTCCCAGGACTCCCAGCCTCAGTATTGGTCGAAGTATCAGGTGTGGGAGTGGCTGCAGCAGATGCTGGATATGCACCAGATCGACGCTGCCACCATCCCCTTCCAGAACTTTGATGTGGACGGACGTCAGCTATGCAGCATGACCTACCAGGACTTCACCCGTGCTGCGGGCACCGTGGGGCCTATCCTCTACCACAGCCTCACCGAGCTCAAATGGAGCGGTGGGTTCACACACTGGGCTGTATGGTCCTCTGTTATTGTTATGTTTATCAGAATGAAGGCCAGGTCAGGCCATGCAATGTTGAAACATACTGTGATAGATTAGGTCATCAAATGTTGAATGGTAGTATTTCATTTCAGTTAACACTTGAGGCGGTTAGAATATCACAAAAAAAACGGAACAGCAAATTGTACCAGCGTGGGAGGATCAAGGATTTAGGAATTCAATATCAAGTTTGATTAACACAAAATAATGAAAGCCCATGTTACTGTACGTGTAATGGTTTTGCCCTTAAATGACCCCTTGTTTCTCCATGTCATCCCTACACAGGTCAGTATCCTGGTGTGGAGTTTTCACCGCTGGACGTTATCAAATCAGAGCCAGATGGTAAATGCACCATAGACTAACACTGGCATGCATGAACACATAGAGTCATGTTCTTCAAGTCATCCCTAAGAAACTCATCCAGTTATTGCATGTCTCAACTTGTTTGACACTATTTAATTAATAAATGATGTAAGTTGAAACTAGTCTGTGATTAGACTAAACTCTTCAGATGGGCGGCAGGTAGTCTAGCGGTTAAGAGTGTTGGGCCAGTAACCGAAAGGTTGCTGGTTTGAATCTCCGAGCCGACTGGGTGAAAACTCTGACGATGTGCCCTTGAGCAATAGACACGTAATTCTAGTGGCTCTGGATAATAGTGTCTGCTAAAATGTTAAATGTATGTAATGTCTCGTACATGCAAGCTTAATGTGCTCTCCTGTTTTAGTAGATTTCCCTTGCCCATTCACAGAACCTAGCATCTATCCTGCAGGTAGGTACCACATTGCAATGGATAGGATTTTGGAGAAAGGTCAAAATGTTAACTAACTTATGGACAGCATAATTTTTTACTTGTTGATATTTCTTTACTTTTTAGATATTTACGATCCCTCGTTTCAATCCCTTGCACCTGTGGCCTCACCCACTCCCTCCAGTCCAGGTAAGAAACAAGACCAAAGATGAGGACTGAAAACCTACTAAACCTTATGTAAACACACTAATTGGAACGAGCCCCGATCCAAGGGAAGACATCGACCTACAGTAGCTTAGCCCCCAAAGAAAATATGACTTCATCGTGGTCCTTTGAAGTTCAATTGCTAGAGCATTGCGCTTGTAACGCCAGGGTAATGGGTTCAATTCCTGGGACCACCCATACGTAAAATGTATGCATGCATGACTGTAAGTCGCTTTGGATAAAAGCGTCTGCTAAATGGCATATATTATTATATTACTGAGCAAACAGAGTGGCAATACAAGGCTATTGAGTAAAGTCCATGAACGTTCAGTGAGTGATCATTTTGGGAAGGAGGCAGCTGAGTCTACTCCTTATCACCAAACTACATCACCACAACGTCACTGAGCAAACAATGTATGACAATACAACTGAACAAACTCATCCTGTTTATGTTCCCCACACCCATGTAATTGTTCAGTGTTGGGCTCCATGGAATTAATCTGAAATGCGTAAAACAGTGGTACAAAGGTTAGGCTAACACGTGTGGATTAGTGATGGGGAAAAATCGATTCATTTACATATTGCAATATTATTTTTGGACAATATTATATTGAAATTTGACTCCAAGTATTGATTTGTAAAAATAAAATAAAAATTGATATCTACTGCAGGTAGCAATAGCTAGTGCCACGCCGGTATGTTTCATCCTATAGCTTCCTCTTCAATGTAATGGCAAATTGTAGATTTCCGCCTAAATAGACATACTCAAAAGTAACTGCTATTCATGTGTAATTACATGATTCCGACATGCAAAAACTTGGCATATTTGGAAAGAAGACATCTGTGAGATTGTGAGGAAATGATCAGAAGACAGGTAGGAGTTACACCGTTTAGAATACACAAGATCAAGCACACACTAAAACATTTTAAATTAAGTAATCTTTCATTGAAAGATGAAAGATACTGATGCTGATCAGATATCAGATACTGATCAGGCCTGGGTTCATATACTGATGCTCAGAGCTGGAAACACATCAGATGGCTTCTACAAATTGTGAACAATATCTGAAAAAAAAATGGGATTGGTAGATCTAACAACTATAAATTGGCAGATTTATAAGTAAGTGGTGTCAGGTGTGGTCACGGGACGTTTCCAAGTCTCTTAGCCAGTTAAACGGTTCTAGGCCTTGCTTTGTCCCACCCAGGTCAACTGCATATCCCTGGAAAGCTTTTTGCATATCCCAACTCCCCCTGAGAGTGGGGTCATCCTGGGTCTGCTATTGTCAAGTGCTACTCTGGAGCACTTAGGGTTAAGTGCCTTGCTCAAGGGCATATCGACAGATTATTTCACCTTGGGGATTCAAATTAGTGACCTTTTGGGTACTGGACAAATGCTCTAACCACTAGGCTACCTGCTGCTGTAGGTTAGTTGGTTGGACTACTATGATGGTAGACCAACTTGTGGGTTCGATTGCCACATGTACCAAATGTATTAAATTTCTTAATTTTTATTTGTTTTTAGCATCTGCTAAATTACCATATCTGTTTATTATTTTACTTTCAGACACAAATAGATCTCACAGTCGCCCTCATCAGGTCAAAAAACACAGTGAGTAGTATTTACATGAACATCTTCAATACTAACAAATCAAATATTTTAATATAAATGCTCAACATTTCACCCATGCTATTACTGATAGTAGATGGCAGTAGATGGTTCTAATTTCCACCACCTGTGTGTTTTTCCTCAGATCCCCGGGGGACCCACCTGTGGGAGTTCATTAGGGACATTCTGCTGAACCCGGAGCGGAACCCAGGCCTGATCAAGTGGGAGGATCGGACAGAGGGCGTGTTCCGCTTCCTCAAGTCAGAGGCCGTGGCTCAGCTGTGGGGCAAGAAGAAGAACAACAGCAGCATGACCTACGAGAAGCTCAGCCGAGCTATGAGGTAGAGACTGAAAGGATTAGGGTGTTTTCATGTTATTTCCTGGTTCACATGTTAAGAAGGAAGTTATTTTGGCTGTTCCGTTAAGGTCCCTGTTTGTACCATTCCAGATATTACTACAAACGGGAAATCCTGGAACGTGTAGATGGACGAAGGCTGGTCTACAAGTTTGGAAGGAATGCACGAGGATGGAGGGAGTCAGAGAAGTGAAAGACACCTCTCCACCATTTTGTGCCTTTTTTAACCACCATGCAAAGATGTCTATTTATGTTTTTTTGTTGATTTTAATGTGTCACTGTGATGTTTTACTATATATGTTGTTTCTTTTACAAAGAGGAGCAGAACGCCTCATTGCAACTCTTGACATTTTTGGGAGTTTCTGTATGATATATTTACATATGGTTAAGAAAGACCATAATTTACATTTGTCTGCTTACATTTTCCTGTTCAGAGAGTGATGACTATTTGCACTGAAAGCTATTTTTGATTGAACAGCAAAAAGCATTGACATTTGGGGCGGCAGGTAGCCTAGTGGTTAGAGCGTTGGGCCAGTAACCGAAAGGTTGCTAGATTGAATCCCCGAGCTGAAAAGGTACAAATCTGTCGTTCTGCCCCTGAACAAGGCAGGCAATGGCACTGTTCCTAGGCTGTCATTGTAAATAAGAATTGTTCTTAACTGACTTGCCTAGTTAATTCAAAAGTTTTAAAAACTACAGATGCATTATTTTATATATTTCCAGCTTGTTATACACATTTAAACTGTGTAATGTTTTTTCCGAAGTATGTTTAATTGATGTGTTATGCAAGAAATCTCCTTTAGTAAATATGAAACTCTTGTCTTCTTTGCATTCATCCTCTTCAAATTTGTTTTAGTTATGAAATTGTAACAGATCTCACAATAGAACCACAACTTCCCTATTCATGTACAGGATAAACAGAGAACTGTTTGGCCCAAACACAATGGCAGCTCAGGATAGTATGATAGAGCACATTCAGATGCAACAATGGGGCATGCTGAAATTAGAGGATGTTCTGTGTGTGTTCTTCAAGATCTGATGCTGAGAAATGTCTACTCATTTTGCCATGTCAACTCGTCTTCACCCATTTACTACGCTATGCTGTAAAAAGAAATGTGTAAATATCATATATGAATTTTAAATAATAAAGGATTTGTGTTTTTGAAACAACAGATGAAAGCCTGCCTGTGTGTCATTATGTGTGTGAGCTAATTGAACATCCCACTGTTAATTTCACGTTGGATTTACATTAGTTGACAACTCAACCAAATGTAAAAATGTTTTACTGTGAACTGACATCTGTTCCGAGTGGGATGATTATCACACAAATCAGTTGACTGACAACTCTCCCTGTTGAGCCCTTCATGTCAATCTGAACTTTATTGACTGCTATCATGCAAATGTAACAAGAACTCAAGCTGAGTTTTGTTATTTTTATTTTATTTTTTATAATCAAGTAATCTTATCTGACTCAAGCTTTCACTTTTAACTGCCAATTGCAATTTGGGCTGTTTCAATTTTAGCGAGATGGGATCAGTACCCATTTGTCAACAGAGAGCAGAGAACCAGGCCTTCATACAGAGGTGTTGGATGAGGCTCAAATCTCTCTCTCGCTATCTCTTTCTCTCTATGCCTGCCTATGAGAAGCCATCAGTTTTAGAGATAGGACATGACATTGCTGTCTTATCCCTGAGATTGTAAAATGCCAGGTAGTTAATTGTTCTCCGGTGCATGTCATGGCCGTTCTGCTGGCACCTCGGGGTGATGGACAGATGACTCGCCTCTGATGCCCGCTCAGATAAGAAAAGCGACACTCAATGCCCCCTTTCTCACGCCCTGTGTTTGCAGTCAAATCCCTGTCCATGCCTCCACCCCTGCTCTGTGCAATTCATATTTTTTTAATCCTCCTCCTTTACATAACACTGATTGCTGTGTCATTATTTTGGTGTCTTTGTTGAAGTCCACAAAATGTACCCATCTTTGAAAATGTTATCAATGTTCACTCTCTCTGCTTTCATGGACACTGTTGTACGACTTTATATAACCGGAGTTTGAGTTTGAGTTTGACATTGGAGCGAGGACGAGGTCGTGGCAGTCTGTATTTTTTAAATGTTATGAAAAGGAAATTAAGTAAAGAGGGAAGCAAATGGCTTAATTTCAACATCAATGGCCGAACATCAGGGCTAGCATATCAAACTGGCCAAAACTTCAACATTTCTTCCGATATGATCTGGTCCCAGTTGACAGTTCAAGATATTTTTCATAAGACTTTTTGATAAATTGAGGACAGACATAAAGTCAGTCGACACAGAATATACATAGCATATTCTACTGAGATATTATGCAGATGGTTGTTAGTGTCAACGTTTGATTGGACCGCCATGAATCAGGACAATGTAAATTAAGTTTAACAATGAAAACCATTTTATATTAAACCATACCTTGCATCATATAGGTGGAATGTAAACTGAGTTGTTAAATGAACATCAGGTAGAGAAAGCACACCTTATTACTGATTCACCTTGCGCATCCATGAATTCTGAAGTGCTGCACAATGCATATCCGCATGCATACACTATCATATCCTAATAAGCTTTCCTGTATGCATACAGTATCACAACTACAGTAGATAAAGAGGTGATATTGATGATTTTATCAGTTTAAATCAGCAACGTTACTGGTCTGTGTGAACGGCTGGAATCCGGTCTGATTTTACTGTTGTGTTTGTTGATGTTGCTGCGAGTCTGATACATAGGGAAATGTGTGAATATGGGTCTCAGAGAGATTACTGAGCAGTTAGGCAAATGGTCTAGACTGACATAACCTCTGTTGTGCAAAGAAACATGAGGCTGATTTCCCTAACTGACTACTGGCCAGTGAATGCAAAGGAGGGGAATAGACAAAGTACCCAGTATAGTTACAGAATATTGGGGTCTGGTAAAAAAATCTCCTGGTATGCAGATGTTTTGCTGAGTACTACATGTGCATATGTGCAAGTACTGTATATATATGCATGTTTGTGTTCAATCTACAGTCAATTGAAAACAGTGTATGAGGGTCCTGAGTAAGAACGTCTAGGACATAATGATAGTTAATCTAATGGATCAAGTTGTGCAGTTAAAGACACATCTTGAGGTGGCAAAGTGAAAGAGGTTTGAGGAAAGCGTTGGTGAACCAGCCAAACAAGGTCTCCCACGCAAGGTTAAACTCTTGGCACATGGGCACCAACCAACGGCACCTGGCAGACAAACCTGACAAACCCGAACTGGTTGTAATGCATCCTCAAGAGATGCTTATACTCTCATGAACAAAGGTGAGCGTGCACATACACACACACACACGCACATGCCTGTGCATTGTACTGCATTCATAGGCACTGTAGTGATATTTTGTCTCATGTCTCTCTGAAAGTGTCTGGTTTCAAACCAACAAAAAGCACAATATGACCTAGAAGAAGAACAGACTCAGTTGTCTTAGTCCATGTCACAAAGACATGGTGCAGTAGAGTGATTAAGCCTAGTTGGAAATAGCTTGTAACAGGTGGTTTTGGCCCAGACTTACTGTTTGGATCTATGTCTGTTTGAGAATCTTGCAGTTGTACCCTATTGGGAAAACTGCATTTAACAGATGAAGGATAATGGAGAGAACAATGCATAATGACTGTATGGCTGGCTTAGTCTGTCTGAGATGTTGTATTTGTGCACTTCAAGTGATCAGTTTCACAGTGGAATGGTATGTTGAAACACCATTGTGTTCAGGATCTGGAACAACAGAGTTTAAAATGGAATGCCAACAAACACATTTTCAGTGATGAAACTGTCACAGGAATACTTTGTTTTATATCAATGTGAATACCTTATAAGAGACTATATCTGGTTAGATTGACTGGATACCTTATCCACATTGTTTCACTGGAGGCTGGGAATCTCCCACAATGATATAGTACAGTATGTATCAGCTATAACCCATGCAATCACTGTTCTTTGGCTCTTGATATCTTGTCGCAGTGGAAAGATTATATCCCAATTTGAATGAGCCATGAGGGGGACATTTTATTATTTAAAAGAGAAGACATTAATGCTATCAGATAGATGGTGGATGAAGAACAAGGAAGTGATGGGTGATAACCACAGGCATAAAGACAAACCCAGCAGGCTCTCTGTCTCTGTCCCATTACCTGTTCACTGGAGGTATTGTAGTCTCACACAGATACCCAATCACAGCTTATCAGAGCCTCTTATCACTCTCAGCCCACACCAACAGGGCCATCGAAGGCATACGGTCCAAGGCACAAGTCAGACCTATTCCTTAGTGGACTGTGAATATATCTCACTATGCAAAACACACACTTAAAAAACACGTATCATAATGACTTCATCTGGAAAGCAGCAATGTGTGTTTGGAAACACTGTTTGTACTCTACCAGAAGATACACTTGAACTTTTTGTTTTTACCACAGGGTCCTTTAAGAGGGTCCTTTGCGTAGCCAGGGGGATAAAATATGAAAACAACTTTTAAACATGCCAGATAACACACCATCCAGACAGGAAAAACTAAACAAAAAGTATTTATATTTTATTACGGATCCCCATTAGATGCCGCCAAGGCAGCAGCTACTCTTCCAGGGGGCCAGCAATATAAAGGCAATTCACATAAAGTTAAAACATTACACTTCACAACACATTATTACACACTACTACAACATATATACAATACAAAATCCATATGTACGTGTGTGTAGAGTGCGTGTGTTAGCATGTGTGTGTATGCGTGTGTCTCTTCACAGTCCGTACTGTTCCATAAGGTGTAGTTGTATCTGTGTTTTTTAAAACTGATTTTACTGCTTGTATCTGTTACTTGATATGGAAGAGATTTCCATGAAGTCATGGCTCTATGTAGTCCTGTGTGTTTCCTTGAGTCTGTTTTGGACTTGGGGACTGTGAAGAGACCTCTGGTGGCATGTCTTGTGGGGTATGCATGGGTGTTTGAGCTATGTGCTAGTCGTTTAAACAGACAGCTCGGTGCATACAACATGTCAATCCTCCTCACAAATAGAAGTAGTGAAGAAGTCAATCTCTCCTCCACTTTGGGGCAGGAGAGATTGACAGGCATAGTATTAATGTTAGCCCTCCGTGTATTTTTAAGGGCCAGCCATACTGCTCCATTCTTGGCCAATTTTACTTTGCCTGTGTCCCTCTTTGTGGCACTTGATCATATGACTGGTGTTGTTTGCTTTTCATAAGTTTGACAGCCACCAACAAAATAATACGGACAGCTTGTGCATCCCTGTCCTCAATAGTATCCTGAACAGTATGGCAGTGTCCTAAGGACTGACGTCACCCTTTTTCTACAGGTTGTAAAGATCCGCAAAGAAAAAAATAATATTTGATGCTCATAACACATCGTCTAACCATCTGTGCTATGGCAAGTTTAATTGTCAGATTCAAGTATTCTCTCATTTGTGTCTAGCGCTCAAAAACCCTTATTTTCCGTATGTAGGGTTTTCAGCTGTTCAATTAGCCCACTGTTTGCTCCATGTAAACTACACTTCATACTGTGTTTTAACATGTATAAATGTCAATAATCATCACTTTCAACCTGGTTTTCAAAACCTATGCTGATAAGCCCCTTCTCTTTTAAATCAGCAAGAATTTGTTTTCAAATAAAAAAGATGCAGTTTTGCACGGATCCACAAGCTGTGTGTGCATCCAGTTGACGAACTATACTTCCTCCCCAGTTACGTTTACACCCAGGTGTTCAGAGCATGCTAGGTAGCTAATTTCAATTATGTCTTCTGTAAACAATTATTCTTTTTTTATCACCTTTATTTAACCAGGTAGGCTAGTTGAGAACAAGTTCTCATTTACAACTGCGACCTGGCCAAGATAAAGCAAAGCAGTGTGACACAAACAACACAGAGTTACACATGGAGATTTACAAGCATACAGTCAATAACACGATAGAAAAATAAATCTGTATACAGTGTGTGCAAATGGCATGAGGAGGTAAGGCAATAAATAGGCCATAGTAGCAAGTAAATATAATTTAGCAAATTAACACTGGAGTGATAGATGTGCAGAAGATAATGTGCAAGTAGAAATACTGGTGTGCAAAAGAGCAGAAAAGTAAATAAAAACAATATGAGGATGAGGTAGGTAGATTGGGTGGGCTATTTACAGCTGCAGCGATCGGTTAGCTGCTCGAATAGCTGATGTTTAAAGTTAGTGAGGGAAATATAAGTCTCTAAAGCTGATTCTAGATTTAATTTTGGATTGGAGATATTTAACCTGTTGAGGATGGGGGCGCTGTTGTGACTATTTATGCTAATCGTGTAATTTTTGAAACGGCTTCCCACAAAATCCTTGATCGTACAATATGCATATTATTATTATTATTGGATAGAAAACAGTCTATAGTTTCTATAGGAGTTGAAATTTTGTCTCTAAGTGGAACAGAGCCCATTCTACAGCAATTTCCCTGACATGGAGTCAGATTTCAGAAATTTTGGCCCCTGATCTGGAGTCAGTTAAAAGGGCACTGTTATTGCTATGAGTATACGGACACTGCTTACGTCTTCCCCTGGATGCCTTTACGTGATGACGATTTGAATGGGGTCGATTGCGCGTTCACAGGCACTACAAATTAAAAAACCCTGAGGCTAGTCACTCTTTTCTTGGTGCGTCATGCGCCTAGAGGACACCGACCCGCACCTGTTCCAAGCATTAGTGGAGGGAGTAATATTACTCGGGTCATGTTTCTACTCGTTATGGGAGTTAAAAACATCATAAGGTAGTTAATTTAAAGCGTTTTATAGCAATTTATATCCGTTTAGTGCGATTTTGGGACATTTATTTCTGAAACGCTGTGAATTGCTGGGCACGCTTCCAGTTCATCCCGAACGCAGTTGGCATTTCCACATGGCAAGAGGACAGCTTTCCACCAAAAGACGATTACTCCCAAGAAAGGATCCTTTGCCCAAGATACTGATGGAAGAACAGCTCAAAGTAGGACATTTTTATTATGATAAATCGTGTTTCTGTCGAAAAATGTTAGTGGCTTAGGACGCCATGTTTTTTGACGTAGCTTCGCTTGGCGCAAACTGTATTGAAAAGTAAGGATAAATTAAAAAATGTAATTCCGCGATTGTATTAAGAATTAAATTGTCTATCAATCCCTGTCCACCCTATATTTTTTAGTCACGTTTATGAGTATTTATGTATAAGAGTAGATCACTGTCTAAGTGGTGCACGGACATTTTCTTACCAGCTTGGCTACATTTCACATTGTCTAACCATGATTTTGGTGGCTAAATATAAACATTTTCGATCAAACTCTATATGGATTGTGTAATATGATGTTACAGGAGTGTCATCTGAAGAATTCTGAGAAGGTTAGTGAAAAAATTAATATATTTTTGGCGATGTTGACGTTATCGCCCACTTTGGCTAGAATCAATGCTGGGCTGCTATGTGCTATGTGCTATGCTAATATAACGATTTATTGTGTTTTCGCTGTAAGACACTTAGAAAATCTGAAATATTGTCTGTATTCACAGGATCTGTGTCTTTCGATTAGTGTATGCTGTGTATTTTTATGAAATGTTTGATGATTAGTAAGTAGGTAAACACGTTGCTCAATGTAGTTGTTCTAGTCCATTTGTGACGGTGGGTGCAATTGTAAACTATGCCATCTACCTGAAATATGCACTTTTTTCTAACAAAACCTATCCCATACCATAAATATGTTATCAGACTGTCATCTGATGAGTTTTTTTCTTGGTTAGGGGCTATAAATATCTTAGTTTAGCCGAATTGGTGATAGCTACTGGTGTTGGTGGACAAATAAAAGATGGTGGATTATGCTAATGTGTTTTTAGGTAATAGATGTACATCTTTACATATTGTGTCTTCCCTGTAAAACATTTTAAAAATCGGACATGTTGGCTGGATTCACAAGATCTGTGTCTTTCATTAGCTGTATTGGACTTTAATGTGTGAAAGTTAAATATTTAAAAAAATATATTTTTTTTGAATTTCGCGGCTCTGCCTTTTCAGTGGGGGGGGGGGGGGGGGGGGGGGGGGAGTTCCGCTAGCGGCACTCTCATCCTAGACAGGTTAATATAAGTCTGGAAGGAGAGTTTACAGTCTAGCCAGACACCTAGGTATTTGTAGTTGTCCACATATTCTAAGTCAGAACCATCCAGAGTAGTGATGCTATTCGGGTGGGCGGGTGCGGGCAGCAAACGGTTGAAAAGCATGCATTTCATTTTACAAGTGTTAAAGAGCAGTTAGAGGTCACGGAAGGAGTGTTGCATGGCATTGAAGCTTGTTTGGAGGTTTGTTAACCTGTCTGGCTCTGGCGTTCCGCTAGCGGAACTCCTCCCACATTCCACTGAAAAGGCAGAGCACGAAATTCAAAAAATATATTTTTTTAAATATTTAACTTTCACACATTAACAAGTCCAATACGGCAAATGAAAGATACACATCTTGTGAATCCAGTCAACATGTCCGATTTTTAAAATGTTTTACAGCGAAAACAGCACGTATATTTATGTTAGCTCACCACCAAATACAAAGAAGGACAGACATTTTTCACAGCACAGGTAGCATACACAAAGCCAACCTAACTAACCAAGAACCAACCAAACTAACCAAGAAACAACTTCATCAGATGACAGTCTTATAACATGTTATACAATAAATCTATGTTTTGTTCGAAAAATGTGCATATTTGAGGTATAATTCAGTTTTACATTGCAGCTACCATCAGAGCTACCGTCAAAAATAGCACCGAAGCAGCCAGAGCAATTATAGAGACCAACGTGTATTACCTAATTACTCATCATAAAACATTTCTTAAAAATACACAGCGTACTGCAATTGAAAGACACAGATCTTGTGAATCCAGACAATATTTCAGATGTTCTAAGTGTTTTTTCAGCGGAAACACAATATAACGTTATATTAGCTTAGCACAATAGCAAACATCACAATAGCTCACAATAGCATTGATTTAAGCCAAACATAGCCATTACGTATAAACCACCAAAAGATATTCATTTTTTCACTAACCTTCTCAGAATTCTTCAGATGACAGTCCTATAACATCATATTACACAACGCATATAGAGTTTGTTTGAAAATGTGCATATTTAGCGGCACAAATCGTGCTTAGACAATGAAACAGTGTCCATAACGTCAAGCAATATGTCCGGCGCCATCTTGGAAAGACACCTATTCTTATCGAAAACTATTCCAAAACTTGACTAAAAAATAAAGGTTGGACAGCAATTGAAAGACAAATTAGTTCTATATGCAATCGCCGAATTACATTTTTAAAATTAACCTTACTGCGCAATACAGTCTGCGATAACGCAAGGCTACACTGCAGGAAATGGCGTTTCATGCATTTGACATTTTTCAACAGAACAATGAATTATCAGCATAAAGACTGCTTACTATTAGCTGAGCTTCCATCAGAATCTTGGGCAAGGTGTCCTTTCTTCAAAACAATCGTCTTTGGGTTGAAAGATGTCCTCTTGTCCGGTCGAATTAGCCGCTAAACGTTAGCCGCCAACTGGAGTGGTGTCCAACTCGTGAAAGCGCATGGCAAAGAAATCCCAGAAAATCGCAATAAACTGCTATAAACTGCTATAAGTCGGTTTAAATTAACTACCTTATGATGTCTTTAACACCTATAACGAATAAAAACATGACTGGAGATATAGAAATACTAAAACGAAAGCGTTTGCAGGACGCCATTCTGATGTCTTCATGCGCCAAGCGCACTGTTGAAAAGAACGGTACTTCCGGTTCCACGTCTAATATAAGGTCCCAGATTGCGCAATCGACTCCATTCAAATTCTCACTGCTTACTGACATCTAGAGGAAGGTGTATGCAGTGCATGTACCCTCATAGCTTGCATGGAGACTTATAAACTGATCTCAGAACAGGGACCTGGATTTATGAAATCTCACTCCCTGACAGGAAAAGTGCTGCAGAAGGAGTTCTGTTTCACTCAGAGAAATAATTCAAACGGTTTTAGAAACTAGAGAGTGTTTTCTATCCAATAGTAATAATAATATGCATATTGTACGAGCAAGAATTGAGTATGAGGCCGTTTAACCTGTTTGGGCTGCAAGCCCTAAGTCGGGATCAATATGACAACAGCCACTTCAAGTGCAGGGCGCGAAATTCAAAAGATATATTTTTTAAATATTTAACTTTCACACATTAACAAGTCCAAGACACCAGATGAAAGGTGCACATCTTGTGAATCAAGCCAACATGTCCGATTTTTAAAATGTTTTACAGGGAAGACACAATATGTAAATCTATTAGCTAACCACGTTAGCAAAAGACACCAATATTCTTACTCCATCAGTTTATGACTCCATCAGTAGCTATCACAAATTCGGCCAAATAAAGATAAAAATAGCCACTAACCAAGAAACAACCTCATCAGATGACAGTCTGATAACATATTTATTGTATAGCATATGTTTCTTTTTAAAGATTTGCATATTTCAGGTATAATTCATAGTTTACATTTCAGCTACAATCAGAAATTACACCGAAAGCAGCCATAATATTTACAGACACCAACGTCAAATACCTAATTACTCATCATTGAACATTTCTGAAAAATACATAGTGTACAGCAATTGAAAGACAGGCATCTTGTGATTCTAGACAATATTTCCTATTTATTAAATGTTTTACAGCGCAAACAAAATGTAGCGTGATATTAGCATAGCCACAATAGCCAGAAACACTTGGGCGCCCACGACCAGTCAACATGCACGACAGATATTAGAAATAGCATCATAAAATGTTTCTTACTTTTGGTGGTCTTCCGTCAGAATGTTGGATGAGGTGTCCTTTGTCCAGAATAGTTTTTGTTTTGATCTGGAACGGCAAATATCCCTCTTCATTTAGCATGGGCACTTGCCAAGTGACACGGATTACTCCAACGTCAACAAAGTTAGAAAACGGAAAACGGCAAAACTCCCGAAAAAGTTTCAATAATCTGATTAAACTATATTGAAAAAACATACGTTACGATGATATGGTGACATGTATCAAATCAAATCTAAGACGGAGATGTTCGTCTTTCATAACCACAGCTAAACAGAAGCCATATCCATGTCCTCTTTCGCGCGCTCCAGAAAGAGGAAATGGACGGTCACGTCAAACAAAGGCCTTTTATTCCACCTCTGACCAAGATAGACACGAAATTTCTTCTCTCACCGCATCTTGACAACCAGGGGAAGGCGTAGGAAGTGTTTTTAGAAACTTGAGAGTGTTTTCTATCCAATTGTAATAATAATATGCATATTGTACGAGCAAGAATTGAGTACGATGCCGTTTGAAATGGGCACATATTATCTGGCTACTCAATACGCCCCCTGCAGCCATAAGAAGTTAAATTGTGAACGGTTTTCCCCCAAAGTGTAAATAGCGCCCCCTATCATCAACAGGTTAACCTCTAACGAGCCTCAACCCCGGATCCGGAAGCACCCCCCCCCCCCCCCCCCCCCACACACTGATTAGCATCGCTAGCATAGCGTCACAATTAAATAGTAGCATCTAAATATCATTAAATCACAAGTCCAAGACACCTAATGAAAGATACAGATCTTGTGAATAAAGCCACCATTTCAGATTTTTAAAATGTTTTACAGGGAAGACACAATATGTAAATCTCTTAGCTAAACACGTTAGCAAAAATCACCATTTTTCTTTGTCCACCATTTTCTCTCAACACCAGTAGCTATCACCAATTCGGCTAAACTAAGATATTGATAGCCACTAACCAAGAAAAAACCTCATCAGATGACAGTCTGATAACATATTTATGGTATAGGATAGGTTTTGTTAGAAAAATGTGCATATTTCAGGTATAAATCATAGTTTGCCATTGCAGCCAGCATCACAAATCTCACCAAGCTCCTAGAATTACTACAGACAGCAACGTGTATTACCAATTTACTCATCATAAAACATTTCTTAAAAATACACAGCACATAGCAATTGACAGACACAGATCTTGTGAATTCAGACAACATTTCAGATTTTCTAAGTGTTTTACGGCGAAAACACAATAAATCGTTATATTAGCATACCACATACGCAAACGTTACCCGAGCACTGATTCTAGCCAAAGAGAGCGATATCGTATCATCGCCAAAATATATTAATTTTTTCACTAACCTTCTCAGAATTCTTCAGATGACACTCCTGTAACATCATATTACAACATACATATACAGTTTGTTCGAAAATGTGCATATTTAGCCATAAAAAATGTGGTTATACAATGAAAATAGTAGCAAAACAAGCCTGGAAATGTCGGTCGCCATCTTTGGGTGATCTAGTTTAATCAATAGCTAATCATATACTTGACTAAAAAATACAGGGTTGACAGGAATCGAAAGACAAATTAGTTCTTAATGCAATCGCTGATTTAAATTTTTTAAATTATCCTTACTTTTCAATACAGGTTGCGCCAAGCGAAGCTATACAAAACAAAATGGCGGCGTAAGCGTTTAACATTTTTCGACAGAAACACGATTTATCATCATAAATTGTTCTTACTGTGAGCTGTTCTCCCATCAGAATCTTGGGCAAAGAATCCTTTCTTGGGTCTAATCTTCTTTTGGTCGAAAGATGTCCACTTGTCCGTCGAAATGCCCACTAACGTACGACCGGGACCCCGAAATGTGCCCAGCGCGTCAAAGTGCACAACAAAGCAATGCCTCAAAATCGCACTAAAAGGATATAAATTGCTATACAACGGTTCAAATTAACTACCTTATGATGCTGTTAACACCTATAACGGGTAAAAACATGACCGGAGAAATATTACTGGCTAAACTAACGCTTGGAAGGAGGCGAGTCCGATGTCCATCGCGCACAAGGCACAGGCAGCAAAGGGAAGCTACTTCCGCTATTTGGTGTCTTATAGAGAAACTGATTGCGCAATCGACACCATTCAAAGCGTCATCAAGCACTGACATCCAGGGGAAGACGTAAGCAGTGTCTGTTTCTCCATAGCATTTACAGTGAGCTTTAAACTGACTCCAGATCTGTGGCCAAAATGTTTGAAATCTGACTCCCTATCATGAAAAGTGCTGTAGATTGAGTTCTGTTTCACTCAGAGACAAAATTCCAACGGCTATAGAAACTAGAGAGTGTTTTCTATCCAATAATAGTAATAATATGCATATTGTACGAGCAAGAATTGAGTAGGAAGCCGTTTAATCTGTAATGCAAAATATGCTAATGCGAAAACAGCACCCCCTATAGTCGCAAGAAGTTAACACAGTGTCCAAAGAAGGGACAGATGTATACAGAATGGTGTCGTCTGCGTAGAGTTGGATCAGGGAATCACCCGCAGCAAGAGCGACATCGTTGATATATACAGAGAAAAGAGTCTGCCCGAGAATTTAACCCTGTGGTACCCCCAAAGAAACTGCCAGAGGTCCGGACAACAGGCCCTCCAATTTGTCACACTGAACTCTGTCTGAGAAGTAGTTGGTGAACCAGGCGAGCCAGTCATTTGAGAAACAAATTGAGTCTGCCGATAAGAATACGGTGATTGACAGAGTCGAAAGCCTTGGCCAGGTCGATGAAGACGGCTGCACAGTACTGTCTTTTATTGATGGAGGTTATGATATCGTTTAGGATCTTGAGCGTGGCTGAGGTGCACCCATGACCAGCTCGGAAACCGGATTGCAGAGCGGAGAAGGTATGGTGGGATTCGAAATGGTCAGTGATCTGTTTATTAACTTGGCTTTCGAAGACTTTAGAAAGGCAGGGCAGGATGGAAATAGGTTAAAAACAGTTTGGGTCTAGAGCGTCACCCCCTTTGAAGAGGGGGATGACCGCGACAGCTTTCCAATCTTTAGGGATCTCGGACGATACGAAAGAGAAGTTGAACAGACTGGTAATAGGGGTTGCAACAATGGCAGCGGATAAACTTAGAAAGAGAAGGTCCAGATTGTCTATCCCAGCTGATTTGTACGGGTCCAAGGTTTGCAGCTCTTTCAGAACATCTGCTATTTGGATTTGGGTGAAGGAGAAGCTGTGGAGGCTTGGGCAAGTAGCTGCGGGGGGTGCGGAGCTGTTGGCCGGGGTTGGGGTCGCCAGGAGGAAAGCATGGCAAGCAATAGAGAATTGCTTATTGAAATTCTCGATTATCATGGATTTATCGGTTTTGACAGTGTTACCTTGCCTCAGTGCAGTGGGTAGCTGGGAGGAGTTGCTCTTGTTCTCCATGGACTTTAGTGTCCCAAAACTTTTTCGAGTTAGAGCTACAGAATGCAAATTTCTATTTGAAAAAGCTAGCCTTTGCTTTCCTGACCGGCTGCGTGTATTGGTTCCTGACTTCCCTGAACAGTTGCATATCGCAAGGACTATTCGATGCTATTGCAGTCTGCCAAAGGATGTTTTTGTGCTGGTCGAGGGCAGTCAGTTCTGGAGTGAACCAAGGGCTATATCTGTTCATAGTTCTACATTTTTTCTAAGGGGCATGCTTATTTAAGATGGTGAGGAAATTATTTTTAAAGAACGACCAGGCATCCTCGACTGACGGGATGAGGTCAATATCCTTCCAGGATACCCGGGCCAGGGAGATGTAACATGGAGATTTGTCCGTTTGGGAAAATGAACCCTAAACCTATAAAGGTGTGTAGTAATTTTATATTTTTTATTTTATTATTATTTCTTGCTGATATGAAAGATATATTCCTTATGTTTCCAAAATGTACTGCAAGCAATGTGTGTTAATGTTTAGACTAGCGTTGGGGCGCCTAAAAAATGCCCCGGTCAGAAGATACTATCGTCAATAGGCGCTAAAGTAGTTCGCGTCTCTGAATGGGGTAGAAAGCTAAACAACTTTAGCCAGTTAGCTTCGGTGCTTGTCTGCCGTTGAGATCAGAACATTTAGCCGGTGCGCCTAATGTGCTCTATGAGCTCTCTGGGAGAGAATTTATGAGTTATCCCTAACCTCAGACTTTGCCATTTTAGACTTAATGTAAAAATACTTGTTCATATTCAATTATTATTATTATTTTTTTTTTACTTTTTGTGAACTTTGTGACTATAATTTATTTATGACTACCACTGATGCCACATAGGGCAAAAAAGTGACATTTGTTACTTACCCCAGATATTATACCAGTCTTTCTGGAGATGGTTGGTCAGAGTTGAAGTGTTGTCCTGCGATCTGTTTCTGACAATAAATTCAGAAACCAGATATCAGAAACTAGATATCAAGATTTGCCATTCAGGGTCCACAAACGTAGCAAGAAATAGGAATATCTAGCTACTGTTTCTACCTCCTCATTCTAGCAGCAATGCTAACTAGCTTTAGACTAGCTTAGTCATCTAGCTAGCTATGTAAAAAAGGTTTGGTGTAATCACCAAGTAACCACCAAGTCTCAAATAATATATTTAGGCCTACTCAGCTTCGCTACCAAAACAACACGTTCTCAAACAGCGTTCTACTTCTTGGTTTCTAAGTTGACACAGTTCCTGAGTCCTCCATTGCACAACCTCTAGCACCAAAACCAAAATGACTGTTGGAACTTGGAAGCCCCACCAGTTCAGTTAGAAGTTATTGTTACTTTGCTAGCTAGTGATATATTAGTGATTTCGCCAAATTGGGGTAATTATAATATTTTAAGACATTTTGTAGGATGTGATTAGCAAAAACTAAGAATTCACAATTGTATTTTTGACAAAAACGTAGTTGCGATTTGAGTTTCAAAAACGTGTGTTCTTTCATCAAAACTGCTCTGGCCAGGTGACATTTTGAATGGTCGTCTGCACTTACTGTAAAGCTGATGCGTATGAAGTATGGCAATTTATACTTAAAGTTTAACATTTTAAAATGTTAAGGTAAATCTGTTTTTATAATGATAAGCTCTGTTATTATTTTCCTTTTATATACTGAATATAAAAAGCAAGTAAATATTAGATAGAATTTTCTGTAAAAAATACATAGTTTACAGTGTACACTGTAGATTAAAGGTGAATAGTAGTTTTTTTGGCTATGGAAAGAAATTGAGGCCTTTATCCTGTTTGGGGTGCAAGCCCGACCTCGGACCGAAAATGACACCCCTGCAGGGCGCGAAATTCAAAATCTATTTTTTAAAAATATTTAACTTTTACACATTAACAAGTCCAATACAGCATTTGAAAGATAAACATCTTGTCAATCCAGCCAACATGTCCGATTTTTTAAATGTTTTACAGAGAAAACACCACATATATTTATGTTAGCTCACCACCAAATACAAAAGTGGACAGACACGTATGAATTATGATTATGAAGTATGAATTATGATTGAAGTAGCATGCACAACCAACCGAAATAAACTAAAACCAACCTAAAGAGCCCAGAAAAAACGACCTCAGATGACAGTCATATAACATGTTACACAATAAATCTATGTTTTGTTCATAAAAAGTGCATATTTTAGCTATAAATCAGTTTTACATTGATGCTACCCAAAAATGCTAATACATAGCTTGAGTCTGAATCCAGCCGGGAGTAGCCAGAGAAAATACATACACCAACGTCGGCTACTAATTACACCTCATAAAACATTTCAGAAAAACATATGGTGGATAACTAATGAAAGACAGATATCGTGTGAATAAAGCCAACATTTCCGATTTTTGAAGTGTTTTACAGCGAAAACACAATATATCGTTATATTAGCTAACAACAGAAGCTAGCATAAGGCAGCATTGATTCTAGTCAAGCACTAGCCTAGCACAGTTAGCAGAGTTAGCATTCAACAGTTCGACATATATATGAAAAAGCATCCCAAATTGGGTCTTATCTTTCTTGATGTACCATCAGAATGTTGTAACGGGGTCCAATGTCCAGTAGAGTCTTTAGTTGGGTTCCAGAACGAATTATTTCCCTCTTTGGTTAGCAGGCACGATAGCATTGCTGCGCTAGAAAGCGTTTCTTCAAAAAATTCTTCCGTCGTTTCACATCTAAAGTCCAGAATAAATTGCAATAATATAATTAAAGTATATTGAAAAAACATACTTTAGGATGATTTTGTGACATGTATCAAATAATATCGTAGTCAGGCATCATATTCAACGTTATCTACCTTGTTCCAGAAGCCGAGACCAAATTATCCTTCGCGCCCGGATTTTTTTTTTAACTGCGCAGGTCTCACAAGAAGTTGTGTTATTCAGTCCAGGGACGAGATATTCGACTCCTTTCAATTCTCACTTCCGCATTACAGTCTGACGAACGCCTGTGACGTGTCCCTATCGTCCCAAGTCAAATGGCCTTTTATAGAGAAGGTCTTAAAGAGACACATCGCATTTTGGAAAACTCAATTCGGCTGGGAAAATGGCTGTAAAAATATTTCTGTTCGACTTAGAGAAACAATTCAAACCTTTTTAGAAACTACAGACTGTTATCTATCCAACAGTAGTAAATATATGCATATTGGAAAATAAAAAGTTTCTTAGGAGGCCGTTTGAAAATGTGCACACATTTTCCAGTTTTTTCAATATTCAGCGTGCAGCCATAACAGGATTATCTGTATTACACTGGTTAAGTAGAACCTATAGATTTCGGCACATGGGACTATCATCCTTATCACCAGTTGAGGAATCCTTAGTGCTCACTCAGTAGTATAACCCAGATAACAATGACTACAACAATCAGAATGTCAGAGGAAAATCTGAAAATTATTATGTGCCAGTATTCCAGTCTATATTTCCTGCTCAACACACTAACCACATACCAGAGAGGGATTTCCCCTGTCTGTTTACCTAGATGCAAGTTTTTTTTAAATCACATCCTTGTTCGCACTCACTTGAGGAAAATGAAAAAAAGTGTTAATTATCTAAATCAACAGAGCCTATTGCCCTCACTTGTGAAACATGCCCAAATCAAATCAAATTGTATTTGTCACATGCGCCGAATACAATAGGTGTAGACCTTACAGTGAAATGCTTACAAGTCCTTAACCAACAATTCAGTTTAAGAAACCCCCCAAAAAAGTAAGAGATAAGAATAACAAATGATTAACCTGTCTGGCTCTGGCGTTCCGCCAGCGGAACTCCTCCCACATTTCACTGAAAAGGCAGAGCGCGAAATTCAAAAGATATTTTTTTGAAATATTTAACTTTCACACATTAACAAGTCCAATACAGCAAATGAAAGATACACATCTTGTTAATCCAGTCAACATGTCCGATTTTTAAAATGTTTTACAGCGAAAACACCACATATATTTATGTTAGCTCACCACCAAATACAAAAAAAGGACAGACATTTTTCACAGCACAGGTAGCATGCACAAAGCCAACCTAACTAACCAAGAACCAACCAAACTAACCAAGAAACAACTTCATCAGATGACAGTCTTATAACATGTTATTCAATAAATCTATGTTTTGTTCGCATATTTCAGGTATAAGACATAGTTTACATTGCAGCTACAATCAGAAATTGCGCTGAAAGCAGACAGAATAATTACAGACACCAACGTCAAATACCTACATACTCATCATAAAACATTTCAGAAAAATCGATGGTGTACAGCAAATTAAAGACAAACATCTTGTGAATCCAGCCAATATTTCCAATTTTTTAAGTGTTTTACAGCGAAAACACAATATAGCATTATATTAGTTTACTACAATAGCCTACCACACTACCACATGAATTCATTAAGGCACGTTAGCGATAGCAATAGGCACGTTAGCGATAGCGAATAAACCAGCAAGATATATAATTTTGACAAACCTTGATAAGCTTCATCAGATGACAGTCCTATAACATCAGGTTATACATACACTTATGTTTTGTTCGAAAATGTGCATATTTAGAGCTGAAATCAGTGGTTATACATTGTGCTAACGTAGCTTCTTTTTCCCAGAATGTGCGGATATTTTTATGGCACTCAACTATTCTGACCAAATAACTATTCATAAACGTTACAAAAAAATACATGTTGTATAGGAAATGATAGATACACTAGTTCTTAATGCAATCGCCGTGTTAGAATTCTAAAAATAACTTCATTACGACATGCAGCTTAGGTATAGCGAGAGAGTACCCAAAAGCTGGGCGCAAACGACTAGTTCACATGTACGACAGATATATGAAATAATATCATAGAATGGGTCCTACTTTTGCTTATCTTCCATCAGAATGTTGTACAAGGGGTCCTTTGTCGGGAACAATCGTTGTTTGGTTTTAGAACGGCCTTTTTCCCTCTCGATTTATCAAGCACACTTGCCAAGTGGCACGAATCTCTCCATCGTCAACAAACGGAAGAGAACGGAACACGGCAAAACTCCCGAAAAAATTTCAATAATCAGATTTTTGTCAATAGGGGGAGCAGTTAGCATTTTTTTTTCTGGGTGTTGCCAAATTAAACTGCCTCGTACTCAATTCTTGCTCATACAATATGCATATTATTAATTCTATTGGATAGAAAACACTCTCTAGTTTCATAAACCGTTGGAATTATGTCTGTGGGTGACCCAGAACTCTTTCTACAGCGAAATCCATGACAGGTACTGCGAAGGTCTGAGAGCAAAGCTCTGGTCTCAGATCAGTTTTAAAGGTCTGTGTGTATCCTATGGAACGACATGAACTGCACCCGCCTTCCCCTGGATGTCAGTAACCAATGAGAAGTGGAATGGGCTTTCTACGTAGCTCTCAGAGTTTATAAAAGGCCAAGGAGTGAGGTGTGCCTTCTTTTCGACGCTGACCATTACGCAGAGAAGGACCTCAGGATGCCATTTTCAAACACTCAGTTATCAACCTTAGATGTATCCGTCTGTAATTTAATTCGATATAGGTGTTAGAAACATCATAACGAAGCTATTTTAAACCGAGTTATATCAGATTATGCGAGTATATTGCTATTTTTCGGAATTTCCTCAGTATTGCGTCTTGAGGATTTGGACACGTTGGGGCAAAATAGCTATTGTTAGCTATTGTTAGCTGCTATATCAGAAGTTGAATGCAACGTTTTACAACCAAGCAAGGATTCTTTTGGACAAAGGACCACTTGGCCAAGATTCTGATGGAAGCTCGTCGAAAAGTAAGAGCTATTTATGATGTTATTCCGTTTTTATGTGGAAAAATGTAAACTCAATAATGGCGACTAGTGACGCCATTATTGCGGCACTAGTCTGGCTGTAACGCACACTGTATGTCTAGTAACGTTAATTTTAAAAATCTAACTCAGCGGTTGAATTAATAACTAATGCATCTTTCATTTCATGTCCAACCTGTATTTTTTTAGTCAAGTTTATGAATAGTTTTCGATAAAAATAGTTGTATTTTCAAGATGGCGCCGGGCAGATTGCTTGAGTAGTTGGACACTATTTCCATTGTGTAAGCACGATTTGTGCCGCTAAATATGCACATTTTCGATCAAACTCTATATGGATTGTGTAATATGATGTTACAGGAGTGTCATCGGAAGAATTCTGAGAAGGTTAGTGAAAAAATTAATGTATTTTGGTGATGATAACGCTATAGCTCATTTTGCCTTGAATCAATGCTCGGGTAACGTTTGCAAATGTGGAATGCTAATATAACGATTTATTGTGTTTTCGCTGTAAGACACTTTGAAAATCTGAAATATTTTCTGAATTCACAAGATCTGTGTCTTTCCATTGCTGTGAGCTGTGTATTTTTAAGAAATGTTTTGTGATGAGTAAATTGGTAATACACGTTGCTCTCTGTAGTAATTCTAGTCGCTTTGGGGAGATTTGTGATGGTGGCTGCAATTGCAAACTATGATTTATACCTGAAATATGCAACTTTTTCTAACAAAACCTATGCTATACAATAAATATGTTATCAGACTGTCATCTGATGAGTTTTTTTCTTGGTTAGTGGCTATTTATTTCTTTATTTGGTCGAATTGGTGATAGCTGGTGATGGAGTGGAAAAATAGTGGAGTAAAAAAAATGGTGTCTTTTGCTAACGTGGTTAGCTAATAGATTTACATATTGTGTCTTCCCTGTAAAACATTTTAAAAATCAGAAATGGTGGCTAGATTCACAAGAAGTGTATCTTTCATCTGGTGTCTTGGACTTGTGATTTAATGATATTTAGAAGCTACAATTTACTTGTGACGCTATGCTAGCTATGCTAGTCAGTGGGGGGGTGGTGGGGGGGTGCTCCCGGATCCGGGTTTCTGAGGCAGTAAAAGTTAAACTATATTGAAAAAACGGACTTTACGATGATATTGTCACATGGATCAAATAAAATCAAAGCCGGAGATATTAGTCGTCCATAACGTCAGCTTATCAGAAGGCAAAACCAGGTCCCTCCTCGCGCTCTCCAGAAAACAGGAAACTGGTGACACGTCATGCCAAGAGCTATGATTCGAGTCCAGATCAAGTTACACACTCAATTTCTTCTCTCACTGCTTGTCGACATCTAGTGGAAGACGTATGAAGTACATCTAAACTTTTAAATATCAAGGACTTTAATAGGCAGCCCCTAGAACAGTGCATCGATTTCAGATTTTCCACTTCCTGGATTGCTGCAAAAGGAGTTCTGTTTTACTCACAGATATAATTCAAACGGTTTTAGAAACTAGAGAGTGTTTTCTATCCAATAGTAATAATAATATGCATATTGTACGAGCAAGAATTGAGTACGAGGCCATTTAAATTGGGCACGATTTTCCCCAAAAGTGAAAACAGCGCCCTCTGTCCTCAACAGGTTAAAGAGCAGCAGTAAATAACAATAGCGGGGCTATATACAGGGGGTACCTGTAACGATATTTGTCTTCGGATGAAGAGTAGTCATCGGACCAAAGCACAGCGTGGTAATTGTTCATGTTATTAGAACAGAAACACTAAACAAAATAAGAAAGAGTTAAACGAAAACGAAACAGTCCTGTAAGGTGCAGCAACACAAAACAACTACCCACAAAACCAACATGGAAAATGGCAACCTAAATAGGCTCCCCAATCAGAGACAACGAGAAACAGATTGGGAACCAATTCAGGCCACCATAAACCTACATACCCCTAGACCATATTAAATCCCCATAGATAAAAAAAAAACTAGACAAAACAAAAACTAAACAAACCACCCTTGTCACACCCTGACCTAACCAAAAAATTAAGAAAACAAATATAACTAAAGTCAGGGCGTGACAGTCCCCCCCCCCCCTCCCCCAAAGGTGTGGACTCCGGCCGCAAAACCTAAAGATATAAGGGAGGGTCTGGGTGGGCATCTATCCGCGTGGGCGGCTCTGGCGCGGGACGTGGACCCTCGCCGCCGACCCTGGACTGGGGACCCTTGCAGCGGGCCCCGAACAGGAGGGCGACTCTGGCAGCACCGGACAGGAGGGCGACTCTGGCAGCACCGGACAGGAGGGACACTCTGGCAGCTCCGGACAGGAGGGACACTCTGGCAGCTCCGGACAGGAGGGACACTCTGGCAGCTCCGGACAGGAGGGACACTCTGGCAGCTCCGGACAGGAGGGACACTCTGGCAGCTCCGGACAGGAAGGCGACTCTGGGAGCTCCGGACTGGAGGACGTCACTGCAGGGTCCGGACTGGAGGAAGACTCTGGAGGGAGGAGACGCAGAGACAGCCTGGTGCGTGGGGCTGCCACAGGGCCCACCAGGCTGAGGAGACCTACAGGAGGCCTGGTGCGTAGAGGAGGCACCGGATACACCGGGCTGTGGGGGAGCACTGGAGCTCTGGTGCGCAGCCCTGGCACCACTCCTCCAGGCTGAATGCCCACTTTAGCCCAGCCCCTCCAGAGTGCAGGCACAGGTCGAACCGGGCTGTGGGGGAGCACTGGAGATCTGGTGCTTACCACTCGCACCTCTCCATTATGCTCAATGCCCACTTTAGACCGGCACGGGCGGAGCGCAGCCATAGGATGAACTGAACCCTCCCAGCGCTCCGGAGACACAGTACGCAGAGCCGGCGCAGGATACCCTGGGCCGAAACGGCGCACCGGAGATCAAACGCGCTGAGCTGGCACAATCCACCCTGGCTGGATGCCCACTCTCGCATGGCACTTGCGAGGGGCTGGCCTATAGCGCTCCGGGCTATGAGCGCGCACTGGCGATACCGTGCGCTTCACCTCATAACACGGTGCCTGACCAGTACCATGCTGCTTCCGGTAAGCACGGGGAGTTGGCTCAGGTCTATCGCCTGACTCCGCCAATACCCCCGTGTGTCCCCCCCCAAAAAAAACATTTGGGGCTGCCTCTCGTGCCTGCTGCGCTGCATTGCCTCATATCGCCACCTCTCAGCTATAGCTGCTTCCAGCTCTTTTTTCAGGCGGCAATATTCCCCAGCCTGTCTCCAGGGTCCCTTATCGTCCAATATCTCCTCCCAAGTCCAGGCGTCCTGAACCCTCTGCTCCTTCTTACCACGCTGCTTGGTCCGTTGGTGGTGGGTAGTTCTGTAACGATATTCGTCTTCGGATGAAGAGAAGTCATCGGACCAAAGGGCAGCGTGGTAATTGTTCATGTTATTTTTATTAGAACAGAAACACTAAACAAAATAACAAAGAGCGTGAAATGAAAACAAAACAGTCCTGTAAGGTGCAGCAACACAAAACAGAAAACAACTACTAACAAAACCAACATGGAAAATGGCAACCTAAATAGGCTCCCCAATCAGAGACAGCGAGAAACAGCTGTCTCTGATTGGGAACCAATTCAGGCCACCATAAACCTACATACCCCTAGACCATACAAAATCCCCATAGATAAACAAAAACCCTAGACAGGAAAAAACCTCTAGACAATACAAAAACTAAACAAACCACCCTTGTCACACCCTGACCTAACCAAAAAATAAAGAAAACAAATATAACTAAAGTCAGGGCGTGACAGTACCGGTACAGAGTCAATGTGCAGAGGCACCGGTGTCGAGGTAATTGAGGTAATATGTACACGTATGTAGAGTTATTAAAGTGACTATGCATAGATAATAACAGAGAGTAGCAGCAGCGTTCCAGAGGGGGGAGGGGGGCAATGCAAATAGTATGGGTAGCCATTTGATTAGCTGTTCAGGAGTCTTATGGCTTGGGGGTAGAAGCTATTTAGGAGCCTCTTGGACGTTTGGGTCAATTAACCTTGTCGCGGAGTGGGCGCCCTGATTCTAGATTGTGAGCTAGGCAGGCTACTGCATGGGAAGGTCTCCCACTCAGAAGTACGAGATGGGGGTGGGGGTAGGTTAACCTCAGGTCTCCCCACTGGAAGCCTGAGGTAGGGGGAGCGGGGGAATCTATCAAATAGCACACCTCTACTTTGTACAATGAAACTAGTAAAGTCAGTCACACTACAAAATTCTACCAAATGAACCACAATTCATTCATAATACTGTGAATATATAGTTCCACAGACATAGTGTTGCATTTATTTCTGGTTTGTATGAAATCGTTAAGAATAATATACTCTAAGCGTTGGAGGATGGGTAAGGAATTGATGCTCGAGTACCAAATCAACACAAATTTGTTTCTATTTGTGTATGTTACTTGTTTTTTTGTCTTATTTTAGTATATATTTTTATATTTATATCGTTTTAATGTTATGATTATTATTTGTGTTGTTCCAAATGTCTGAATAAAAATTACAGTTAGTGCAGAATGGTGCTTTTGTTTTGGGGGGGGGGGGGCGCTGAATGTTAGCCCAGGGAGCCATACAAGCTAGAACCCCCACTGGGTATCAGAGAGAGCAGTCTGGGGCCTTCCTCTGACATGGCAGGAAGCTTGGCCCCGGTGATGTCCTGGGCCGTACGCATTACCCTCTATGGTGCCTTGCGGTTGGAGGCCGAGTAGTGATGCAACCCGTCAGGATGATCTCAACAGTGCTGCTGTAAAACCTTTAGAGGATCTGAGGACTCATGTCAAATTTTTTCAGTCTCCTGAGGGGGAATAGGTTTTGTCGTGCCCTCTTCACAACTGTCTTGCTGTGCTTGGACCATGTTACTCTGTTGGGGATGTGGACACCAAGGAACTTGAAGCTCTCAACCTGCTCAATCACTCCTGTCGAAGAGAAGGGGGGTGTGCTCAGTCCTCCCTTTCCTGTAGTCCACAATCATCTCCTTTGTCCTGATAATGTTGAGGGAGAGGTTGTTATCCTTGCACCACATGGTCAAGTCTATGACCTCCTCCCTCCAGGCTGTCTCATCGTCCTCGGTGATTAGGCCTACCACTGTTGTGTCATCAGCAAACTTAATGATGGCGTTGGAGTTGTGCCTGGCCATGCAGTCATGAGTGAACAGGAGGGGACTGAGCATGCACCCCTGAGGGGCCCCCGTATTGAGGATCAGCGTGGCAAATGTGTTGTTACCTACCCTTACCACCTGGGGGCGACACATCAGGAAGTCCAGGATCCAGTGGCAGAGGGAGGTGCTTAGTCCCAGGGTCCTTAGCTTAGTGATGATCTTTGAGGGCACTATGGTGTTGAACGCTGAGCTGTAGTCAATGAATAACATTCTCACATAGGTGTTCCTTTTGTCCAGGTGGGAAAGGGCAGTGTGAAGTGCAATAGAGATTGCATCATATGTGGATCTGTTGGTGCAGTTTGCAAATTGGAGTGGGTCTAGGGTTTCTGGGATAATGGTGTTGATGTGAGCCATGACCAGCCTTTCAAAGCATTTCATGGCTACAGATGTGAGTGCTACGGGTCGGTAGTCATTTAGGCAGGATACCTTAGTGTTCTTGGGCACAGGGACTATGGCGGTCTGCTTGAGACATGTTGGCATTACAGCCTCAGACAGGGAGAGGTTGAAAATGTCAGAGAAGACACTTGCCAGTTGGTCAGCGCATGCTCGGAGTACACGTCCTGGTAATCCGTCTGGCCCTGCAGCCTTGTGAATGTTGACCTCTTTAAAGTTCTTACTCACATCTCCTGTGGAGAGCGTGATCACACAGTCATCCGGAACAGCTGATGCTCTCATGCATGTTTCAGTGTTGCTTGCCTCGTAGCGAGCATAGAAGTAATTTAGCTCGTCTGGTAGGCTCGTATCACTGGGCAGCTCTCGGCTGTGCTTCCGTTTGTAGTCTGTAATAGTTTGCAGGACCTGCAACATCCGACGAGTGTTGGAGCAGGTGTAGTACGATTCAATCTTAGTCCTGTATTGACGCCTTGCCTGTTTGATGGTTAGTCAGAGGGCATAGCAGGATTTCTTATAAGCTTCCGTGTTAGTGTCCCGCTCCTTGAATGCGGCAGATCTACCCTTTAGCTCAGTGCGAATGTTGCCTTTAATCCATGGCTTCTGGTTGAGGTATGTACGTACAGTCACTGTGAGGATGACGTCCTCGATGCACTTATTGATAAAGCCAGTGACTGATGTGGTGTACTCTGCCATCGGAAGAATCCCGGAACATATTCCAGTCTATGCTAGCAAAACATTCTTGTAGTTTAGCATCTGCTTCATGTGATCACTTTTTTATAGACCAAGTCAATGGTGCCTCCTGCTTTAATTTTTTTGCTTGTAAGCAGGAATCAGGAGGATATAATTATGTCACTACAGAGTCCCTTGCCACCAAGTGTTTGAATTATTCCACCATATGCATAGTTTAACACCTTTTATTGAATTATAGTTAGATGTACTCCAAATAGTCTTACACTTGAGAATGTGTTTTTCCTTGATGATGATTTGGCTATGTAAGCCTGGGTTTAGACAACTTTCTTTTGGTGTTGGGCCAAATATGTAAATAGGGTTGCATTTTTTTTCAAGCAAGTCATGCTGTTTTTTACATTATACTGGTAGGCTGGTCCTCTTGTTTTGCACATATGTTCACTTGTTGGGACAACCTGGTCTCAGAGCATTTTATATTATTCCGTATGTAAATCCGTACACACCATTTAGTATGATAGGTTATGTTTAGTACTGTTACATAAGACAAATGATTACTTAAGGCAAAAACATAATTAGCGTGTATGGTTTGGTGACTCAAACGTCTAGTAATCCAAAGATTGGCAGTTCTAATCTCATCACGGAAAATTTTAGCAACTTTTCAAAGATTTATTACTTTTTAGCTAATTTGCAAATACTTAGCTTTTTAGCTAACCCTTCCCTTAACATTAACCCTTAACCCTTAACCCTAACCCTTCACCTAACTCTAACCTTAACCCATTAGCTAACCTTTCCCCTAACCTTAACCATTTAGCCTAACTCCTAAACTTAACCCTAATCCGTAACCCTAACCCCTTTCCCAGCTAACGTTAGCAAGCTAGCTAACATTAGCCACCTAGCTAGAATTCGTATCGTCGAGTATCATGCATTTCGCAAATTCGTAACATATTGTACGTTTTTGCAAATTCGTAAAATATAATTTGATTTGTATTTCGTAACATATCATACGAAATGGGTAATGGACATCCACAAATTAATACAGTCTCAGATTTACGTACAGAATAATGCAAAATACTCTGAGACCAGGCTGGATAGGAAGGGAACTGTCTAGTGGAGAAATAATTGCATTATAATATAACCACTATATGAAAATATATTGATCCTAAAAATAATATACATAATAGGATTTTTATAAATGTATAGCAGGTTTAGAAAAGTAAACCAAATAATCAAAAAAATTCTGCTGTGGTGGACCGTTTTTCTGCGAAAAATTATGAAATGACATAACATCCTCAGCAGGTTACAGCCAATGATGTATATAAGCCAAATGTGTAGGCAGGTAGCCTAGTGGTTGGAGCGCTGGGTCAGTAACCAAAAGGTTGCTAGATCACTGTGCTGACAAGGTAAAATGACAGTTAACCCACTGTTCCTAGGCTGTCACTGTAAATAAGAATGTATTCTTAACTGACTTACCTGGTTAAATAAAAAATATATATAAAAAATATTGGCTACAGAAGAAGACTACAATAGAAAACTTGTCACTTGGAGAAGGACCTCTCCAAGGGACTACTTTGGCCTTTTTGTAATGAAGAGAGAATTACAACTAAAATATAGAATTATTGATAAATGTATCTGTCTAGGCACCTGGCTTAATTGATACTCTATAAACAAGTCCATGTAATGGCTTTGTGCTATACATTTAATCCCTTTACAATCATGTATATTTTCATTTATCAATGAAGTCAGGCAAGAGTTTCTCACCGACGGAGGACGAAAACAAGGCGTCCTCCTTACGCCTTGGTCGCTATTTGGCCTAACCTTTGCAAAGCTTAACAAAGTTTGCTGGACTTCACATTTGTTTCAGAACAATGTCCGGAACTTCTTTCAATCTCCATATTTATTTGGTAAGCGTTGACACTTCATTTATTTTGCTAGTTGCAGATGACAGCTCAGCACTGCTAGCCAACATTAGCAACAGTAGCTTAACTTTTTTTTTAACTTCATGACCCCCAGTTCTTAAAAAGACGTTTGAGTCGGAGGTCACTGCATCTATGAGATAATTTTTTGAAGTAACTAATATGGGTTTTATGTTTCATTGGATTTCCTGAACATTATCAGACACGCTATCGGTTTCCTCCCCCATCTTAGACATACTGTACATTACAGCTGAGCTGTCATGGTTGCGCTTATGTTAGTCATAACAAACAACTCGTTTTTTATTAGTTTTGCTAGCTACAAGTATCCAGCTATATTTAGTGTTTGGGGGCATAGCTAGATAGCAACGCTTAAAGTTAGACTAAATAGTTTATCTTACTTAGCTAGGTGTTGGAGGTCAAAATGATTTGACCAACCTGAAAATAAAGTTGTTTTTTCAGTATGCCACTACGGACAATCCAGGCAAAATTATCCCACTCCGTTTCTTGAAATTGACATGTTAGTGATACATTGACTTAAGGTTGATCTGGTCTCTCTATTCAAACCACTCATTCCACCTAGATCTTGTTAGATCAGAGGAGTCATGAGGCCAGCTTTTCAGAATGTTTATCCCCCTTCCTCCTAATCTAGATAAAAAGTATCCTGTGTTGTGTTAAATTCTGCTTTTGGAGGAAAAAAAGAAACAGAACTGAACAAAATATGTTAATTATGCTCCAATGTCAATTGGGAGACATGTTAAGTGCACAGGAACCACATTTAATGGGGGAACATCCTTTTAAAAATGAAATCGGGACGTTTGGATTGCTGTCGTCATTGCTCACACAGAAAGTTCCCCCTGCCCCAATGATTTGGCTATTCACAGAAGAATCCAGCAGAGGGCAGCATCATACCATACCGGAGACTTAGTCAAGGAAATCAAGTCTGTTTTGAATACAATTGGAAAGATCTCAATTGCATACTCCTTGCGTCCTCTCTCCTCATCTCCTTCTCAAAACCCATTGGATGAGATGTCAGCGGGGCGGGACCTCTGGTTTTCTCATTCAATGGGTTTTGAGAAGAAGATGAGGAGAGAGGACACGAGAAGTATGCATTTGAGATCTTCCTTAGGTCTTTCTCATTTGGTCTTTCCTGGAATCCTTGTGTCCTCGACAAACCAGAAGGTTAGCTTTCTGGCCTAGCACTTTTCATCTTTCTTTGAGTCCTTGTGTCTTCGCACTTCCTTTTCAAATCGCATTGGATGAGAAGATCCATGTTATCCAACGCACTTTGAGAAAGAGGAAGCGAGGAATCAAGGAAAGTTGTTGAGAAAGACACACTGGTCCTGGATGATTTGACATGCTAAGATGGATTCATTGTAGTCATACTTGGGAGTCAAAATTGGTAAAACTGTCCAAACAGATGGTTTGTTTCCTGGGGCAAAAAGGTCACCGATACGGTGCCATCTGTTTTCAAATCTCCATGTTATGAATAGTTCAGTGTTGTATGTCTATGTTAGGGCACATTTCATGGCATTTTGAATGAAAATAAAATAGACCTGAATTCACATAGCCCACTGGATGGCCTACAGGTGTGGAGGCCTACTGGTTCCTAGGCTCAGCATGACTCAGTTTTCTCAATTCATTAAAAGTGAGCAGACTCAGGTTGGTGGTCAGAGCTGTGTGACCCAGAGCAGCCTGGGATGTAATGGTGAGCATGATGGGGTCTTTGGCTTCAGCCCTGCATGTTGCCCTGAAAATGCCTAATGTAAAAAAATGATTGCACAAAAATCCTTAGCTATATCAAATGTATTTATATAGCCCGTCTTACATCAGCTGATATCTCAGAGTGCTGTACAGAAACCCAGCCTAAAACCCCAAACAGCAAGCAATGCAGGTGTAGAAACACGGCGGCTAGGAAAAACTCCCTAGAAATGCCAAAACCTAGGAAGAAACCTAGAGAGGAACCAGGCTATGAGGGGTGGCCAGTCCTCTTCTGGCTGTGCCGGGTGGAGATCATAACAGAACATGGCCAAAATGTTAAAATGTTCATAAATGACCAGCATGGTCAAATAATAATAATCACAGTAGTTGTCGAGGGTGCAGCAAGTCAGCACCTCAGGAGTAAATGTCAGTTGGCTTTTCATAGCCGATCATTAAGAGTATCTCTACCGCTCCTGCGGTCTCTAGAGAGTTGAAAACAGCAGGTCTGGGACACGTAGCACGTCCGGTGAACAGGTCAGGGTTCCTTAGCCGCAGGCAGAACAGTTGAAACTGGAGCAGCAGCACGGCCAGGTGGACTGGGGACAGCAAGGAGTCATCATGCCAGGTAGTCCTGGGGCATGGTTCTAGGGCTCAGGTCCTCCGAGAGAGAGAAAGACAGAGAGAAAGAGAGAATCAGAGAGAGCATACTTAAATTCACACAGGACACCGAATAAGACAGGAGAAGTACTCTAGATATAACCAACTGACCCTAGCCCCCCGACACATAAACTACTGCAGCATAAATACTGGAGGCTGAGACAGGAGGGGTCAGGAGACACTGTGGCCCCATTCGATGATACCCCCAGACAGGGCCAAACAGGAAGGATATAACCCCACCCACTTTGCCAAAGCACAGCCCCCACACCACTAGAGGGATACTTCAACCACCAACTTACCATCCTGAGACAAGGCCGAGTATAGCCCACAAAGATCTCCGCCACGGCAAGGGGGGGCGCCAACCCAGACAGGAAGATCACGTCAGTGACTCAACCCACTCAAGTGACGCACCCCTCCTAGGGACGGCATGAAATTACTCCTTATGTCATTGAAACTATAAACTAGGGTCTGAAAATGTGGAGAGGATTACCAAAAATGTGCTTGGTAAAATGCTGAAATGGTATAACGGCAGATGTCCTCCTCTTCGTCTGATGAGGAGGTGTAGCAGGGATCGGACCAAAACGCAACGTGGTTAGTGTTCATCATGTTTAATAATGAAAATCAACGTACAAACTACAAAAACAACAAATGTGAAAAACCGAAACAGTCCCATCTGGTGCATAGACACAAAGACAGAAGACAACCACCCACAAACCCCAACACAAAAAAGGCTACCTAAATATGGTTCCCAATCAGAGACAATTACTAACACCTGCCTCTGATTGAGAACCATATCAGGCCAAACATAGAAACGTGAAAACTAGACACACAACATAGAATGCCAACATAGAATGCCCACTCAGCTCACGTCCTGACCAACACTAAAACAAAGAAAACACAAAAGAACTATGGTCAGAACGTGACAAATGGGGATAATCTCACCTCTGATTGAATGCCTGATCAAAATTACCCCCAAAAAGAATATAACATAGGCTTAGCCAAATTTTATTTCATTTTATTTTTGTATTTTTTATTTCACCTTTATTTTACCAGGTAGGCCAGTTGAGAACAAGTTTTCATTTACAACTGTGACCTGGCCAAGATAAAGCAAAGCAGTGCGACAAAAACAACGACAGAGTTACAAATGGGATAAACAAACGTACAGTCAATAACACAAAAGAAAAAAAAATCTGTATACAGTGTGTGCAAATTAAGTAAGGAGGTAAGGCAATAAATAGGCCAATAGTCGCAAAATAATTACAACTTCGCAATTTACACTGGAGTGATATATGTGCAGATGAGGATGTGCAAATACAAATACTGGTATGCAAAAAAAGCAGAAAAACAAAAACAAATATGGGGATGAGGTAGGCAGTTGGTTGGATGGTCTATTTATAGATGGGCTGTGTACAGCTGCAGCGATCGGTAAGCTGCTCTGACAGCTGATGCTTAAAGTTAGTGAGGGAAACACAAGTCTCCAACTTCAGTGATTTTTGCAATTCGATCCAGTCATTGGCAGCAGAGAACTGGAAGGAAAGGCGGCCAAAATAGGTGTTAGCTTTGGGGATGACCAGTGAAATATACCTGCTGGAGCGCGTGCTACGAGTGGGTATTGCTATGGTGACCAGTGAGCTGAGATAAGGAGGAACTATACCTAGCAAAGTCTTATAGATTACCTAGAGCCAGTGGGTTTGGCAAAGAATATATAGCAAGACAAAACGGGTGGCACTGTGATAGACTGCTTCCAATTTGCTGCATAAAGTGTTGGTGGCTAATTTGTAAATGACATTGCCGAAGTCAAGAATCGGTAGGATAATCAGTTTTACTAGGGTAAGTTTGGCATGATGAGTGAAGGAGGCTTTGTTGAGAAATAGGAAGCCGATTCTAGATTTAACTTTGGATTGGAGATGCTTAATGTGAGTCTGGAAGGAGAGTTTACAGTCTAGCCAGACACCTAGGTATTTATAGTTGTCCACATATTCTAAGTCAGAACCGTCCAGAGTAGTGATGCTAGTCAGGCGGGCGGATGCGGACAGCGATCGGTTGAAGAGGATGCATTTACTTTTACTAGCATTTAAGATCAGTTGGAGGCCACAGAAAGAGTGTTGTATGGCATTGAAGCTCGTTTCGAGGTTAGTTAAGACAGTGTCCAATGAAGGGCCAGATGTATACCGAATGGTGTCGTCTGCGTAGAGGTGGATCAAAGAATCACCCGCAGCATAAGCGACATCATTGATATATACAGAGAAAAGAGTCAGACCGAGAATTGAACCCTGTGGCACCCCCATAGATACTTCCAGAGGTCCAGACAACAGGCCCTCCGATTTGACACACTGAACTCTCTGAGAAGTAGTTAGTGAACCAGGCGAGGCAGTCATTAGAGAAACCAAGGCTGTTGAGTCTGCCGATAAGAATACAGTGATTGACAGAGTCAAAAGCCTTGTGGGGGGGGCTTGGGCCAGTTGCTGCGTGGGGTGCAGAGCTGTTGGCCGGGGTTGGGGTAGCCAGATGGAAAGCATGGCCAGCCATAGAGAAATGCTTATTGAATTTCTCGATTATCGTGGATTCATCAGTGGTGACAGTGTTTCCTACTCTCAGTGCAGTGGGCAGCTGGGAGGAGGTACTCGTATTCCCATGGACTTTAGTGTCCCAAAACTTTTTGGAATTAGTGCTGCAGGATGCAATTTTCTGTTTGAAAAAGCTGAATGTTGAAATTAAAACATGAAAACAGAAAACAAAATGAAAATAGAAAGCAGACAAATTCTAATTAAGTGGTGACCTTTCTGCTGTTTGTCTTTACAATCAATGATCAACAACCTGTAGATCTGATTATGGTAATAGGGCTTTTATAAGGCTGGAGGAAAAAATATACTCTATGAAAATAATTTCAGTCAATGATGGGATGGGGCAGGGCAATATCTTACAGACAGGCCTCGGGCTGAAAGATCCTGACATAGCAGGCTCTCTCGTTCTAGTTCGCTCACACTAACCCCCCCCCCCCCCCCCCCCCCCCCCCCCTCAACATTGACAACACAGATGCACAGCACACACTCAATTGCACATTGGGTTCCACTGCCTGTTCGGATTCAGAGAGCCAGGCTTATGAATGGGGGGTTTCAGCGGGCATGCTTCCAGGGCATTGCTGTGCAGTGATGTGCTCATCCAGACCTCAGTTCCTTACACATGCCATGCAGAGCAGAAGTAGACCGTCGTACTTTAACGGCAAAATAAACACATGGACAACCACACGAGCGACAGAACATACGATACAAGGTTCCCTCTTTTCTCCCACAGCTTTGGCCCACCTTGTATCATTTGGGTCTTGCAGGACATTTCAAATAGACTAGTGCTATCTTCAGGTCTGTTTTCCACCATTGTCATCCTCAGTGAGCATAACATTGTAATACTTAAAACTGTAAGCACCTAGGATTACAGGGGCAAGGACGTGACTTAGATTGGAATTATTTTTCTTCATGCATTTCTCCTCTAACATTTTGTTCCTATTCTTTCTCCATAGACCATCAGAATATACTGAGTGTACAAAACATTAAGAACAGCCTGGAATTGAACCAGGGTCTGTAGTGACACCTCTGTCACTGAGATACAGTGCCTTAGACCGCTGCATCACTCAGGAGCTCCATGAATCAGATTGTTCTGAAATAATTTATGTAGTTAGAAACAGACAATATTAGCATTGAAATGTTATTTGATCTCTGAGAATTAGTCAACTGACTAGTTGATGAATGCTGGGTTCCACATAAAAAGAGCAACAAATAAGTTATTATGGCTGTTGGATCATTTTGCTCTGATAATGGAGGAGAGGGAATGTTTTCCAGGCGTAGCAGTACCACACTGATTTGCCATCAACATCCTCTCTCTTGTTAGGATGTAATAGGAGGCTTTTCCCATCGATCTGACAGCGAAGGAAAAACTTTCATCCCACTGTTCTGAGGGACAAACATGTGGCTGATGAGAGGCAAGTAATCTGTCCGTCTTTGGCAAAACCATTAATATTCAGTCCAATAAAATGGTCAAAAGCCACCTACAGACCCCACGCCAATCACACCCACTGTACAGTATCAGTTCTCCATGTCTGACAAGTAGTAGGGAGATGCATCTTCATCAAATGTAATGTATTCCTTGTGAATCTGATGATGTTAAATTAGCCATTTAATAAGTCAATTTCATAATATACCATTAGCTCACTAGATGCCACTGTTCCTGCAACAACATTTTTGTCATTTAACAGACACTCTTATCCAGCGCGATTTACAGGGGAAATTAGGATTAAGTGTCTTACTGACGTGCACATCAGCTCTGGGATTTGAACCATTAACCTTTTGGTTACGGGCCCACTGCTCTTAACCACTAGCCTACCACCTGTTATACAGTTCTCTGGTCTTTTCTGTTTTACCATTGAACACTATTAGAGACCATAACATTTGAAACCATTAGAACTGCTGTAGCCTAAAGGTTTGGTTGTTCACCAGGAATGGTCTAACTAATCCAGACCTTTTTTGAAGGGAATAAAGCACACACATATGGTCTGTTTCCTGGACACGGATTATAAGCCTAAGAGAATGATGAACGACATTGCTTTCATGGAGGACTGGCTTGATTGTGAAGATGACCACATTATTTATTTTCATCATGACCAAAAGCTATTGGTTTCCTGTTGTGATCTTTTTCATAAGCTCAGGAGACCAGCAAAATGGATAAAAGGTTGTAGCGGTAGCAGGAACAGCAGCATCTAGTGGGTAAAACCTGGGACTTTCACACTAATTTACGGTAAATATTGTAAGCAACTTCAATTTACAACATTAACAATGTCTACACTGTATTTCTGATCAATTTGATATTTTAATGGACAAAATATTAGCTTTCTTTCATAAACAAGGACATTTCTAAGTGACCCCCAAAAGTTGTTTATTTTTGGTATCTGCACTTTACTACTTTTATTTTTGACTACTTTTACTTCACTACATTCCTCCAGAAATAATGTACTTTTTGCTCCATACATTTTCCCTGACACCCAAAAGTACTTGTTACATTTTGAATGCTTTGCAGGACAGGAAAATGGTCCAATTCACACACTTATCAAGATAATATACTGGTCATCCCTACAGCCTTTGATCTGGCAGACTCACTAAACACAAATACATTACTTGTAAATTATGTCTGAGTTTTGGAGTATGCACCTGGCTGTCCGTAAATGGTGCCATCTGGTTTGCTTAATATAAATTATTTGAAATTATTTATACTTTTACTTTTGATACTTAAGTACATTTTATCAATTACATTTATTTTGATATTTAAGTATACATAAAATTAAATACTTTTAGACTTTTACTCAAGTAGTATTTTACTGGGTGACTTTCACTTTTACTTGAGTTATTTTCCATTAACGTGTCTTTTACTTTTACGTAAGTATGACAATTGGGTACTTTTTCCACCACTGGGCGAGAGTGATGGTTCCAGAGTGTTAATCATTGACCCTGTGACATCACGTCCTTCTACACAGCAGGCAGACCCCAGGCAGGCAGAGGAAGGAAGGCAGCTGATAGCTGCTGCCAGCTAATTGGCACAGTGAAACATGGCCGTTGTCTATTTGTCAGGTAGCAACGCTGTTCCCCCTCGCTGCCATAGACACACAGCCATTCATTAGAGACAGGCAGCCCATACCCCACTCCTATTGGTCGCTTTACATTGGTGTAGCCTCTGTGTTGCCATGTGGCTGCTCTAACACTGGAAGGGAATGCATCTCGTGGTATAGAGAGAATATTTATCAGCTTTTTATAAAGACTTATGGGTATATGTTTCTAGAGAATGTAGGTGTAACCGATGTGAAATGGCTAGCTAGTTAGGGGGGTGCGCGCCAATAGCGTTTCAATCGGTAAAGTCACTCACTCTGAGACCTTGAAGTAGCTGTTCCCCTTGCTCTGTGGAGCGATGGGTAACGATGCTTCGAGGGTGGCTGTTGTTGATGTGTGCAGAGGGTCCCTGGTTCGGGGCGAGGAGAGGGACGGAAGCTATACTGTTATATTGGTTACACCATCGCTCTCTATATATAGTGGTGTAATATTAATGCCGACATTTGGGTTTGTCAGAGGCGGTATAAAAATAATCAGATGTAGGCTTTTGGAAATAAAATATGTTCCCAGATGGAACGACCTTGTAGAGCACAGCAATTGTTTTTTCATTGCTGTGTGACGTGAGTGTAGGAGCATGTTTATTTCAAGTGGAGTAGAAACCCTTTTCTGCAGCCCTGTGATTTACGGCTGCAACTCTAACCAAGGCCACCTGTCAGTAGCAATGAGGACTTAGTTAGAAACCTAAACAGAAACCCTATCCCATCCTCTTGTATTGTAAGTGTCCAGTTTGTGTCACCATTTAGCCTAAGTCTATTGCTATTCCAGTCGGGGAGAGGTTAAAGGGGTTGACTGTTTAAACTTTAATATTGTACATCACCGTCTAACTCCTAGGGTCACCTGGTGTTCAAACCACACACACAAATCCAATTTCGTTCTCCCGGCTCTCTTTAGCTTCTGAGGTCAATACTCACTCCCACCCCCGCCCACTGCTTCTCTCCTTTCCTCTTCCCTTCACTTCCTCTCTCCCATCCTCCCAGTAACCTCTCTCCCTCACTCCCACCATTTTCCCTTTCTCTCTTCCTAAATATTGAGGTGATCTTTTACTAAGCAGGCTATTTGAGCTGAAGTTGGTGTTTCCGTGTATAGATGTGTACCTTCTCTCTCCCTGTGTTATTGTCCTGCCCTGAGGTGACCTTTTATACTCTAGGATTGCCTGTTGAAAATAGAGACTGACTCAATATGCCTCATACCCCATAGGCCACAACCTCATCTGCCTTCTCTGACCTTTCTTCACTTAACTTTTTTAAATGGCAATTCCAATCTGAGACTCAGATTTTCCACTTTAGAATGTATGCCAAACAAAAGCCAATGCTTGATAAGTTAAATAAACCATACAACTATATGCACAAAGGTGACTTTTTACAATTTACACAGATAATTCTACAAAAATGTTTTTTACTTGAACAACAGTGCAGATGCCAAGTTCTGTAACATAATTACAGTTTGTGCTGTTTTTTCATGTCGTTGCAATGTAAATATTATTTAAAAAATGTACCTTTATTTAACTAAGTGAGTCAGATAAGAACAAATTCTTATTTACAATGAGGGCCAATTGTGTGCCGCCCGGTTGTGATTCAGCTGGCTTCAAAACAGTTGTGATGCATCTAGCACTGAGATTCAGTGCCGTAGACCACTGCGCCACTCTGGAGCCCTCTTTGGTTTTAGTTTGACATACATTTTAAAATGGAAAATCGGAGTCTCTGCTTCATTCTGTTACCATGGAATTGCCCAAAAGATATTGAATCATCCCTTTCATGTTGTCGATTTGATTCACCAGCCCTGTAGGAGACATGAGGTAATATTGGGGAAATCATCCACCAGAACCCATCTTCCCTTCTTCTCTTCCTGTACGACCAGTACTGCTGCTGTCCCCCACTCTTTCTCCTGTGTGTCTGTAGGTGTGATGTGCATAATATGGTTGTGGTGGAGGGAAGCAGAGTTTCATAATTGCAGTCTCCTTCATTGCTAGGCAGATGTTAATGCCTTCCAGAGATGTAGCCTGCTATCAAACATTCCAGCGATCTCGCCTGGTCTTTCCCATTAAATATTGAGCGTGCTGTTCTTTTGATATTTTCCCGAAAAATCTGGGTCTTTTAACACCACAGAGTCCAACTAGTTGCTATGGTGCACATTCTGCAGTATGATAGAAACAGACTTATTTAGCATATAGCATAAAGGCATGTGCATTATGATTAACGAGACGTGGTGTGATCATAACAGCATACAGGAGCTCAAGTCCTTCTGTTCACCTGACTTAGAATTCCTCACAATCAAATGTCGACCGCATTATCTACAAAGGGAATTCTCTTTTGATTATAATCACAGCCGTAAATATTCCCCCCCAAACAGACACATCGATGGCCCTGAACGAACTTTATTTGACTCTATGGAAACTGTAAACCATATATCCTGAGGCTGCATTCATTGTAGCTGGGGATTTTAACAAGGCTAATCTGAAAACAAGACTCCCTAAATTCTATCAGCATATTGATTGCGCAACCAGGGCTGGTAAAACCCTGGATCATTGTTATTCTAACTTCCGCAATGCATATAAGGCCCTCCCCCGCCCTCCCTTCGGAAAAGCTGACCACGACTCCATTTTGTTGCTTCCAGCCTACAGACAGAAACTAAAACAAGAAGCTCCCGCCCTCAGGTCTGTTCAACGCTGGTCCGACCAATCTGATTCCACGCTTCAAGACTGCTTCGATCACGTGGATTGGGATATGCTCCGCATTGCGTCCAACAACAACATTGACGAATACGCTGATTCGGTGAGCGAGTTCATTAGGAAGTGCATCGGCGATGTCGTACCCACATTAACTATTAAAACATTCCCAAACCAGAAACCGTGGATTGAGGGCAGCATTCGCGCAAATGAACCACTGCTTTTAACCAGGGCAAGGTGACCGGAAACATGACTGAATTCAAACAGTGTAGCTATTCCCTCCGCAAGGCAATCAAACAAGCTAAGCGTCAGTATAAAGACAAAGTAGAGTTGCAATGTGGCAGGGTCTACAGTCAATCACGGACTACAAAAAGAAAACAAGCCCCGTCGCAGACCAGGATGTCTTGCTCCCAGACAGACTAAATAACTTTTTTGCTCGCTTTGAGGACAATACAGTGCCACTGACACAGCCCGCTACCAAAACCTGCGGACTCTCCTTCACTGCAGTCAACGTGAGTAAAACATTTAAACGTGTTAACCCTCGCAATCTGTAGGCCCAGACGGCATCCCCGGCCGCGTCCTCAGAGCATGCGCAGACCAGCTGGCTGGTGTGTTTACGGACATATTCAATCAATCCTTATCCCAGTCTGCTGTTCCCACATGCTTCAAGAGTGCCACCATTGTTCCTGTTCCCAAGAAAGCTAAGGTAACTGAGCTAAACGACTACCTCCCCGTAGCACTCACTTCCGTCATCATGAAGTGCTTTGAGAGACTAGTCAAGGACCATATCACCTCCACCCTACCTTACACCCTAGACCCACTCCAATTTGCTTATCGCCCCAATAGGTCCACAGACGATGCAATCGCAACCACACTGCACACTGCCCTAACCCATCTGGACAAGAGGAATACCTATGTGAGAATGCTGTTCATCGACTACAGCTCAGCATTTAACACTATAGTACCCTCCAAACTCGTCATCAAGCTCGAGACCCTGGGTCTCGACCCCGCCCTGTGCAGCTGGGTACTGGACTTCCTGACGGGCCCTCCCAGGAGGTGAGGGTAGGTAACAACATCTCCACCCCGCTGATCCTCAACACTGGAGCCCCACAAGGGTGCGTTCTGAGCCCCCTCCTGTACTCGCTGTTCACCCAAGACTGCGTGGCCATGCACGCCTCCAACTCAATCATCAACTTTGCGGACGATACTACAGTGGTAGGCTTGATTACCAACAACGATGAGACGGCCTACAGGGAGGAGGTGAGGGCCCTTGGAGTGTGGTGTCAGGAAAATAACCTCACACTAAACGTCAACAAAACAAAGGAGATGATTGTGGACTTCAGGAAAAAGCAGAGGGAGCACCCCCCTATCCACATCGACGGGACAGTAGTGGAGAAGGTGGAAAGTTTTAAGTTCCTCGGTGTACACATCACGGACAAACTGAATTGGTCCACCCACACAGACAGCGTTGTGAAGAAGGCGCAGCAGCGCCTCTTCAACCTCAGGAGGCTGAAGAAATTCGGCTTGTCACCAAAAGCACTCACAAACTTCTACAGATGCACAATCGAGAGCATCCTGTCGGGCTGTATCACCGCCTGGTACGGCAACTGCTCCGCCCACAACCGTAATGCTCTCCAGAGGGTAGTGAGGTCTGCACAACGCATCACTGGGGGCAAACTACCTGCCCTCCAGGACACATACACCACCCGATGTCACAGGAATGCCATAAAGATCATCAAGGACAACAACCACCCGAGCCACTGCCTGTTCACCCCGCTATCATCCAGAAGGCGAGGTCAGTACAGGTGCATCAAAGCAGGGACAGAGAGACTGAAAAACAGCTTCTATCTCAAGGCCATCAGACTGTTAAACAGCCACCACTAACATTGAGTGGCTGCCGCCAACATACTGACTCAACTCTAGCCCACTTTAATAATTGAAATTTATGGAATTTGATAAAAAAATGTATCACTAGCCACTTTAAACAATGCCACTTAATATAATGTATATGTATATACTGTACTCTATATCATCTACTGCATCTTGCCATCTTTATGTAATACATGTATCACTAGCCACTTTAAACTATGCCATTTTTATGTTTACATACCCTACATTACTCATCTCATATGTATATACTGTACTCGATACCATCTACTGCATCTTGCCTATGCTGTTCTTTACCATCACTCATTCATATATCTTTATGTACATATTCTTTATCCCTTTACACTTGTGTGTATAAGGTAGTAGTTGTGGAATTGATAGGTTAGATTACTCGTTGGTTATTACTGCATTGCCGGAACTAGAAGCACACACATTTCGCTACACTCGCATTAACATCTGCTAACCATGTGTATGACAAATAAAATTTGATTTGATTTGATGTGATTTTGATCATATTGTTAGTCTATATTAGGAAGCAGAGGCAGTGCTTCCTTTCTAACCATAGTTTATTTTTCATGTATATATGTATGTATGTATGATGTAGCCAGAAATGACCTAATGAGGGGGGAACGGCACCTCCGAGGGGAACGGTGAGGGGAACGGCACCTCCGTACCTTCAGGCTCTGATCAGGCCCTACACCCAAACAAGGGCACTGCGTTCATCCACCTCTGGCCTACTCGCCTCCCTACCTCTGAAGAAGTACAGTTCCCGCTCAGCCCAGTCAAAACTGTTCGCTGCTCTGGCACCCCAATGGTGGAACAAACTCCCTCACGACGCCAGGTCAGCGGAGTCAATCACCACCTTCCGGAGACACCTGAAACCCCACCTCTTTAAGGAATACCTAGGATAGGATAAAGTAATCCTTCTAACCCCCCCCCCCCCCACCCCCTTAAAAGATTTCGATGCACTATTGTAAAGTGGTTGTTCCACTGGATATCATAAGGTGAATGCACCAATTTGTAAGTCGCTCTGGATAAGAGCGTCTGCTAAATGACTTAAATGTAAATGTAATGATCAGGCTGTTACAGCATTCCTTAGAAATGGACTTTCTATACTACGGTCTCTTCCCTATTTTTCATGTATCTTTAATTTCGTATCCCAGTTATTAGCTTAAGTCTTTGATGACATTCTAAGTGGTCTGTCTGTTGCTTGTGTCCTGCAGGTGAGGCGGTGGCAGCTGGCTCCCTGTTAGATCGAGACAGACAAGGCTGTGGTTACACTGGAGTCCAACGATGATGGTGTCCTGGCCAAAATACTGGTGAGTGAACAGTGTGGGTGCGCGTGTCGCAGCTCTTTGGGCTTCCCACCTCTATAATTGGCAGAACATCACTGATGAGGTGTGCTTCATGACAACTATCTCTCTCTCTCTCTCTTACTGTTTCTCTGCCTCTGTTTAATGTGGAAACATGAATGGTTTTAACAAAGATGGACAGATCAACTGTCTCTCATTAACACTGTGCCACATGTTTGTCCCACCAAACAGTGTGATGAAAGCAGTTTATCATCTGCTGTCAGATCGATCTGGCAGAGATGGAAAACACCTATTACATCCTAACGAGAGAGAGGATGTTGATGGCAACTCAGTGTGGTACTGCTACGGCTGGAAAACACTCCCTCCTTTCCTCCATCCTCTTCATTATCAGAGCTAAATGATCCAGCAGCCATAATTACTTATTTGTTGCCCTTTCTAAGTGGAACCCAACATTCATCGACTAGTTAGGTGACCCGGACTATACACACGCACATACTGTACCCATGCCTGTCTTAAAGCTGATGTCATTGTCCCCTCCAGGCAGTCATCCGTCCAGTGAGTGTCACATCATTCAGAGCAGTGTCCTACTGGCAATTAGCAGTGTAAACCAGGCCGCTTAGCACAGCGCAGCATGCCCATATTGTTTTAGCGGTTCAGGTGTTGTCTATGAGTGTACCCTAAATAAAGAGAGGATGGAGCTGGTCTACTCTACCACATGCATATTGGAATTATTTAGATCTTCCAATAGGATTGACTGGACCACGTTATCACTAACAGCAGGTGAAGTGATCTCTCTCATTTACGTACTTTCAATTATTATAATAGGTCTCTCCCTCGCTCATGGCTATAAGGGATCCTGCTTTTGTCAATTTAACGTCAAATTTGACATTTCGTAGCAGGTTAGGAGAACTTAAGCAGCAGGTTAGGAGAACTTAAGCAGCAGATTTTTTAATGTATTTTTTATTTCACCTATATTTTACCAGGTAGGCCAGTTGAGAACAAGTTCTCATTTACAACTGCGACCTGGCCAAGATAAAGCAAAGCAGTGGGACAAAAACAACACAGTTACACATGGGATAAACAAACGTAGGAGGTTAGGAGAACTGAAGCGGCAGGTTAGTAGAACTTAAGTAGCAGGTTAGTAGAACTTAAGCAGCAGGTTAGTAGAACTTAAGTAGCAGGTTAGTAGAACTTAAGCAGCAGGTTAGGAAAACTTAAGCAGCAGGTTAGGAAAACTTAAGCAGCAGGTTAGGAGAACTTAAGCAGCAGGTTAGGAAAACTTAAGCAGCAGGTTAGGAAAACTTAAGCAGCAGGTTAGGAAAACTTAAGCAGCAGGTTAGGAAAACTTAAGCTGCAGGGTAGGAAAACTTAAGCAGCAGGTTAGGAAAACTTAAGCAGCAGGTTAGTAGAACTTAAGCAGCAGGTTAGGAAAATTTAAGCAGCAGGTTAGGAGAACTTAAGCAGCAGGTTAGGAAAACGTAAGCAGCAGGTTAGTAGAACTTAAACAGCAGGTTAGGAAAACTTAAGCAGCAGGTTAGGAAAACTTAAGCAGCAGGTTAGGGAAAGGGTTATCGTTGTAGGCTTGTGTTTTTTAGCCCTTGCTCTATTCCTGTATTGCTCATTCTCTCTCACTCTCATTTTGTATTTTTTATTGCTTTCTCTTTCTCTTAATCTCCCCACTCTCTCCCTCCTTCCGATCCATGTCTCAGCTGGGGATGAGGTCATTTCCATGGCAACGGTCTAGGAGTTGGGGGTAGGGGCTTAGGAGGACTGGGAGCTGGCAGAAAGAGAGAGAGGCAGTGAATTAGATAAGCCCCCCCAGGCTCAGACAGTATCCAGATCAACACCCCACTCCACTCCTGAAAATCCCACCCCTGAACAATACACCCCAGGCCCAACCTCTAGTGGGTGTGTTGGAGAGGAAGCATACCAGTCTCTTGGTGTGTGTGTGTGTGAGGGATGTGTTTCTTGGCTGTGTTGGGCAGGGACAGTATGGTCTCTGCTCTGTGTAGGTCATATCAGAGATTAGCCCACAGTGAGTGTAGTATGGTGGTCTCTAAGTATGTACCCACTAGGATTCTAATTTAGCAGCCAGTTTAATGTGCAGCCTGTGGGGATAGGGCAGGGTATGGGCTAGTCAGGTTGCCTGCATAGCTCCACTGGGGTTATTTATGAGGGTCAGGCCTTGCTGCATACTTCAACCTAGCTCTGATGCTGAGAACATGTATATTTATGATTGGTTATCTCCTGCTAGTGTGCATATGACGCCTGTAAGACTGTTTGATATATCACACTTTTTCTATACGTACAAACATCCTAAATTCTGTTTGAAAGTAGTATTTTAGAATAGTTTCCACACAATATTGATAAATGAGGCACCAGATATTTAGCCTGTGGCTCCAAATATTATACACTTAAAATGAATAGGCAACACTCACCAATAAGCTATCCATCCTCAACAGCTCCCTCCCGTAGGCGTATAGGCCAACATTGCAGTTCTGCAGAATGAACGAGTCATGCGTGCCACCAAATAGGCTGCACATTAATTAAGAGTGGAGGCCTTTTCTGTTCACATATTTGAACTTGTTTTGGGATGGTACTTTTATGGCGATGTGGGTGCTGTGGTGTCTATTGATCCGTTTGTATTTGGGAACCCATTGATGGAAAAGAAACGCCTGTTGACGTCAACCTGTTGTGCGATAGTGTATGAAATTGTATGTTAGTTTGTTTCGCTGATGATTGCATCCAAAACATTGGTTTATTGAGGGCTGTGAGACATGTTCACAATGGAAATAAAATACAATCCAAAAACGATTTTAATTATTACTCTCACAATTTCACACATTTTCAAAATATATTTTCCACATTCTACACTTGACAAACAGTTCCCTTATTCCACCACTTGTCTTACGCGTGGCCATGGCTGTGCATAAATTTACACACACTCTCAAGCATATCAATACATCTATGACTTTGCCACGCATGGTTTACGTACAGATTTGTGCCTACACATGATTGATAAATGAGACCCCCGGAGAGAGGGATGTTACTCATAGAGGAAGTGGGATACGCACCAACACCGATTACAGAACCGCTACCCCACCCTCTACCCTGACCGTATGGCTTCAATATGAAAATCTAATCATGATGCAATCAATCACACCAATACACACACACTGGCAAAAACACAACTAGTATTACTGTGAACCTACAATATGCATGAACACACAAAATGCTGATATGGCACATGTAGACACAAAAACACGCCATACAGTTACCCGCCATGTTGTGGAGTCAACAGAAGTCAGAAATAGCATTATAAATATTCACTTACCTTTGGTGATCCTGATGAGAATGCAATCTCAGGAATCCCAGTTCAACAATAAATGTTTGTTTTGTTCGATAAAGTCCATAATTTATGTCCAAATACCTCCTTTTTGTTCACGGGTTTAGTTCAAAAATCCAAATTCACGACTCGCAGGCCAGACGAAAAGTAAAAAAATTCCATTACAGTTCGTAGAAACATGTCAAACGATGTATAGAATCAATCTTTAGGATGTTTTTAACATAATTCTTCAATAATGTTTCAACCAGAGAATTCCTTTGTCTTTAGAAACAATAAGGAACACAGCTACCTCTCACGGGGGCGTGCCTGAGTGAGCTCATGGCACTTTGTCAGACATCTGGTTGAAACAGCTCTCATTCCCTCATCCTTCACAGTAGAAGCCTGAAACAAGGTTCTAAAGACTGTTGACATCTAGTGGAAGCCTTAGGGAGTGCAATATGACCCCATAGACACTGTATATTGGATAGGCAAACCTACAAACCTCAGATTTCCCACTTCCTGGTTGGATTTTTTGTTAGTTTTCTGCCTGCCATATGAGTTATGTTATATTCACAGACATAATTCAAACAGTTTTAGAAACTTCAGAGTGTTTTCTATCCAAATCTACTAATATTATGGATATCTTAGCTTCCGGGCCTGAGTAGCAGGCAGTTTACTCTGGGCACCTTATTCATCCAAGCTACTCAATACTGCCCCCAGCCACAATAAGTTCATGTACTCATTGATTCTTGAAGAATATAACTATAAATGCCTAATGTACTTCGTTCAACTGTCTTACCCCAAATAAAAACTTGTTTTACTTCAGTGTTTATAAACAAAGTAAATGCAAACACACTGTATAGCCACAAACATGGTTAACCTTTTCCCCTGTGAGTTCCAAATATCTCTAATGGTCACCCCAGTGTGAGTTTCTTTATGCGTGAGATGTCAGAATGCACTCACTGTTACAAAATGTGATTGTTAGGCAACAGGACAGTTAACCCGCGCTGCCCTCAAACCAAGACCCACACTGCCTGCTAATTATCTATAGGCTATATTTAAACTTGGAAATTAATTTCTAACAACAGTTTGAATTGAGATGTGCTCCGCCTCCTCATTAATTTACAAAGAAGTAGCCCATGTCACTGTTGCGGACAATTTGTTTGAGACTTTACTGAACCTGACAAACTTCTCTCATCGATGAGAGCCCAAGCACCTCCTAGTCTTTCCCCAGATCCAGTATTCAGACTGTGTAACATGCCATATGTACAGTGCCTCGGAATGTATTCAGACCCCTTTTTCCACATTTTGTTACGTTATTGCCGTATTCTAAAGTAGTATTAAAAACCCAATTTTTTTTATCATTCTACACACAATACCCGTAATGACAAAGCAAAAACTGGTTTGAATTTTTTTTCTTCTAATTTATCAAACATTTAAATCACAATTACATAAGTATTCAGATCCTTTACTCAGTACTTCATTGAAGCATCTTTGGCAGTGGTTACAGCATTGAGTCTTCTTGGGTATGAGTTTCTTGGGGAGTTTCTCATATTTTCTCTGCAGATCCTCTCAAGCTCTGTCAGGTTGGATAGGGAGCGTTAGTGCACAGCTATTTTCAGGTCTCTCCAGAGATGTTTGATCAGGTTCAAGTCCAGGTTATGGCTGGGCTGCTCAAGGACATTCAGAGACTTGTTCTGAAGCCACACTGTCTTGGCAGTGAGCTTAGGGTCGTTGTCCTGTTGGAAGGTGAACCTTCGGCCCCAGTCTGAGGTCCTGAGCGCTCTGAAGCAGGTTTTCATCAAAGATCTCTCTGTACTTTGCTCTGATCATCTTTGACTTGATCCTGACTAGTCTCCCAGTCCCTGCCGCTGAAATACATCCCCACAGCATGATGCTGACACCACCATGCTTCACCGTAGGGATGGTGCCAGGTTTCCTCCAGACGTGACACTTTGCATTCAGGCCAGAGTTCAATCTTCGTTTCATCAGACCAGAGAATCTTGTTTCTCATGGTCTGAGAGTCTTTAGATGCCTTTTGGCAAACTCCAAGCAGGCTGTCATGTGCATTACTAAGGAGTGACTTCAGCCTGATTGGTGGAGTGCTACAGAGATGGTTGTCCTTCTGAAAGGTTCTCCCATCTCCACAGAGGAACTCTAGAGCTTTGTCAGAGAGACCATTGTGTTCTTGGTCACCTCACTGACCAAGGCCCTTATCCCCCGGTTGCTCAGTTTGGCCAGCGGACAGCTCTAGGAAGAGTCTTGGTAATTTCAAACTTCTTCCATTTAAGAATGATGGAGGCCGCTGTGTTCTTGGGGACCTTCAATGCTGCAGAAATGTTTTGGTACCCTTCGCCAGATATGTCCTTCGACACAATGCTGTCTCGGAGCTCTACAGACAGTTCCTTCATCCTCTTGGCTTGGTTTTTGCTCTGACATGCATTGTCAACTGTGGGACCCTTTTATATAGACGTGTGCCTTTCCAAATCATGTCCAATCATTCAAGGGTTTTAATACAATTTTACTATTTTCTACATTGTAGGGAGATCGAGTAACTCCCTCCCCATGTATTTCAACATTTAATAACTCCCTCCCTATGCATTTCAACATCTAGTAACCCCCTCCCCATGTATTTTAACATCTAGTAACTCCCTCCCCATGCATTTCAACATTTCGTAACTCCATTCCCATGCATTTCAACATCTAGTAACTCCCTCCCCATGCATTTCAACACCTAGTACAAGCCTAAAGGGAGAATCAGAGCAGCCAGTGATCGAAAGGTTAGTAAGACTGGAGGCTCTATCTTCGGCTGGTGCTAAGGAGGCGCAAGTGTCAAATGTTAGTTTGCAATTTTACCATGCAAAAACTGGTGCACTGGCATTTCCAGCCCTAACGACGGGTTTGGCAATTTAACTGACTAACATCAGCTCGCTTGCACTGAGGTGAGAGGGTTATTTGAGGCGTGTCCTTAAAAACAAGTGCAAAAGTGACAATTTCATGCACCGCTAATGGGAAGTTCAGACCTACAAAAGCAGGTTGCGATCTGGGAGGGCTCTTGGTAAACGTATATATATATTTTCCTTTACATATTCTATTCTCATTTATTGATTAATCATCTATTAACTTTTTTATTTACTTTTACATTTGCAAAGTATTTTACTCTTTTTTATGTTTAACTTCTTATGGCTGCAGGGGGCGTATTGAGTAGCCAGATTATATGTGCCCATTTCAAACGGCGTCGTACTCAATTCTTGCTCGTACAATATGCATATTATTATTACTATTGGATAGAAAACACTCTCTAGTGTCTAAAAATGTTTGAATTATTTCTCTGAGTGAAACAGAAATCCTTCTGCAGCACTTTTCCTGACCAGGAAGTGAAATGTCAGAAATCTATGCTCTGTTCAACCTCATGCCTATACATGGGCGTGTGACGAAGGAGTCTACAAACACTTCCTACGCCTTCCCCTGGTTGTCAAGATACGGTGAGAGAAGAAATTTCGTGTCTATCTTGGTCAGAGGTGGAATAAAAGGTCTTTGTTTGACGTGACCGTCCAGTTCCTGTTTCTGGAGCGCACAATGTAACTCCAGCAGGCCACAAAAGTGCATGTGTCAGCATATGGTCTCACAAGGGCTCTGAGGATCTCATCTCGGTACCTAATGGCAGTCAGGCAACCTCTGGCGAGCACATGGAGGGCTGTGCGGCCCCACAAAGAAATGCCACCCCACACCATGACTGACCCACCGCCAAACCGGTCATGCTGGAGGATGTTGCAGGCAGCAGAACGTTCTCCACGGCGTCTACAGACTCTGTCACGTCGGTCACATGTGCTCATGTGCTCAGTGTGAACCTGCTTTCATCTGTGAAGAGCACAATTCGCCAGAGGCGAATTTGCCAATCTTGGTGTTCTCTGGCAAATGCCAAACGTCCTGCACGGTGTTGGGCTGTAAGCACAACCCCCACCTGTGGACGTCGGGCCCTCATACCACCCTCATGGAGTCTGTTTCTGACCGTTTGAGCAGACACATGCACATTTGTGGCCTGCTGGAGGTCATTTTGCAGGGCTCTGGCAGTGCTCCTCCTTGCACAAAGGCGGAGGTAGCGGTCCTGCTGCTGGGTTGTTGCCCTCCTACGGCCTCCACCACGTCTCCTGATGTACTGGCCTGTCTCCTGGTAGCGCCTCCATGCTCTGGACACTACGCTGACAGACACAGCAAACCTTCTTGCCACAGCTCGCATTGATGTGCCATCCTGGATGAGCTGCACTACCTGAGCCACTTGTGTGGGTTGTAGACTCCGTCTCATGCTACCACTAGAGTGAGAGCACCGCCAGCATTCAAAAGTGACCAAAACATCAGCCAGGAAGCATAGGAACTGAGAAGTGGTCTGTGGTCACCACCTGCAGAATCACTCCTTTATTGGGGGTGTCTTGCTAATTGCCTATAATTTCCACCTTTTGTCTATTCCATTTGTACAACAGCATGTGAAATTTATTGTCAATCAGTGTTGCTTCCTAAGTGGACAGTTTGATTTCACAGAAGTGTGATTGACTTGGAGTTACATTGTGTTGTTTAAGTGTTCCCTTTATTTTTTTGAGCAGTGTATATCTGCTCCATTCAATTATTGTATCCCACTTCTGTAGTCTGCCTTTAATTAATCGAATATTCAATAAATAATAAAAAAAAAATATATATATATATATTTATAATACCACAAAAAGTATTATTATGTATCACATCCGACCGTGATTGGGTGTTCCAATGGGTGGCGCACAATTGGCCCAGCGTTTCTTTCCCTCTAAAAACATAAATCAATGTTTTGGCATTTACAAATATTATTTTGGCCTTTTTTTCAGATTCCAATCACTCACTTTCATTTTTTTAACAGTACAAAAATAAATATAATCATATATAATTAATGGTTATTTTCTGAAATCCATGCATAGCCTACTAAAAATGGTGTCCTCATCCACCTCTTGACCTATCGTTCTTCACTGAAATCAAGGATGTCTTATAATGTAAATGACTAAATGACTCTGAGTGACTGAATGGCTCAGTAGCTGTCCTTTAACAGCCAGATGATGGCAGTGTTTAGCCCCACTGGTGGTGTTTGTGTTGCTTCTCTCACTCTCTCTCTCTATTTTAAATGTGTGCTTATATATGTCTTTACTTCATTGAGGGAGACATCCACACATAAGATGGCATGGCATAATGTGACGAATAAAAAATAAAATGACAGTGGCAAGGGGTGTGTGTGTGTGTGTGTGTGTGTGTGTGTGTGTGTGTGTGTGTGTGTGTGTGTGTGTGTGTGTGTGTGTGTGTGTGTGTGTGTGTGAATTACAGCACCCAGCAGCAGCTTCTTAGGCAGCTGTATTAAATAAGTCTATAAATACCTGGTTGTCTAATTGATGTTTATGGAGAGCCTAATAGTGGGGAGGGAACATCACTGGGCTTTCTCTCTCCCTCACACCCCAGTCACAATCTTTTTTGTGTGACATCAGTATTGTGTAAGACTCTGTGGTTGTACATTTCGTTGTTCACTGCTCAGTATGTGTCCCACATAACATCAAGCTCTAATCTGGAGTAGGAAAAGGCACCATTGTCACAGTGAGAATTGAATAGGTTTATTTTGTAGTACAATAGACTAGCTGCATGTATGTCTATTGGGACAGTGATTGTCAGAGACAGTTTATGATATACTTTGGTGTTGCACTGATCCAATAAAATTAAGATGTATGGATACCTCAACCGCCACCTTTCCCCATCCTCCACTCTGGGTTATAGCAGGATAAACACAAGAACTGCCTCACTGCTCCATCTCTGTCCTTCTTGCTCTCTCTGTTTCTCACTCACTCATACACTCAGTGTCAAAACCTGGCTGCAGTCCTAACCAAACACTCATTACAGCCTGTCAATGTGTAATCATTAGTGGCATATCGTTCTCCACTGCTGTCTTTAGTGGTCCTCATGTTTATAAATCTGTTACAAGGAGAATCATAATAACCCTTTGGGGTATACACGGATAAGATGGCGGTGCTGAGGAGGGCACCCGTCTTGACAGTTCCTGCTCGACTTTGCTTCTTGGACTGAAAACCCACAGGACGGTAGATCTACAGGAAGAGGGTTGGGCAGCCCTGACCTAAGCTAACACCGATGACAAAGAAGAGTAAGGAAAGAGGGAATCCAAGCTAGGCTGAAAAGATGGACTACACAGCCTCTTCCTATTATCCTAATGGCTAATCACTGGAAAGTAAACTTTGTGAACTCAGAAAGGCTTCAATTGATGAAACGGGGCTTATGGAGAATACACTTGACTCTGCTTTTCAACCAGACTGCTTCTCCATATTCTGAATGGATTGATCGACAGCTTGTGGTATGAGTTGGGGGGAGGAGAGGTATGTTTTCTAAAACAATTTTTGATATTACCAACATGTATCCTGCACTACAAGAGGATCCAGCGTGTTTGACCATATATACACAAACATCCATGACCCATACGAGGCCATCCCCCACCCCATTTTGGCCAATCGGATCAAATCTCTCTTCCTACTCCCCACCTACAAGCAGCAACTCGATAGAGCCACCAGCGAAGATTCATCCACCAACCTCCTGAGTGGCGCAGCGGTCTAAGGTGCCACTGCAGCCTATGGTTCAATCCCAGGCTGTGTGACAGCCAGCCGTGACCTGGAGCCCCATAGGATGGCGCATAACTGGCCCAGCATCGTGAGGGTTTGGCCGGGGGGATTTCCTTGGCTCATTGTGCTCTAGTGACCCCTTGTGGTGGGCCGGGCGCCAGCAAGCTGACTTCGGACGTCAGTTGAACGGTGTTTCCTCCGACACAATGGTGCTGCTGGCCTCCGGGTTAAGCGAGCAGTGTGTTAAGAAGCAGCGCAGCTTGGCAGGTCATGTTTCCAAGGACGCATGACACGACATTTGCCTATCCCGAGCCCGTTGAGGAGTTGCCGCGATGGAGAAAAGGGGGGTAGAAAAAGCGGAAAATTCAAAAATGTAATAATAAAATGATTTCACCATCAACATTGAGGAATATTCATCGTCAATCACAAGCATTAGGAAATGTGTTGATGATGTTGTACCCACAATAAAAATCCAGATATACCCCAACCAAAAATGGATGAATGGAGAAATCCGTACCATGCTGAGAGCCCGTGCTGCATTATTCAATGTCAGCAGAACGAACCCTGATGTATTGGTGGCGCACAACGCATACAAGGCAGGCAGGTACAATCTCCGCAAATCCACTAGGGATGCAAAACGATAATACATACTCAAACTTGAATATACTCGTGTTGTATATGGCAAGGACTACAAAATATCGATGCAGTGCCCATCGAAGCCTCCCTCTCAGACGAGCATAACACATTTCATGCTCGCTTCGAGGCAGACAATACCGATCCATCCAGGAAGAATCTCGCTGCTATGGACGACCAGGTGCTTTCACTCTTTGAGGCTGACGTGAGGAAAACTTTCGAGTGAATACTCACAAAGCAGCCAGCCAACATGGCGTCCCTGGCTGCATCCTCGGTGTGTGCTGAACGGCTGGGGGCGTTTTCTCGGACGTTTTCCGGCGCCGACAGAGATGGCCGCCTCGCTTCGCGTTCCTAGGAAACTATGCAGTATTTTGTTTTTTTTGGTGTTATTTCTTACATTGGTACTCAGGTAATCTTAGGTTTCATTACATACAGTCGGGAGGAACTACTGAATATAAGAGCAACGTCAACTCACCATCGTTACAACCAGGAATATGACTCTCCCGAAGAGGATCCTGTGTTTTGCCTTCCACCCAGTACAATGGATCTGATCCCAGCCGGCGACCCTAAACAACGACGCCGTAAAAGGGGCAAACGAGGCGGTCTTCTGGTCAGGCTTCGGAGACAGGCACATTGCGCTCCACTCCCTAGCATACTACTCGCCAATGTCCAGTCTCTTGACAACAAGGTTGATGAAATCTGAGCAAGGGTAACATTCCAGAAAGACATCAGAGACTGTAACGTTCTTTGCTTCACGGAAACATGGCTCACTCGAGAGACGCTAACGGAGTCGGTGCAGCCAGCTGGTTTCTTCACGCATCGCGCCGACAGAAACAAACATCTTTCTGGTAAGAAGAGGGGCGGGGGTGTATGCCTTATGATTAACGAGACGTGGTGTGATCATAACAACATACAGGAACTCAAGTCATTCTGTTCACCTGATTTAGAATTCCTCACAATCAAATGTCGACCGCATTATCTACCAAGGGAATTATCTTAGATTATAATCACAGCCGTATATATTCCCCCCCAAGCAGACACATCGATGGCCCTGAACAAACTTTATCTGACTTTACGTAAACTGGAAACCACACACACTGAGGGGGGGGGGGGGGGGGGGGGGGTTATTCATCGTAGCTGGGGATTTTAACAAGGCTAATCTGTAAACAAAAATCCCTAAATTCTATCAGCATATTGATCGTGCTACCAGGGCTGGTAAAACCTTGGATCATTGTTATACTAACTTCCGCGATGCATATAAGCCCCCCCCCCCCCCCCCCCCCCCCCTCCTTTCGGAAAAGCTGACCACGACTCCATTTTGTTGCTTCCAGCCTACAAACAGAAACTAAAACAGCAAGCTCCCGCGCTCAGGTCTGTTCAACGCTGGTCCGACCAATCTGATTCCACGCTTCAAGACTGCTCCGCATTGCGTCCAACAACAACATTGACGAATATGCTGATTCGGTGAGCGAGTTCATTAGAAAGTGCATTGGCGATGTCGTACCCACAGCGACAATTAAAACATTCCCAAACCAGAAACTGTGGATTGATGGCAGCATTCGCGTGAAACTGAAAGTGCGAACCACTGCTTTTAACCAGGGCAAGGTGACCGGAAACATGACCGAATACAAACAGTGTAGCTATTCCCTCCACAAGGCAATCAAACAAGCTAAGTGCCAGTATAGAGACAAAGTAGAGTCGCAATTCAACAGCTCAGACACAAGAGGTATGTGGCAGGGTCTACAGTCAATCACGGATTACAAAAAGAAAACCAGCCCCGTCACGGACCAGGATGTCTTGCTCCCAGACAGACTAAATAACTTTTTTGCTCGCTTTGAGGACAATACAGTGCCACTGACACGGCCCGCTACCAAAACCTGCGGGCTCTCCTTCACTGCAGCCGAGGTGAGTAAAACATTTAAACGTGTTAACCCTCGCAAGGCTGCAGGCCCAGACGGCATTCCCAGCCACGTCCTCAGAGCATGCGCAGACCAGCTGGCTGGTGTGTTTAAGGACATATTCAATCAATCCTTATCCCAGTCTGCTGTTCCCACATGCTTCAAGAGGGCAACCATTGTTCCTGTTCCCAAGAAAGCTAAGGTAACTGAGCTAAACGAATCCCGCCCCGTAGCACTCACTTCTCGTCATCAAGACGTGCTTTGAGAGACTAGTCAAGGACCATATCACCTCCACCCTACCTGACACCCTAGACCCACTCCAATTTGCTTACCGACCCAATAGGTACACAGACGACGCAATCGCAACCACGCTGCACACTGCCCTAACCCATCTGGACAAGAGGAATACCTATGTGAGAATGCTGTTCATCGACTACAGCTCAGCATTTAACACCATAGTACCCTCCAAACTCGTCATCAAGCTCGAGACCCTGGGTCTCGACCCTGCCCTGTGCAACTGGGTCCTGGACTTCCTGACGGGCCGCCCCCAGGTGGTGAGGGTAGGTAACAACATATCCACCCTGCTAGGGTGCGTTCTGAGCCCTCTCCTGTACTCCCTGTTCACCCACAACTGCATGGCCATGCACGCCTCCAACTCAATCATCAAGTTTGCGGACGACACTACAGTGCTAGGCTTGATTACCAACAACGACGAGACGGCCTACAGGGAGGAGGTGAGGGCCCTCGGAGTGTGGTGTCAGGAAAATAACCTCACACTCAACGTCAACAAAACAAAGGAGATGATTGTGGACTTCAGGAAACAGCAGAGGGAGCACCCCCCTATTCACATCGACGGGACAGTAGTGGAGAAGGTGGGGAGTTTTAAGTTCCTCGGTGTACACATCACGGACAAACTGAATTGGTCCACCCACACAGACAGCGTTGTAAAGAAGGCGCAGCAGCGCCTCTTCAACCTCAGGAGGCTGAAGAAATTCGGCTTGTCACCATAAGCACTCACAAACTTCTACAGATGCACAATCGAGAGCATCCTGTCGGGCTGTATCACCGCCTGGTACGGCAACTGCTCCGCCCACAACCGTAAGGCTCTCCAGAGGGTAGTGAGGTCTGCACAACGCATCACCGGGGGCAAACTACCTGCCCTCCAGGACACCTACACCACCCGATGTCACAGGAAGGCCATAAAGATCATCAAGGACAACAACCACCCGAGCCACTGCCTGTTCACCCCGCTATCATCCAGAAGGCGAGGTCAGTACAGGTGCATCAAAGCAGGGACCGAGAGACTGAAAAACAGCTTCTATCTCAAGGCCATCAGACTGTTAAACAGCCACCACTAACATTTAGTGGCTGCTGCCAACATACTGACTCAACTCCAGCCACTTTAATAATGGGAATTTGATGTAAATTATGTAAAACTGTATCACTAGCCACTTACCTGTTGGGGATGGGGGCGCTGTTTAGACCATTTATGCTAATGTGGCTAATTTTTTAAACGGCTTCCCACAAAATCCTTGATCGTACAATATGCATATTATTATTATTATTGGATAGAAAACAGTCTATAGTTTCTATAGGAGTTGAAATTTTGTCTCTAAGTGGAACAGAGCCCATTCTACAGCAATTTCCCTGACATGGAGTCAGATTTGAGAAACGTTGGCCACTTTTCTGAAGTCATTTAAAAGGGCACTGTCGTTGCTATGACTATACGGACACTTCTTACGTCTTCCCCTGGATGCCTTTACGTGATGACGATTCCAACGGGCTCGATTGCTCGTTCACAGGCCCTACAAATGAAAAAAACCTTTAGCTAGCAAGTCTTTTCTTGCTGCGTAATGCGCGTGGAAGACACCGACCCTCTCCTGTTCCAAGCGTTAGTTTAGCCTGTTATATTTCTCCGGTCATCTTTTCACTCGTTATAGGAGTTACAAACATCACAAAGTAGTTAATTTAAAGCGTTTTATAGCAATTTATATCCGTTTAGTGCGATTTTGGGACATTTATTTTTGCAACGATGTGAAAAGTTGGGCACGCTTTTCAGTTCATCCCGAACGTAGTTGACATTTCCACATGGCAAGAGGACAGCTTTCCACCAAAAGACGATTTCTCCCAAGAAAGGATCCTTTGCCCAAGATACTGATGGAAGAACAGCTCAAGGTAGGACATTTTTATTATGATAAATCGTGTTTCTGTCGAAACATTTTAGTGGCTTAGGACGCCATGTTTTTTGACGTAGCTTCGCTTGGCGCAAACTGTATTGAAAAGTAAGGATAAATTAAAAAATGTAATAACGCAATTGTATTAAGAATTAAATTGTCTATCAATCCCTGTCCACCCTATATTTTTTAGTCACGTTTATGAGTATTTATGTATAAGAGTAGATCACTGTCTAAGTGGCGCAAGGACAAATTCTGACCAGCCGAGTTACATTTCACATTGTCTAACCATGATTTTGGTGGCTAAATATAAACATTTTCGATCAAACTGTATATGCATGTTGTAATGTGATGTTACAGGAGTGTCATCGGAAGAATTCTGAGAAGGTTAGTGAAAAAATTAATATCTTTTGGCGATGTTGACTTTTATCGCTCACTTTGGCTAGAATCAATGCTGGGCTGCTAATTGCTATGTGCTAAGCTAATATAACGATTTATTGTGTTTTCGCTGTAAGACACTTAGAAAATCTGAAATATTGTCTGTATTCACAGGATCTGTGTCTTTCGATTCGTGTATGCTGTGTATTTTTACGAAATGTTTGATGATTAGTAGTTAGGTAAACACGTTGCTCATTGTAATTATTCTAGTCCATTTGTGATGGTGGGTGCAATTGTAAACTATGCCATATACCTGAAATATGCACTTTTTTCTAACAAAACCTATCCCATACCATAAATATGTTATCAGACTGTCATCTAATGAGTTTTTTTGTTGGTTAGGGGCTATAAATATCTTAGTTTAGCCGAATTGGTGATGGCTACTGGTGTTGGTGGACAAATAAAAGATGGTGGATTATGCTAATGTGTTTTTAGGTAATAGATGTACATCTTTACATATTGTGTCTTCCCTGTAAAACATTTTAAAAATCGGAAATGTTGACTGGATTCATAAGATCTGTGTCTTTCATTAGCTGTATTGGACTTTAATGTGTGAAAGTTAAATATTTTAAAAAAATATTTTTTTTGAATTTCGCGGCACTGGTTTTTCAGTGGGGGGGGGGGGGTGTGCCGCTAGCGCCACGCTGATCCTAGACAGGTTAACAATGCCACTTAATATAATGTTTACATACCCTACATTACTCATCTCATATGTATATGTATATACTGTACTCTATATCATCTACTGCATCTTGCCATCTTTATGTAATACATGTATCCCTTGCCACTTTAAACTATGCCACTTTATGTTTACATACCCTACATTACTCATCTCATATGTATAGACTGTATACCATCTACTGCATCTTGCCTATGCCGTTCTGTACCATGACTCATTCATATATCTTTATGTACATATTCTTTATCCCTTTACACTTGTGTGTATAAGGTAGTAGTTGTGGAATTGTTAGGTTAGATTACTTGTTGGTTATTACTGCATTGTCGTAACTAGAAGCACAAGCATTTCGCTACACTCGCATTAACATCTGCTAACCATGTGTATGTGACAAATTAAATTGTATTTTATTTTATTTGTCCCTGTCTCAGGCTGTAGTCCCCACCTGCTATAAGGAGACCACCATTGTCCCAGTGCCCAAGAAAAACAAGCTGACATGCCAAAATGACTATCGCCCTGTCGCGCTCACCTCGGTCATCATGAAGTGCTCCAAGAGGCTTGTCAAGGACCAGATCAAGGCATGCCAGGTACACTGGACCCACTCCAATTTGCCTACCGCTCCAACAGATCCACGAAAGATGCCATTTCTATCGCTATTCACATGGCCGTAACACATCTGGACAAGAGGAACACCTATGTGAGAATGTTGTTCATTGACTACAGTTAAGCATTCAACACTATTGTTCCATCGAAGCTTGACACCAAGCTCAGAGCCCTGGATCTGGACACAACCCGCAATTGGATCCTTAACTTTCTGACAGGTAGAACACAGGCTGTGAACATTGGCAACAACACCTCCTCCACATTGACTCTTAACACAGGGCAACCCCAGGGGTGTCTCATCATTACTCTGCTGTACTCCTTGTTCACCCACGAGTTGACCGAGAACCCATGGTCACTCTGACAGAGCTCTAGAGCTCCTCTGTGGAGATGGGAGAACCTTCCAGAAAGACAACCACCTCTGCAGCACTTCACCAATTTAGGCCTTTTATGGTAAAATGGCCAGATGGAAGCCACTCAGTTAAAGGTACATGACAGCCCGCTTGGAGTTTGCCAAAAGGCACCTAAAGGACTCTCAGACCATGAGAAACAAGATTGTCTGGTCTGATGAAACCAAGATTGAACTCTTTGGCCTGAATGCCAAGCGTCATGTCTGGAGGAAACCACTGTGAAGCATTGTGGTGGCAGCATCATGCTGTGGGGATGCTTTTTAGCGGTAAGGACTGGGAGACTTGTCAGGATTGAGGGAAAGATGAGATGTAGTGAAGTACAGAGAGATCCTTGATGAAAACCTGCTGCAGAGCACTCAGGACCTCAGACTGGGGCCGAAGGTTCACCTTCCAACAGGACCTGATGATCACCAATGGTCACCTTCCAGCAGATATAACCCTAGTTTCAGTCTACTAATTATCCTCTGAAGAGTCTAGCCACGTCCATGCTAGGCAGAAGAACATCGGTGTTTTATCTCTGAACAGTGAAAATATTGTTTCTCTACCGCCTGTTGGATAAGGGGAAGCTTATGTGGTTCCCCTTAGTGGAGACTAGAGATCCTGACTGCCAATGTGTCACCGTCAAGGAAAAGCCAAGTCTTGACTATAAAAATGTTTTTATTTGCAAAATAGAAATGATAATATCAATATCTAAATAAATAAAATATCATACAGACAGATACTTTTGCCAATAGGTGGCGCAATTAGCATTTTTATTTCTGGGTGTCGCCAAATTAAACTGTCTCGTGCTCAATTCTTGATCGTACAATATGCATATTATTAATTCTATTGGATAGAAAACACTCTCTAGTTTCTATAGCCGTTGGAATTTTGTCTGTGGGTGACCCAGAACTCTTTCTACAGCGAAATCCATGACAGGTACTGCGATGGTCTGAGAGCGAAGCTCTGATTTCAGATCAGTTTTGAAAGTCTGTGTATATCCTATGGAACGACTTGAACTGCACCCGCCTTCCCCTGGATGTCAGTAACCAATGAGAAGTGGAATGGGCTTTCTGCGTAGCTCTCAGAAGTTATAAAAGGCCAAGGAGTGAGGGTAGCCCCCCTTTCGACTCTTGCCTTTACGCAGAAGAGGTCCTCGGGATGCCATTTTCAGAGGCTCGGTTATCAACGTGAAATGTATCTGTCTGTAATTTAATTTGATATAGCAGTTAGAAACATCATAACGTAGTTAATTTGAACCGTTTTATAGCAATTTAGATCCGTTTAGTGCGATTTTGAGGCATTGCTTTGTTATGCACTTTCAAGCACCGGGCACGTTTCGGGGTCCCGGTCGAACGTTAGTGGGCATTTCGACTGACAGAGGACATCTTTCGACCAAAAGAAGATTAGACCCAAGAAAGGATGCATTGCCCAAGAATCTGATGGAAAATCACCTCATAGTAAGAAATATTTAATATGATAAATCGTTGTTCTGTCGAAATATTTTAAACGCATATATCCGCCATCTTGTTTGCTATAGCTTCGCTTGGCGAACCCTGTATTGCACAGTAAGGATAATTTTAGAAATGTAAATCAGCGATTGCATTAAGAACTAATTTGTCTTTCGATTCCTGTCAACCCTGTATTTTTTAGTCAAGTATATGATTAGCTTTCGATTAAACTAGATCACTATGAAAGATGGCGTCCGACATGTTCAGGCTTGATTTGCTACTATTTTCATTGTATCACCACGGTTTTTTATGGCTAAATATGCACATTTTCGAACAAACAATATATGTATGTTGTAATATGATGTTACAGGAGTGTCATCGGAAGAATTCTGAAAAGGTTAGTGAAAAAATTTATATCTTTTGGCGATGATAACGATATCGCTCCCTTTGGCTTGAATTCATGCTGGGTTGACGTTTGCACATGTGGTATGCTAACTTATCGATTTATATTGTTTTCGGTGTAAAACGCTTAGAAAATCTGAAATATTGTCTGAAATCACAAGATCTTTGTCTTTCCATTGCTATGCTTTGTCTATTTTTATGAAATGTTTTATGATGAGTAAATTGGTCATACACGTTGCTCTAGGGTAGTAATTCTAGTCGCTTTGGTGAGATTTGTGTTGGTGGCTGCAATGGCAAACTATGATTTATACCTGAAATATGCACATTTTTCTAACAAAACCTATCCTATACCATAAATATGTTATCAGACTGTCATCTGATGAGGTTTTTTCTTGGTTAGTGGCTATCAATATCTTAGTTTAGCCGAATTGGTGATAGCTACTGGTGTTGAGAAAAAATGGTGGACAAAGAAAAAGGGTGTATTTTGCTAACATGGTTAGCTAATAGATTTACATATTTTGTCTTCCCTGTAAAACATTTTAAAAATCTGGAATGGTGACTTTATTCACAAGATCTGTATCTTTCATTAGGTGTCTTGGACTTGTGATTTAATGATATTTAGATGCTACTATTTAAATGTGACGCTATGCTAGCGATGCTAATCAGTGTGGGGGGGTGGGGGGGATCCCGGATCCGGGTTTCTGAGGCAGTAAAAGTTAAAAGTTTACAAGATAAGCCACGACAATAAAACAAAAAATCCCAAACCCCCCCTTGGAAATGGTGATGAAATCAGTTCAATAATATGGGGGGTGCACTGTATTGCATCCCCTCACCCCAAACAGTGTTCAAAAGTAAAACAAATAATAAAATACAACAACTCCCTGGAAATAAAATATATTAAAAGAAGTGTACAACGTAAGACATAAGTAAAAGTATTTTAAAAGATTCCCATGTCCCCTGCCAAAAAATAAGCAAAATATTTACAAAAAAATATATGGGGGATTGGAAATGATACTGACAATAACATTGATGGAAGCTACAATCCATCTGCAATATTAAAGCTGATCTTTAATATTGAAAAACGTCAACCCTTTGCACTTTGGAAGAGGTGAGGCTGAACAAGTCACAGCTGTGGGTTTTCCTCCAAGTCTTATGGTTCAGAACTGTCTGATACTGTGATCTGAGCCAACTGACATTCAGCCAGTTACAAGGGCTTGTGGTGTGATCTAACGCAGAAACCAACTTCCTGATCAAGTTCTGTGTCGCCATGATCAAAAGAGACGGCTCTCCCTGTCGCCAACAGCTGTTGTTGTGCTTTCTGTCTTATTTTGCCTTCCTATCTGGCAAACAGAGCTACGCCCTTTAGCAGGAATGACAGCTCAATAAGTGGATCCCTTTTGGAAATAGATGGAGTGTCGCGGCCCTGGCCCATCTATTGTGCTAACCCTATCATTTACAACTAATCAATATTGACAGAGGAAAAACACCTAGCTGACTGTGAGGGGGTAGAGACATCCATGCTGCGCCTTGTTGACTCTGTTAGAAAGGGAAATGGATAGCTAGAGAGAGGGAGAGAATCAATGTGCGATGGGAGGGGGGGTTAAGAAACTGTAAGCAATCCATTCCCCCCTCTATTAGTCTTTACCCTTGTTTGTGTTTTTTTGGAACAGAACAGCGGTCAGGGGAAATGAAGTAAATTGATTAGGCAGTGGGGATGGATGCACAGCGATTTGAAAGGTCTGCCCATGGTCCCTCTGGAAACAGTAATGAATGTTGTGTTGAGGTGCACATATTTTGAAAACCCTCTCTCTCCGGGGTTGTTCTCTTTCCATTATTCCTATCATTTGGCCTCTCCCTCTTTAGTTCCTCACTTATTCTCCCTTCTTTCTTCTCCCTAGTGCTCTTCTTCCTTTCTCATTCTTTTACTTGTTATTTTGTGCACTCTCTCTTTCTCCCAATCTCCTCAGTCTTCTTGAGCAGTCTAAGTCAAATTAAATGCAACCTGATGAAGTGATTATTATTTTAAAAGTGTGTCTGTCTTCCCACAGATGGAGGAGGGCAGTCGTGCAGTGCTTCTGGGGACTCTGATCGCCCCCATGGTGGAGGAAGGGGAGGACTGGAAGACGTTGGAGATCCCTCCCCCTGGGGCAGCCGTGCCCACCCAGGCTCCTCCTCCTGCAGCTGCAGCCCCTCCCCCTCCGATGGCCTGCTCTGCACCCCCACCACCTCTCCCCAGAGTAGCCCCCACAGGACTGTGAGTCTCACCTCCTTCGCATGAACCCCTAAAGAGCAGAGGCCTACCTCAACCCTATCGAATACCTTTGAGATGAATTGTAACGCGGACTGCGAACCAGGCATAATTGCCCAACATTAGTGCCCGACCTCAATAATGCTTGTGGCTGAATGGAAGCAAATCACCGTGGCAATTCTCCAAACATCTAGTGGAAAGCTTTCCCAGGAGAGTGTAGGCTGTTATAGTAGGGGAGACCAACTCCATGATTTTGGAATGAGATGTTCGAGGAGCAGGTGTCTACATACATTGTGATAGTGTGTAACACACTGTTACAAACAGACATAATACACTGACATATTGACCAGATAAATACTCGACAGTCTGAAAAAATGGATTGGTTCCTACATCTACCATAGTCATGCACAACCTTCCAATTTATTATATTTGAATGGTTCTAAAGTAGAAAAAGAAAGAAGGAAGCGCTGCTAAGGTACACAATAGTAGGTTTTGATAGACAGAAGGTGCTCTTTGGTAAATTGGTCATCAAAAAGAAAGGAGGACCAAGGCACTCTTTACATAATGAATTAAAATGCTTTAATTTGTATTGGAGTCGAAACGCGTCTGTTTTTCTATCTTTGTTTCTAAAGACCGTAGCTATGTATTCTGAAAGTTTATCTGGCCAGGCAAAAGAGGATAGGCTTCAGCTCTAGTCTAGTTCCTCTGGAGTTTTTTTTTGTTACCAATGAGGCAGCTGCTTGCAGGCCAGTCAAGTTCTTCCACACCGATCTCGACAAACCATTTCAGTTTGGACTTCGCTTGTGCATGGGGGCATTGTCATGCTGAAACAGGAAAGGGCCTTCCCAACTTTTGCCACAACGTTGGAAGCACAGAATCATCTAGAATGTCATTGAATGCTGTAGCCTTAAGATTTCCCTTCACTGGAACTAAGGGGTCTAGCCCGAACCATGAAAACCAGCCCCAGACCATTATTCCTCCTCCACCAAACTTTACAGTTGGCGCTATGGTTTGGGCAGGTGGTGTTCTCCTGGCATCCGCCAAACTCCGATTCGTCCGTCGGACTGCCAGATGGTGAGGCCTGATTCATCACTCCAGAGAACACATTTCCACTGCTCCAGAGACCAATGGCGGTGAGCTTCACACCACTTTAGCCGAGGCTTGGCATTGCGCATGGTGATCCAAGGTTTGTGTGCGGCTGCTCAGCCATGGAAACCTGTTTCATGAAGCTCCTCTCAAACAGTTCTTGTGCTGACGTTGCTTCCAGAGGCAGTTTGGAACTCTGTAGTGAGTGTTGCAACCGAGGACAGATAAATGTTACGCGCTACGTGCTTCAGCACTTGGAGGTCTTGTTCTGTGATCTTACCACTTTGCGGTTGATCCCTCGTTTCTCCTAGAAGTTTGCACTTCACAATAACAGCACTCACAGTTGACCGGGGCAGCTCCAGCAGGGCAGAACGTTGATGAGCTGACTTGTTAGAAAGGTGGCATCCTATGACGCTGCCACGTTGAAAGTTGCTGAGCTCATCAAGAAGGCCATTCTCCTGCCAATGTTTGTCTATGGAGATTACATGACTGTGTGCTCAACTTTATACACCTTTCAGCAGCGGGTGTGACTGAAATAGCGGAATTCACTCATTTGAAGCGGTGTCCACATACTTGTATATACAGTGTATGTTAAAATGTATTTGGATTATACATTGAATTTGTATGTTTAAAACTTTTTATGGCTGCAGTCCCGTTAATGGGATCAATATGACAACAGTCAGTCCAAGTGCAGGGCGCCAAATTCAAAAACCAGAAATCTCATAATTTCATTCCTCAAACATACATGTGTCTTATATCATTTTAAAGGTAATCTTGTTGTTAATCCCACCAAAGTGTCCGATTTCAAATAGGCTTTTCAGCGAAAGCACTACAAACGATTATGTTAGGTCACCACAAAACCAAAAATAATCACAGCCATTTTTCCCAGCTAAATATAGCTCCACAAAAACCAGAATAGAGATAAAAATGAATCACTAACCTTTGATTATTTTCATCAGATGACACTCAAAGGACTTCATGTTACACAATACATGCATGTTTTGTTTGATTAAAATCATATTTATATCAAAAAATCTGAGTTTACATTGAGGCTACAAGATTCATTAAATGCAAAAACATCAAGTGACTTTGCATAGCCCATCGTTCCAACATGAATACTCATCATAAATATAGATGATAATACAAGTTATAAACATTGAATTATTGCTATACCTCTCCTTAATGCAACCGCTATGTCAGATTTCAAAAAAACTTTACGGAAAAATAATTGCACGCTATAATCTGAGACGGCGCTCAAAGTAGCATACAACAGCTGCAAAGATAGCGTCACTATAAACAATAAAATACATGATAAATATTCCATTACCTTTGTTGATTAGGATCAGAAAGCACACCAGGAATCCCAGGTCCACAATAAACGTTTGTTTTGGTTGAAAAAATCCATTATTTATGTCCAAATACCTTCTTTTGTTAGCGCGTCTAGTTTACATATCCAAACGCTAATTCTGGTCAGCGTTATATCGGACAAAATCTTAAAAATGTGATATTACCGGTCGAAGAAACATTTCAAACTAAGTACTGAATCAATCATTAGGATGTTTTTAACATATAGCTTCAATAAAGTTCCAACCGGAGTATTCCTTCTTGTCTGCGTGAGCAATGGAACGTCAGTGCCTTGCATGAAGAAAAGGCATGATCAGGAAATGGCTGCTTGATGGACACCTGACTGATTCTGCTCTCATTCTCTCCCACAACATCATAGAGGTCTAATTGGAATTTCTATTGATTGTTGACATCTAGTGAAACCCCTAGGCAGTGCAACATCAGTCATAACTCAATTGGATTTCTTAAAGGACTCTGGTGAATACAGACAAGCTCAGATTTCTGACTTCCTGTTTTGATTTCAACTCAGGATTTTTCCTGCCAATATGAGTTCTGTTAATCTCACAGACATAATTCAAACAGTTTTAGAAACTTTGGAGTGTTTTCTATCCAATAATAATAATAATATGCAACTATTAGGAACTATGACTGAGGAGCAGGCCGTTTGAAATGGGCACCTTTCATCCAAGCTACTCAATACTGCCCCTGCAGCCATAAAAAGTTAACCCTGTTATGTGGGTGGGCTCACACAAGAGGAAGCTGTGAAACTGCGCACACACAGACACACACACGCTTTTAGTGGCCACCTGCTGTCACGTGGGTCTGATGGAACGTTCTCATTTCCCACCTCATACCCTGCTGGGAATCTCATTAAGACACAGCTGTCTCCATGGCAACCCAGTCTCTGGAGCTCACTGGTGGCCATAGAAACACAGACCATATGTTTTGGGAGACGTTTGTGCGTGTCTGTGTGTTTCCGTGTGTCATTTTGTTTGTTTGTCATGTTTGTACACGTGTGTCATTTTGTTTGTTAGTCGTGTTTGTGTCTGTGAAAGAAAGAGTGTAAGGAGATACTGTATATGGAACCACACCCGACGCAGAAAGTTCACCTAAGGTAAACAATGCAGCAAAGTATTTAGCCTACTTTAGTGAGGGGAGATGACCAGGTAAAGGAAACCTAATCCCTCTCCATGCTTACCTTGACATTTGATAGGCTATGTGACATGGTTTCATGTGTCCTTTGTTAAAAACATGCTCGGTTACAGTATATTGGTTATTTTGTCACCCCAACTTTGTCGATGCTCTTGACCTAGCCCTGTTTTCTTTGACTTAAAGGATTTTTTTATTTATTTTTGCATCATAATTTCAGAAGATGTTGATAATATATCTCCCGCTAATAGTGGAATGATAGTGTTTCTCAGTATAACTTTTCAGTAACGAAAAATATCATTTTTACATCTGTTTGAAGCTGGTGGACTAAAACCAAAAGTATGTTTTGTCTCGGAATTCAATAAGAGGGATGATCACAGTTGTGTCCCGATGTGTCTGTCTTCACTTGTAGTCTACTTCTTAGCTGAAATGCCTGTGAGAAGGACCCGATCACGTGACGGACATTGGCTAATTAGAATAGAGATATCTGAGAGAGCCATGTGAGTGAGAGGTGCTTCGGAGCACGGCAGCTGGCAGAAGGGAGTTATAATTATTATATTCCGCCCAAGGCCACTTTGGCCACTTTGGCCGCAGAAGGCATGGATTTTTTTAGGCGGGCATTATGGCCACACAAGGGGGATTCCGCCTTGAAATTTGAGGCATAGTGAGAATAATATCAAGTGCTTGTCAAATTGTGAATGAGAGACTGATGAAGATTGTGCAGCCTGCACAATAAACAAATTAGAGCTCATGCCTTTCATGTGACTTTTTCCAAATCATCATTTGTCGCATCATTCAGCCTTAGAATGTATTAAACATTTTAACATATAGTCCAACGTTTGTATCACAACTAAAGTGGCATAAACAATTATAAATTAAGCATAGGACGACTTGTTTCTTTGTTAACCGCTCAACACAGAATAGCCAAATGTGCGCACTTTGGAGAAAATATTCTTTCTATTTTATTCAGCTATGTTCAGTTGTGTTCTTCATACTATAAAATAATAAAAAATAATGCCATGGAATTCTAAGCAAATCTTGTGTGCTAAATGAACCAGTGTAGCCCACAGACATATGCCATAGCCATATCAGGGCTTAACATAAGGACGACTCAGAGTATGCTATTCCGTTCTGAAATAGACTACATTTTCTTCATATCATGTTTCTTTAGACCTGTCTAAAATAAAAAATATTTATTGTGAAGGTGTAGGCTGTATTAAGTGGATTTATTAGACTTTTTAAAATGTAGATGTTCTAGAGGTCTGCATCAGTGGCTTGTAGGCTACGCATGGCACCCAGGAGATGCTGGACGTGTTTATGTTAATTAACAGTCAATTACCGTGAGACCTGCAGTTATTTGCTTCACAATCACCGGGTGACTACATTTCAGGACCGCATCAGTCCTAGGTGCGTACCACGTGAGTCTTGTCAGCCAGGTTAATTCAGTGATTGACTATACCAATATCCCTCATACACACCCAATATGGCAGGGAAGTAATTCAAAACAAACATGCGGACACTCCCACTCTGTTAAGTAACCCTTCAGTAAGTTTTCTAACTAAAATAAACAGATGCGATGTGGAGTGGTGATATGACAGCTCTGACACAAACTCAACTGTGAAATCATTAGTCTCTCTGTCTCTCTCTATATATATTTAATTCAATTCAAAGGATCTTTATTGGCATGGGAAACATATGTTTATATTGCCAAAGCAAGTGAAATGTACAATAAACAAAAATTAAATAAACAATCAGAAATTAACAGTAAACAGTACTCTGTCTCTTTCTCTCTCTCACTCTCTCACTCTCTCTCCCTTTATCTGTCTGTCTCTCTCTTTCTCTCTGTGTCTTTTCCTCTACTCATCTTCATTTCATGGAGAAGAGGAAGGCCCTGTGTTTCTGGGGAACATTGTTTACTATGAAACTCAAGAGGAGGGAAGTGTGTGGGGTGTAGGTGGGAGAAAAAGGTCTTGATAGGCTTTCAAGCTTTCATTCCCCCTGCCATGTTTATCCAAACACAATGACAGGCATGTGGCTGCTGTCTTTTCTCCCCCTCTCTAAGACTGACAGGTATGGCATGTTTAGAGAACACATATGACTGGGTAGCTACAGATGGATAAAGCACCACTACCTATCTCTACCATGCTTCACCTCACCTCAATGACTTGGAAATGACTATTTATCACTTGCTGGATGTGTTTCAGCATAATAAATGGTTAATGGGATTGATTTACACAAGTATGATACATGAATATCGTAGCATGGATATTATTTCATAATATCTGTGGTAATGCCCTTTTCTATGCTGTAAATTAGACTATTGGGTGTTCACCAGCTAATGTCACGTTACGTAATAGGTTATCATGTCAGGGCATGTTCTTGTATAAGCATATAGTGGACTTTGTCTTTAAAAAGTGAACATTTACATTTAGTCTGCCTCAGAGGGAAGTGTGTCTAAACCAGCCATATTGTCTTCATACAACAAGGGTATTATAGTCGATTATGTCCCCCGTTGTTAACATCAATACCAAGTTAAAGGCACAACCACCATTTCAGAGTGCTACTGTATGTTTGCCTGCCGGATGGTAGAGAAATGCTGTAGAGTTTTTTTTAATGCTGCTGATTTATAGTGTTTTTATGGGAACGGTTGGTTCAGAAATACAAACATTTGTCCACGGAAGTCTGTGTTCGTAAGTTATTTCAAGGCATGCTGTACATTTACTTTCGGTAGACTTTTGATTTATTCTCCACCTGTCCGCAGCATACATTTTCTAGATGTCTTATAGTCCTCTGATAAGTGGTGTGAAAACACTAAGCTTTAGTTTTACCAACATCAGCATTACGTTTTATGCCTTTACAGTATACCTCAACACAGAATTCCTTTCATAGAATGATAGACCATGGTAGATCTAGTGTTTGATGATGAGAGACTCAGATCTTTCCCTCTCTGTGGGGACATGAGGCTTTTCTTCACTGGAAGGAAGAGGTTTTCATGATCATCACTCTGTCCCAGATGGTAGTGTAGTCTGGGTTTGACTCAGGACAGTCGGGGGGGGGGGGGGGGGGGGGGGGGAGTTGTGCATGCGTGTGTCTGTGGGGTGTCTGTCTGTCTGTCTGTCTGTCTATGTGTGCGTCTTTAATCATATTCCAGTCACCTCCTCGTAGAATTTGAGGCTCTTTTGCCTTGTCTGTCTGTCAGTGGGAGTGTAAATGGCCTGTGTGAAAATCAGATGTCTTGTGATGGATCAGCCAGCCAGTGAGCCAGCTAGCAGCACACAGTAGCCTATCAGTGGATGATGTCATCGCCACACACTGGGGACTGGGCTCAGGATTTATGAGCTGATCAATTGATGTTCTCATCAAATGGAAAAGACACTTCATATTACTTTGGGATTTATGGAGAACTGTACCTCACTCCATCATACAGAGGAATAGGAGGATATTTAGTAGATATTTGGTACATGTATATTGTGGGGTTATTCTTCAAGTTATAATGTGAAAATCTCCCTGTGCAGCCCTCGTCCCTTTTAAAGAAACTCCACAGGGAGGTAATGACATAGTCAGTGGTGTTAAATCTCATATCTCCTCTTGTTCACTGGCTGGGCTCGCCGTGTTCTCTTAGCCTGAATAGGAGCTGTCATGCGAATTCAGATGCGCATGTATCAGCAGAATGGGTAGGGAGAGAGGAGTGGCAGGTAGTGATTTGGCCACCCAGGCAAATTGGCTCAGGTTTTCAGAGGGCATGTAGCTTCCTGTAGCTTACCTAACCTGAAGGAACCGGGCTCTTCTGCCTGCCTGCTTACTCTGCAATTATTAGTGAATGCGTTCGCTCCTGCACATTTGTTTGTGTGTGTCTCTCGTGTGTGGTTAGACAATTTCCAACATTCCAACAAGGTCCCCACCAACAATAACCAAGAACAATGAGAGTGAGGTAAGGAGAGAGGGAGGTAAGGAGAGAGGGAGGGAAAGAGAGAGGGACTACATGGAAAGGGAAAATGAGAGCAGGGTGTGGCCCCAGCCTTCTCCCGGCTGTATGAACAAGGGCAGCAGGGGCAGCTGGCTCAGACAAAGATGTGGGGTTGGAGGGCCTCAGTGCACTGGTGTGAAACTAGAGACCTCTGAGCAATCACACCTGAGACCTGCCTCACCCTCCTTGCCCCACCTCCCGGCTTTGACACACCCTCCCTGAAAGCAAAGATTAGGAATACTGGGGCAGAACTTTCCTATTCTATTTACATCCCTTTTTCCTCTTCTTAGTTTCTCTTCCTCCATCTCTCCCCCACCCTTTACTTTCACATGTCCACACTGCTCTCTTTGTAGGAGTGACGGTGTCATTGTTTAGAGCCTAATTGGCAGTGTCTGGTCATAAAGGTGACAATGTTAATTGTATTTTATTTTATTTGATCATTTCAAATAAATCCTAATGTTGCAGCAGGTGGGTTGTTTCATGTAACCAGTCCCTTTTGAAGTAGAAATTGTGCACCAATATTGAATTTAAAAGCATGTTAAATGAAATGAAGTGCTCTTTAATATAGACCACATGGCGAATTCAAGATTACGTTTTTTATATGACTAAATTCTTGCTAAAGTGCAGGTCAACTTTCATTTTAATATGGTGGAACTATTCTTTTTTTTTTTATCTAAAGAAGTGTTGATCATCTAATAGTCAAATCATCGTGTAAAAGCAGGTGAGCTGATTCTACTCTTTTTTGGCCATTTTCTGGTGTTTTGTGGTGGAAAACTGAGTGGGTCGATCACAAAACGTCAAACCCTGTTATCCATACAGTGTCTTCAGAAAGTATTCACACCCCTTTACTTTTTCCACATTTTGTTGTGTTACAGCTTGAATTTAAATTTGATTACATTTAGATTTTTTTTTACTGGCCTACCCATTAATGCCCCATAATGTCAAACTGGAATTATGTTTTTAGAAATGTTTACAAATTAATAAAAAATGTAAAGCTGAAATGTCTCGAGTCGACAAGTATTCAACCCCTTTTTTATGGCAAGCCTAAATAAGTTCAGGAGTAAAAATGTGCTTAACAAGTCTAATAATAAGTTGTCTGGACTCACTCTGTGCTCAATAACAGTTTTGTACATGATTTTTTAACAACTACCTCATCTCCGTACCCCACACATACAATTATCTGAAAGGTCCCTCAGTCGAGCAGTGGATTTCAAGCACAGATTCAACCACAAAGACCAAAGAGGTTTTCCAATGCCTCGCAAAGGGCACCTATTGGTAGATGGGTAACAAAAAATCAGATATTGAATATCCCTTTGAGAACGATGAAGTTATTAATTACATTTTGGATGGTGTATCAATACACCCATTCAGTACAAAGATGGCGTCCTTCCTAACTCAGTTTCCGGAGAGGAAGGAAACTGCTCAGGTATTTTACCATGAGGCCAATGGTGACTTTAAAACAGTTACAGAGTTTAATGGCTGTGATAGGAGAAAACTGAGGATGGATCAACAACATTGTAGGTACTCCACAATACTAACCTAATTGACAGAGTGAAAAGAAGGACGCCTGTACAGAATACAAATATTTTAAATTTGCATCCTGTTTGCAACAAGGCACTAAAGTAATGCAGCAAAAAAAATGGCTAACAAATTAACTTTATGTCCTGAATACAAAGTGTTATGTTTGGGGCAAATCCAACACACATCGCTGTTCCACTCTTCATATTTTCAAGCATGGTTGTGGCTGCATCATGTTATAGGTATGCTTGTCATCGGCAAGGATTAGGATGGGGGGGGGTTTAGATGAAAAGAAACCGAATACAGCTAAGCACAGGTTGATCAACAACCAATTTGACAGAGCTTGAAGAATTTTGAAAAGAATAATGGCTCTTAGAGAATAAGGTTGTAAGAGACTTGTATTGGGGATGTTGAATATTTATCTAATCAAGATATATTCGTTTTTATTTGTTTACTATTTTTTACAAATATTTTTTTTTAAATAAACTTTGACCATTAAGATGGCTGCCGACTTTGAACCATGCCAGGTGCCTTTCTGACAAACCACATTAATTATGCTTCAGGAACTCTTGATGAAACTAATGATAATCAGAGTCAGGTTTTGTTTTCACTCAGGGGTTGTGATTGGTCATTGGATTGATAAAGATAATAATTTGGAGAGCGATGTGTGGGCGTTGTTGACGTCATTCGTTGCTCATATTTGTTCTGTTGGTTTTTTATTTACCTACATCTCCTAACTTGTTCAGCCTGCCCAGTGTGCCCATGTGATATGCATGCTGTGTTTGTCCGATGAGAGAGTGAATGCATCTGACATCCGATCCTGGCCTCCATTGTGGGGCAGTGTTTGTTTATGATTGGTGAGTGCTTCTCTTCTCACGTCCAATCTCTGTGCTGGTCCTAGGAGTATTTCATAACCGAGAGTTACCACTTTTGCTCTTGACTCCGGTCTGCGGTTGATATACATTTAGATATTAGTGTTTTCTCCCCCAAAGCCAAGCAGGGTCCATATCAATAGGCCCAGTCACTCAGGGAAGGCCAGAGTTGGATGTTTACGCTGGGATAGAAAGTACATCATGTATGCTTTCCTCAGACCTTCAATAACACAACACAGCTAAATAGCTGCTTAGTGCCTAGCTACATACCTACATACTGGTGTTTCTGTATTTACTGTCATACTGCATACAGCTGTGTGAGAGCAAAGTGAGGGCAGTTTTTATTTCCATTATGAGTGTTTGCGCATATGGATGTTTGGACTGTAAGGGTGTCAGAGGAGTGGCCCAGTGTTCAGTCTTTTCAAAGCCCATGGTCCCAGATCCACCTTCCATGAGTCATACTGTACTCATAGCCTACATTACTTTGGTCTTGTTCAAATTATATTTACTTTGTATTGATCTGGGTAATAGGTGCAAGTGGTGGTGAATGTGTGGGTCTTTTCTATTTTGCTTCATTTGTTTAGTATATTCTCAACAACCTTGTGCCATTCTTTTCCTCTATAGAGATGACCTGAATCTCCTGAAAAAGTTTCCTGATTCCAAGGCAGCTCCAGTTACGATAGTCCCAGCAATGGCTGTCCCCAGTCCAATGGCCACCCCAGCACTTGCCCAAATCCCACCAGGCAGCAGGCCCATGTATCCGCCTCAATCCATACCTTGCAAGCCTGGAGCACCGGTAAGTACACACACACAGCAAACTGCCCTAGCACTAAACACTCACATTTCTAAATCGAGATCTACACAAAGTGCTCTTGGGCTAGAGCTTGATTTGAGATGGACAAAGTCTTCTAAGAAAGTGCATGACTGCCGTGCACCTGTATTCAGTGGAAAATATCATGATGTTAGACGAGCGTGTTAACCTTTACTTCATACCCATCCCGGATCCGGGAGCATCCTCATCAAAAAAGATGACTAGCATAGCCTAGCCTAACGGGACAGGGATATCATATATATAATCAATAATATAATTTCATGAAATCACAAGTCCAATACAGCAAATGAAAGATAAACATCTTGTGAATCCAGCCATCATTTACGATTTTTTAAATGTTTTACAGCGAAAACACAATATGTATTTCTATTAGCTAACAACAATAGCCAAAGACTCAACCGCATATTTTCACCATGTTTCTACCGCATAGGTAGCTTTCACAAAACCGTCCAAATAGAGATATAATTAGTCACTAACCAAGAAACAACTTCATCAGATGACAGTCTTATAACATGTTATACAATACATTTATGTTTTGTTCGAAAAATTTGCATATTTGAGGTATAAATCATAGTTTTACATTGCAGCTACCATCCAAATAGCACCGAAGCAGCCAGAATAATTACAGAGAGCAACGTAAACTACCTAAATACTCATCATAAAACATTTATGAAAAATACATGGTGTACAGCAAATGAAAGATAAACATCTTGTGAATCCAGCCAATATTTCCGATTTTTTAAGTGTTTTACAGCGAAAACACAATATATATTTATATTAGCTCACTACAGTAGCCAAACACACAACGCAATTTACTCCCCGCAAAAATAGCTTGCACAAAACCGACAAAATAGAGATAAAATTCATCACTAACCTTGAACAAATTCATCAGATGACAGTCTTATAACATCAGGTTATACAATACACTTATGTTTTGTTCGAAAATGTGCATATTTATAGCTACAAATGCTGATTATACATTGTGAATACGTAGCATCTATTCACCAGAATCTCCAGAGATATTTTGGACACTCACCTAATCTGACCAAAGAACTCATCATAAACTTTACATAAAAATACTTGTTGTATGGCAAATGAAAGATATACTGGTTCTTAATGCAACCGCCATGTTAGGTTTTTAAAAATAACTTTACCATAACAAACAGCTTGCATTATTGCGAGACAGCGCTCGCCAAAACGGCAGAGAATAGGAATCAACATTTTCCACAGAAATACGAAATAACATCATAAATTGTTCTTACTTTTGCTGAGCTTCCATCAGAATCTTGTACAAGGAGTCCTTGGTCCAGAATAAATCGTTGTTTGGTTTTAGAATGTCCTTTTCTTCTGTCGAATTCGCGCCACAATGCTAGCCAATGTTGATGACGTTCCCATTTTCTCTCGACGCAAAGAACGGAAAACTCCAAAAGTCCCAACAAACGTTGAATAATCTGATAAAACTCGGTTGAAAAAACATACTTTACGATGTTATTATCACATGTATCAAATAAAATCAGAGCCGGAGATATTCGCCGTGTAAACCGAACGCTTATCAGGCGACAATATCGAGGTGCTTCGCGCGCCTAGGTAGAGAAAGGAAAATCCTGACCTGCCACTCCAAAAGCTCTTGTTCGACCTCAGATCAAGCTAGACACCCCATTCCACCTTCCACTGCCTGTTGACATCTAGTGGAAGGCGTATGAAGTGCATGTATATCGATAAATATAAGCCAGTTGAATAGGCAGGCCCTGAAACAGAGCCCCATTTTCAGAATTTTCACTTCCTCTCTGGAAGTTTGCTGCCAAATTAGTTCTGTTTTACTCACAGATATAATTCAAACCGTTTTAGAAACTTGAGAGTGTTTTCTATCCAATTGTAATAATAATATGCATATTGTATGATCTAGAATAGAGTACGAGGCCGTTTAAATTGGGCACGATTTTTTTCCAACGTGAAAATAGCGCCCCCCTATTGACAAGAAGTTTTTAAGGCCAGGGTTAGAGACGAGTGTGTTTAACTCTTCAAGACTCACTGGTTTGCGAGCAGATAAAGGGAGACAGCGACCACTTCAAGGTTAGTATGACTCACTATGGGCTCCTACCCTCCTTACCCTATACACACACTCTACCTTGCCCTCTCTCAGTGCTGCAATTCACTGAAGATAATCGGCATTACCCACAATTTATCAAGACCTATGATTGGTTGAATTGAGGGCACGTTGTCACAGATTCACATAGAAGGTTCACGTTGATTGATTGACTCCTGACTTCACATGACTCCCTTGCCTGTAAGTGTTGGAGCCTGTTTCTAGCCTTAAGTAACATTTGTATAATGTCATGTGGGGGAGGAACAGCATATTGCAGTAAATAAGTCCCTCAATCAGAAAGCCAAGGTTATGCAAATATTTTCCACGTGCCTATCGGTATTTAAATGGTGTGATTTGTGGCTTTCATGTCCTCAATTTCTTCCTGTTTATTCCTGTTGTGGCACCTCTTTGTAACGGCTGTCATCCTCTTCTTCCTCTGAAGAGGTGTAGCAAGGATCGGGCCAATACACAGCGTGGTAGGTGTCCATGTTTTAATAGGGAAAACTGAACATGGACACAAATACAAAAACAATAAACTTGAACAAACCGAAACAGTCCCGTATGGCACAAACACTGACACAGGAAACAATCACCCACAAAATACCCAAAGAACATGGCTGCCTAAATATGGTTCCCAATCAGAGACAACGATAAACACCTGCCTCTAATTGAGAACCAATCTAGGCAACCATAGACTTACATAAACACCTAGAATGAACACAACCCCATAAATCTACAAAAAAAAACCTAGACAGTACAAACACCCTAGATGAGACAAAAACACACACACCACCCTCGTCACACCCTGACCTAACCAAAATATTTAAAGAAAACAAAGAATACTCAGGTCAGGGCGTGACACTCTTCCCACGTACTGGTAGTAATAAGCATGTTATAGCCGGTGAGATTTGTGAGTAGACAGTTATTTTGTATTCCAGCAGGGTTTGGAAGAAATACTAGGGAATTAATAGTCCCCCTAAGCCATGTGTTCTGATATGTTTTCTATGGATCAGATCCTTATCGTTGTTTGCACAAAAGGAGAGTTTACTCACAGCCCCTATGATGCCATGCAAAGTGAGCATGAATGCCTATCGCCTTACTCGTCATGCACAGAGAGAGACCTAGCCATCCGATAGACTGACAGACAGAGACCTGGGGCTTTTGGCTGTGCACGGGTTATCCAGACCGAATCATCTGGTCAGTGGAGACAGTGTAGAGAGCTGAAGACATGAACCTCTGACCGGGTCCTGACCAACTCCTCTAGCCTCACTGTAATTTGGAATGTGTGCTGTTGACAGCGTTTTCTATTTTCTGGCTGGCACCAAGGTCACAGTGTTAACAGAACACCATGTAAAAATGTATTTATTGACTGACTGATTAATTGATAAAGCCCTTTGGTTTGAGACGTGTACGACGTCTGTAAGCCGTGCAAAACATTGGTGTTGATAGCCATCCCTCCCTCCTTCTCGGCTTAACGAGGGAGTAACCGAATGTCGACGAGAGCACCAGAAACCTCCAACACAGGCAACTGTCTCAACATGTCTGTTAAAAATATAGAGAAAGGGGCCTCCCGGGTGGCGCAGTGGTCTAGGGCACTGCATCGCAGTGCTAACTGCGCCACCAGAGTCTCTGGGTTCGCCCCCAGGCTCTGTCGCAGCCGGCCGCGACCGCGAGGTCCGTGGGGCGACGCACAATTGGGCTAGCGTTGTCCGGGTTAGGGAGGGTTTGGCCGGTAGGGATTTCCTTGTCTCATCGCGCTCCAGCGACTCCTGTGGCGGACTGGGCGCAATGCGCGCTAACCAAGGGGGCCAGGTGCACGGTGTTTCCTCCGACACATTGGTGCGGCTGGCTTCCGGGTTGGAGGCGCGCTGTGTTAAAGAAGCAGTGCGGCTTGGTTGGGTTGTGCCTCGGAGGACACATGGCTTTCGACCTTCGTCTCTCCCGAGCCCGTACGGGAGTTGTAGCGATGGGACAAGATAGTAATTACTAGCGATTGGATACCACGAAAATTGGGGAGAAAAAGGGGCTCAAAATTTAAAAAAAAAAAAATATATATATATATAGAGAAACGGATAAAGAGACGATCGGCTTTGGTCTCCTCAGGTTTATCTCACTCTCTCTATGAAAGTGCCCTTGCTGCTCAGTGACTGCTGGGACTCCAAATGAGACATCAGTATCACTTCGGCTTCCTTTGACAGATGGCGGGTGAGGAGGCAGAAGGGAGGCAGAGAGGCTCCTGGGTCTCTTGATAAGTCACGGTAGTTGTGTCAGGGCGCTGTACATCGCTCAGAGAGAAAAAGCCCACCTCCAGTGTTAAGACAACACTTTAACCTATTTATAAGTAGTATGGGGATGGGGGAATTTGATTTCAATAATCTGATAATGTGAGGGAATAGGATACTGTGGCATGATGACTCACACACACATAGGTTTCTCTGGCCTCTCAGTCTATAACTGCCTAACAACGGAACCTTGACTTTTGCTTTAGTTTTGTTATTTAACATACAGTTGAAGTTGGAAGTTTACATACACTTAGGTTGGAGTCATTAAAACTCGTTTTTCAACCCCTCCACAAATGTCTTGTTAACAAACTATAGTTTTGGCAAGTCGGTTAGGACATCTAATGTGTGCATGACACAAGTAATTTTTCCAACAATTGTTTACAGACTGATTATTTCACTTATAATTCACTGTATCACCATTCCAGTGGGTCAGAAGTTTACATACACAAAGTTGACTGTGCCTTTAAACAGCTTGGAAAATTCCAGAAAATTATGTCATGGCTTTAGAAGCTTCTGATAGGCTAATTGACATAATTTGAGTCAATTGGAGGTGTACCTGTGGATGTATTTCAAGGCCTACCTTCAAACTCAGTGCCTATTTGCTTGACATCTTGGGAAAATCAAAAGAACTCAACCAAGATCTCAGAAAAAAAATTGGAGACCTCCACAAGTCTGGTTCATCCTTGTGAGCAACTTCCAAACTCCAATTGCCTGAAGGTACCACGTTCATCTGTACAAACAATAGTACGCAAGTATAAACACCATGGGACCACGCAGCCGTCATATTGCTCAGGAAGGAGATGCGTTCTGTCTCCTAGAGATGAACGTACTTGGTGCAAAAAGTGCAAATCAATCCCAGAACAACAGCAAATGACCTTGTGAAGATGCTGGAGGAAACAGGTACAAAAGTATCTATATCCACAGTAAAACGAGTCTTATATCGACATAACCTGAGAAGCCGCTCAGCAAAGAAGAAGCCACTGCTCCAAAACCTCCACATACACATGGGGACAAAGATCGTACTTTTTGGAGAAATGTCCTCTGGTCTGATGAAACAAAAATAGAACTGTTTGGCCATAATGACCATTGTTATGTTTGCGGGAAAAAGGGGGAGGGTTGCAAGCTGAAGAACACCATCCCAACCGTGAAGCACAGGGGTGGCAGCGTCATGTTGTCGGGGTGCTTTGCTGCAGGAGGGACTGGTGCACTTCACAAAATAGATGGCATCATGAGGAGGAAAAATATGTGGATTTATTGAAGGAACATCTCAAGACATCAGTCAGGAAGTTAAAGCTTGGTCGCAAATGGGTCTTCCAAATGGACAATGACCCCAAGGATACTTCCAAAGTTGTGGCAAAATGGCTTAAGGACAAGAAAGTCAAGGTATTGCAGTGGCCATCTCAACGCCCTGCCCTCTATCCCAATATGGGCAGAACTGAAAAAGCGTGTGCGAGCATGGAGGCCTACAAACCTGACACAGTTACACCAGCTCTGTCAGGAGGAATGGGCCAAAATTCCCCCAACTTATTGTGAAAAGCTTGTGGAAGGCTACCCAAAACGTTTGACCCAAGTTAAACAATTTAAAGGCAATGCTACCAAATACTAATTGAGTGTGTGTAAACTTCTGACCCATTGGGAATGTGATGAAAGAAATAAAAACTGAAATAAATCATTCTCTCTACTCTTATTCTGACATTTCACATTCTTAAAATAAAGTGTTGATACTAACTGACCTAAGACAGGGGATTTTTACCAGGATTAAATGTCAGGAATTGTGAAAAACTGAGTTGAAATGTATTTGGCTAAGGTGTATGTAAACTTCCGACTTCAACTGTATTTGTACGTTTATTAGATAGCTTTGTTTTGTTAAGCCTGATTTGATGCCTTTGTTTCGAGTAGTCTAGTGATTATTGGACAATTCTGTATTGTGAAGTAGATAGAAGGCTCCTCCTGTACTCAGACAGAGCCCAGACCCTGGCCAAGCTAGAGCCAGGCCTGTCCAAACACTCCAAGCAGCAGCCTCATAAAGACGACCCAGACTAGTTGGGGTTGGCCATGGTCAGGCACCCAGCCTGCTTTCCATCCCTGCATCTTTATCACTGTAATGCGGATGGAAAGATCCTGTTAAGTTTCATGACTTTGTTGAGTACTAAATGTTGCATTACTGCAGAAGGGGTTACTGAAGGAAAGATTTACACAGTAAATTAGGAAATTACGTCCTGGATTTAGTCATAATGGTTATTTCAGTAATGTTTATAAAAATGGCACATTTCCTCCTTGTCTTGTTTCCCATATTGTATTTTCAAGACCACTACATTGACTAGTCACAAATAAATGATCCAATATACCACCTTAGAGTTGGTCCCATTTTTAGTTCAGCAACATTGATCACAATCAATCAATCTATCTTTTGTAACTCTTTTTTTAAATAGCATCGAGAGTACTATAGCTTCAGAGGAAAGTCTAACTTCAGATGAGTGTCTGTAACCTGTAATGGGAGGAAGGGTTGGGGGGTTACATTTCAGGTGAAAGTGAATTTGTCCAGAATGGAGTTATTGTTGGAAGCTGAGTCATAAAATCATCAGGAAACATAAATCTGCACAGTGACCGACTGACATTCTTCAATTTTCGCCTCTCCTCTCTTTTCCTAGTGTACCTACACAGAGATCACTGCCTCCAACGTGCGGCGTGTCATTGACCAGAGGCTAACGCAGTCCAAGACCACCATCCCCCATGCCTATACCACCGTCGACTGTGACCTGAGGGCCATCTTGCAGCTCCGCAAGGAGATGGCCAAAGGTGAGGCTACAGCGCAACGTAACATAACGCAACATAACAGGGCACAACACATAAGAACACTACATAACAGAACACAACACATCAGACCACTTCATAACAGAACATAACAGAACAGAACACATCAGAACACAACACATCAGAACACAACACATCAGAACACAACACATCAGAAGACAATACATCAGAACACAGCATAACACAGCATAACAGAACACAACACATTTTACTGTAAACTGTAACTGAAATTACACTAAATACAACACATCAGAACACAATACAACACATCAGAACAGAACACAATACAACACATCAGAACACTACACAACATAACACATCAGAACACTACATAACAGAAGACGATACAACACTTCAGAACACAATACAACACATCGGGACACAGCATAACAGAACACAACACATCATAACATAACAGAACACAATACAACACATCAGAACACAATATAACACATCAGAACACAACACAACACATCAGATCAGAACACTACATAACAGAACACAACAGGGCACAGCACAACAAAAAGCTGGTCAAATATGAAGGCTGGCTGTGTTCAAGTACACAGTAGCACTACATGATACAACCCAGCTGAACACTCATGAGACCTCTGCTAGCACTGTATAAGACCTGGATGGGATTGAGCTCGTAGTAGCACAGCATATCGCAATGTAGTATATAACACAGTACAGAGCGGTTAGAAGGAAGTGGGGAGGGAGATAGAGAAACTGAATAAGATATGGAGAGAGGAGGGGTAGTTTTTGTTGTTGTGATCGGATGTGAAGTAATTAGGCAGGCCTGGCAGTGTCTAACCCATTCTGTCCTGCCTGTGCTCCTCTCACAGTCTCACCTCTCATCCCATCTCTCCAGCAATGAAATTAGCCAAAGCATTTTGCACAACATGTGTTCCATGTCACTTCTGCTGAATGGCTATTCTCAGTGAAGGGTGGTACATGTACTCTCCAAGTAAAGAGAGAGAGGGAACATCGTAAGAATGTCATAACAACCACCCAAAGGTGTTTTTGAAACTTGGACCAGAGCCAGTCCAGAAACCCCTGGAGATGTGAAGGGGTGGCGCAAGGTCCCAAGTTGTTCCTTCTTAGTTTACATGGTCAGGTGAAACTCCTGGTTCTGCTTATGATTCCCTTTGAGAGATGAACACAATGCAAAGCCTCCTCATTCCATCTAAACCTAACAGTTAAACCTCACTTTATTTATATTCTCTTCAAGATGACGTTGACAATGCGTTTAATACATTTCCATTTCCTGGGATGATAAAATGAACATATGATTTAGCCTGATTTGATCAACATTCATACAGCTCTTCAGCCCTGTTTCAGCCCTGTGTGTCTGTGCTGCAGAAGAAACAGAGAGAGACTGGCCATCCTAGTCCTATTAGCAGCAGGGTGGTGTGTGTGTTAAGGGATTCTCTTTTCGTCCGGTTGTTTTCCCTGGCTTTCTTTGTTCAGAAGCACAGTGATTTCACGGTTAGCTTGTTAGTCATCCCGCTAAGAGCATTCATAACCGTTTGGCACTACTAGGCGCTCTCATACAGCCCAGTGTTAATGCCATGCCAGGCACTGCCACGACACCATGGGCACTGTATGGAGAGAGCAGAGGGAGAGGTATAGAGGAGAGAAAGAAAGAGAGGGAGGAGAGATGGAGGACAGAGAATTAGAGAGACGGGAGAGGTAGGGCGGAAGGTCAGGGAAGTTGAAGGAGAACAGTAATAGAAAGTTGTGGGTGTTCTCTGAAGGAGTGGTTTTAGTTTTTTGCAGTTTTAATTATTCACACCAAAGAAAAGAAGTGAAAGACAAAACAGTACATTTTTTTTTTTTTAAACGGTGTGTAAGTGAGGTTGGAAGCCCAAAATAAAGTATGTGTGGGTTTGTTAACTTCTTGCGACTACAGGGGGTGCTGTTTTCTCATTAGCATAATTGCATTACAGATTAAACGGCTTCCTACTAAATTCTTGCTCGTACAATATGCATATTATTACTATTATTGGATAGAAAACACTCTCTAGTTTCTATAGGCGTTGGAATTTTGTCTCTGAGTGGAACAGAACTCATTCTACAGCAATTTCCCTGACATGGAGTCAGATTTCACACATTTTGGCCCCTGATCTGGAGTCAGTTTAAAGGCGACTGTGAGCGCTATCAGGATACGGACACTGCTTACGTCTTCCCCTGGATGCCTTTACGTGATGACGATTTGAATGGTATCGATTGCGCAATCACAGCCACTATAAATGAAAAAAACCTGTAGGTAGGAACTCTTTTCCAGCTGCGTCGGATGCGCGGTGGACACCGACCTGCTCTTTTTCCAAGCATTAGTGTAGCCAGTAATATTTCTCAGGTCATGTTTTTACTCGTTATAGGAGTTAAAAACATCATAAGGTAGTTAATTTAAACCGTTTAATAGCAATTTATATCCGTTTAGTGCGCATTTTGGGACATTTATTTCTGAGACACTTTGAAGCCCCGGGCAGGTTTCCAGTTCATGCCGAACGCAGTTGGCATTTCCACATGGCAAGAGGACAGCTTTCGACCAAAAGACGATTAGACCCAAGAAAGGATTCTTTGCCCAAGATTCTGATGGAAGAACAGCTCAAAGTAGGAACAATTTATTATGATAAATCGTGTTTCTGTCGAAAAATGTTAATCGCTTATGACGCCATCTTGTTAGACGTAGCTTCGCTTGGCGCAAACTGTATTGAAAAGTAAGGATAATTTAAAAAATGTAAATCAGCGATTGTATTAAGCATTAAATTGTCTATCAATCGCTGTCCACCCTATATTTTTTAGTCACGGTTATGAGTATTTATGTATACGACTAGATCACTGTCTAATATGGCGCACGACATTGTCTGACCAGCTGGGCAACTTTTGTCATTGTCTAACCATGATTTTGGTGGCTAAATATGCACATTTTCGAACAAACTGTATATGTATGTTGTAATGTGATGTTACAGGAGTGTCATCTGAAGAATTCTGAGAAGGTTAGTATAAAAATTTATATATTTTGGCGATGTTTACGTTATCGCTCTCTTTGGCTAGAATCAATGCTCTGGTAACGTTTGCATATGTGGTATGCTAATAAAACGATTTATTGTGTTTTTGCTGTAAGACACTTAGAAAATCTGAAATATTGTCTGTATTCACAGGATCTGTGTCTTTCGATTAGTGTATGCTGTGTATTTTTACGAAATGTTTGATGATTAGTAATTAGGTAAACACGTTGCTCTATGTATTTATTCTAGTCCATTTGTGACTGCGGGTGCAATTGTAAACTATGATATCTACCTGAAATATGCACATTTTTCTAACAAAACCCATCCTATACCATAAATATGTTATCAGACTGTCATCTGATGAGGTTTTTTCTTGGTTAGTGGCTATCAATATCTTAGTTTAGCCGAATTGGTGATAGCACCTGATGGAGTAAGAAACTGATGGAGTTAGAAAAGTGGTGTCTTTTGCTAACGTGGTTAGCTAATAGATTTACATATTTTGTCTTCCCTGTAAAACATTTTAAAAATCTGAAATGGTGGCTTTATTCACAAGATCTGTATCTTTCATTAGGTGTCTTGGACTTGTGATTTAATGATATTTAGATGCTACTATTTAATTGTGACGCTATGCTAGGCTATGCTACTCAGTGTGGGGGGGTGCCCCCGGACCCGGGGTAGATACTCGTGAAAGGTTAAACTGGACATTGTTGTGAGAGAAAGTATGGGTGGGTGGGTGGGTGGGTGGTTGAGTTTATATTGTACTGGGTGGGGGAGTGAAGGGTGTTTGTTCATATAGACATTTTCTCTACCACCCAGCTGCCCCTCACCCAGTACCCCCTGCCCTGTATGATAACACTACCCTTTAACAGGAGGAGAGAAGAATGGAAAATAAACTCCACTAGTAACAACAGTAACAGCATAAGGCCTCTCTTGGTCCTAACACACATAATTAGCATGTCTGATTCTCTTACAATCCACATCATCCTATAGCTTGCACACCAGATGTCATCTGCCATGGTTTTTGGAGAAGTTGGTATGGGATACTTTGCTTTGGCGATTAAGAAAGTATTTTTTAAACATCCCGCTTTGGGCTGGATGTGTCAATGTGTAGTTTGTACATGCATAACCTGTGAGCAGAATTACTGTCTTACCTTAATTAGCCATGAAATCCCTAGTTTGAAAGCAATTGTCACGCCCTGACCTTAGAGAGCCTTTTTATTTCTCTATTTGGTTAGGTCAGGGTGTGATTTGGGTGGGCATTCTAGTTTTTCTATTTCTTTGTTGACCGGGTCTGGTTCCCAATCAGAGGGATCATCGTTGTCTCTGATTGGAGATCATACTTAGGCAGCCTTTTTTCCACCTTTAGTTTGTGGGATCTTGTTTGTGTGTAGTTGCTTTCTGCACTGCATGTAGCTTCACGTTCGGTTGTAGTTTATTGTTTTTTTTGTGTTCATCAAAATAAATGATGTACGCTTACCACGCTGCACCTTGGTCTGATTCTTCCGTCAACGAGCGTGACAGCAACTGTATTATTGAAGCGGTGCCATGGGCCAGCTCCCTAGCAATTTGAGTTCTAGCCCATGAACTTCAGCCTCTCACATTTGAGTAACAGCTAGCAAGAGGCCTGCCCAGTGTTATCCAATGAGGTTGGAGTGGATACAGCAGAGAGAGAGAGAGCAATGACGTAGTGCACATATCTGCACATATGTTACGTAGTGCGCATTTTTCGGGGACCACTTTTGGCTTGAGTGCTACTTTCAGAACCTTGGGCTAAAACATATGCAAAAGTACCGGAGAATCGCTAACACTTACCTGACTAACAGCACCTGAACTATAGATCTGTAGTGTTTGACAACTGTTTTCTCCTTCTTTCCAGCAGAGATCAAAGTGTTCGTCAATGATTTTATCATCAAAGCAGAAGCTGCTACACTCAAGGAGTATTAACTAGCCTGCCAGTTTCAAACAATGTTCATTTTCAAAAATGATATGTTTGATATGCAGTGCATTCGGAAAGTTTTCAGACCCGTTGAATTTTTCCACAATTTGTTGTTTGCCTTATTCTAAAATGGATTGAAATGTTTTTGTCCTCAATCTGCACACAATACCCCATAATAACAAAAATATACTGTTTTTTAGAAAATGTTGGAAAGTTATAAAAAATAAATATGAAATATTTCATTTACTTAAGCATTCAGACCCTTTACTCAGTACTATTTTGAAGCACATTTGGCAGCGATTACAGCCTCAATTATTCTTGGGTATGACATTACAAGCTTGGCACACCTGTATTTGGGGAGTTTCTCCCATTCTTCTCTACAGATCCTCCAAAGCTCTGTCAGGTTGGATGGGGAGCGTAGCTGCAAAGCTATTTTCAGGTCTCTCCAGAGATCTTCAATCGGATTCATGTCCGGGCTCTGGCTGGGCCTCTCAAGGACATTCAGAGACTTGTGCCGAAGCAACTACTGCATTGTCTTGGCTGTGTGCTTCGTGTCGTTTTCCTGTTGGAAGATGAACCTTCGCCACCAGTCTGAGGTCCTGGGCGCTCTGGACCAGGTTTTCATCAAGGATCTCTCTGTACTTTGCTACGTTCATCTTTCCCTCGATCCTGACTAGTCTCCCAGTCCCTGAAAAAAAAACACAGGATGATGCTGACACCACCATGCTTCACCATTGGGATGGTGCCAGGTAAAGGTCGACTGATTATGATTTTTCAACGCCGATACTGATACCGATTATCTGAGGACCAAAAAAAGCCGATACCGATTAATCGGACGATTATTTCTTTATTTTTTTGTAATAATGACAATTACAACAGTACTGAATGAACACTTATTTTAACTTAATGTAATACATCAATAAAATCAATTTAGCCTCAAATAAATAATGAAACATGTTCAATTTGGTTTAAATAATGCAAAAACAAAGTGTTGGAGAAGAAAGTAAAAGTGCAATATGTGTCATGTAAGAAAGCTAACGTTTAAGTTCCTTGCTCAGAACATGAGGACATATGAAAGCTGGTGGTTCCTTTTAACATGAGTCTTCCATATTCCCAGGTAAGAAGTTTTAGGTTGTAGTTATTATGGGAATTATAGGACTATTTCTCTCTATACGATTTGTATTTCATATACCTTTGCCTATTGGATGTTCTTATAGGCACTTTAGTATTGCCAGTGTAACAGTATAGCTTCCATCCCTTTCCTCGCTGCTACCTGGGCTCGAACCAGGAACACATCGACAACAGCCACCCTCGAAGCAGCGTTATCCATGCATTGCAAGGGGAACAACTACTCCAAGTCTCAGAGCGAGTGACGTTTGAAACGCTATTAGCGCGCACCCCGCTAACTAGCTAGCCATTTCACATCGGTTACACCAGCCTAATCTCGGGAGTTGATAGGCTTGAAGTCATAAACAACGCAATGCTTGAAGCATTGCGAAGAGCTGCTGGCAAAACGCACGAAAGTGCTGTTTGAATGAATGCTTACGAGCCTGCTAGTGTCTACCATCGCTCAGTCAGACTGCTCTATCAAATCATAGACTTAATAATAATAATAATAATAATAACACACAGAAATACGAGCCTTAGGTCATTAATATGGTTGAATCCGGAAACTATCATCTCGAAAACAAAACGTTTATTCTTTCAGTGAAATACGGAACCGTTCCGTATTTTATCTAACGGGTGGCATCCATAAGTCTATATATTTCTGTTACATTGCACAACCTTCAATGTTATGTCATAATTACGTAAAATTCTGACAAATTAGTTCGCAATGAGCCAGGCGGCCCAAAATGTTGCATATACCCTGACTCTGCGTGCAATGAACGCAAGAGAAGTGACACAATTTCAACTGGTTAATATTGCCTGCTAACCTGGATTTCTTTTAGCTAAATATGCAGGTTTAAAAATATATACTTCTGTGTATTGATTTTAAGAAAGGCATTGATGTTTAAATAAATAATAAAATAAATTGGCTAAATCGGCGTCCTAAATGACCAATTTCCGATAGTTATTAAAACTTGTAATTGGCCCTGATTAATCGGTCATTACGATTAATCGGTCGACCTCTAGTTCCAGGTTTCTTCCAGACGTGATGCTTGGCTTTCAGGCCAAAGACTCCAATCTTGGTTTATTTAGACCAAAGAATCTTGTTTCTCATGGTCTGAAAGTTTTAGTTGACTTTTGGCAAACTCCAAGCGGGCTATCATGTGCCTTTTACTGAGGACTGGCTTCCGTCTTGCCCCTTTACCATAAAGGCCTGATTGGTGGAGTGCAGCAGAGATGGTTGTCCTTCTGGAAGATTCTCCCATCTCGACAGAGGAACTCTGGAGCTCTGTGAGAGTGACCATTGGGTTCTTAGTACCCTCCCTGACCAAGGCCCTTCTCCCCCGAATGCTCAGTTTGGCCAGCGGGCCTTGGTAACCAAGAGTCTTGGTGGTTCCAAACTTCTTCCATTTAAGAATGATGTAGGGAGGCTACTGTGTTCGTGCAGACCTTCAATGCTGCAGAAATGTTTTAGTACCCATCCCCAGATCTTGGCCTCGACACAATCCTGTCTTGGAGCTCTACGGACAATTCATTCGACCTCATGGCTTGGTTTTTGCTCTGACATGCACTATCAATTGTGGGACCTTATATTAACAGGTTTGTGCCTTTCCAAATGATGTCCAATCAAATGAATTTACCACAAGTGGACTTCAATCAAGTTGTAGAAACAGGATGATCAATGAAAACAGGATGCACCTGAGCTAATTTGAGTCTCATAGCAAAGGGTCTGAATCCTTTTGTAAATGATTTATGGCGAGGATAGAGAGAGAAAGACAAAGGGCATCCTTGTCTCGTCTTAGTAGGGAAATGTCTGTAGATCTTCCTTTCTCTGTGTTTTACCTGGGGCTTTCCTTGATAAATTGCAATGCCTTATTCCGTCCTTCCTCCTGTAGTTCCTTATGTAGGAAAAAGATAACACTTGACACTCTCCCTCCCCTCTTTCTCCTTCTCTCCTCTTACCCTCTCTGTGAAGACTGGGAATGTAATCACCAAACAAACTCCCTTGGATTCAGCTGGGTGCCTTGGCTAGGATAAGCTTTGATTTTCATAATGTGCATTTTGAGTATGAATGTGGCTCCTTTGTGTGACTGACTGTATCCATGGAAACAGAAACAGAAACAGAAGTGACAAGAAGATGAGACCATCTCTCACCACTTTGTTAGGCCCTGTGGTCCTGCCTTTGGTCAGACCACTGAATCTACTGTAACAGTGGGCCATTCACCTTTCACCCTGACCCTCCCTTACTTCTGTGGAAACATTATCATATCTTATCTCTTATCTTATCAATCGTGGGGATAGGACAGGGTATACCGAAATGCTCTGTCCTGTCTTGTGAAGGCCGTGGATGCAGTGTCATTTAGTCCCTTTTCCTCTTCCATCCCTCCACTCTCTCTTCCCCTCAGTCCTCTTCTCCTCCTCCTTGAATCCCATCTACCAGAATCTGTCCTGACCTCTGACCTTGGCCTTTAGGATCTGCCGGAGGTCAATGTGACCTGGTCGGAGGAGGGCCCCCAGGCGCTGGACTCCAACAGCATCTCCATCGCTGTGGCGACTGAGAAGGGCCTCATTACCCCCATCATCACAAACGCTGCTGACAAGGGAGTGCAGGAGATCTCAGCTAACGCCAAGGTAGGGTGGAACACTACTGATACCTGGGTAGTGTGGAGCTCATAGTTCAGAATCAGGGCCTGTGCTGTTGGAGAAATACATGCCAGTGAGCTGCTAACTTTCCCGGGCGGAGTGGAATAAAATCATGAAATGTTACAGTATCTGAAATGGAACTAGCTGTCTCCATTATTTAGTGGCAGTTACAAAGCACTCAAATGGAAGTTCTATAAAATGAGTGTAGAATGGTAATATCACCAGCAGCCCCTTGGCCTTGAGACTGTGGCTGAATCCCAAATCACCCTCAACCCTCCATTTGCTCATTCACGCGTGCCTCTACAATATCCACATGTCCCAAAGCTGTGGTTGTGAAAATAATGGAGGGTGTAAGGGATAATTAGACCCTCCAATAGCCATTTTGACATAGTCCACTATGCTGCCGGCTTCAGAGTGAAGTGGTATTCCATAATTCACTGCATAATATTTTAGCTTGCACAATTTTATACACAAAACATTTGCCACCTGTAATTGTTCGTCAGATTGTGAGACTTGACACATGTAACATTGGAAATTAAAATAAATAACTATTACTGAGGTTTATATCTTGTAAAACGACAGGGGGAATTTTCTCATTTGAATTTCATGCTAATTTTATCATTTAAATGTGGAACATGAATTTCATCATTCAAGTCACGAGTGTGTCCCGAAGTTGATTGGTTTATTTGATCCCTTCGCCAGTATTGAAGTCACCCTCAGAGTTTCGTCAGAAACATTTGACAACGGAGGACCCTCTAATCGAGTTGGTAGGGGCGAGGGGCAGGTTTCAGATTCAGTGTGTAACTGCATTCCTCTGGTGCTTTCTTTGGAAAGCTCAGGCTGGGAATGAGTTGCAGTGTGGGGACTCATTCTGAATCACTCGCTAGGTAAACACATTATCAGGGTTGGTGGTGTTTACATTCCTGGACAGGGACCAGATATTGTTGTGCTGCAGGGTTAAACCACACCATTATCTGCATAATTTTTTGCAGCTCTTAAATCTGCCACCATTGGGCTTCTCATAATGACTTTGGTGATGATGGTGGATTGCTAAAATAACTTAATCAATTGATTGACACAGTAGATAACCATACTTGTGATGTGGGAGGGGAAATCGATACAGTTACATATAGGCATATTATTTTTGACAATATCGCAATATTATTTTCACGGCTGCTAGTCAGCTGTACCTACACCGAAGCTCACCGTCTTCTTTTTAAATAGTGAGCCAAATTTGTTTTCAGCAACTTAATTTCCATGTTGAATCTAAACTTGTTTTCTCATGACTCGCTTATCCCTCTGCGGCAGTCATATGGTGAGCAATATGTTTGGAACATCGAATCACAATAAAATCACAGTATCGAATCGCAATACATATCCTATCGGCACTTAAGTATCGTGACAATATTGTATCGTGAGGTCCCTGGCAATTCCCAGCCCTAAACCATACTGAATCTAGAGGGAGTATACATATATGTCTGTATGATATGTCTGTATGATATGTCTGTATGATATGACATTATAGACACTGTAGTTCTCTCCATCTCAGCAGCCAGCTATGAACTGAGCGTGCCATGATTATGAATAAATAAATGTACAATGCTAGATCATTAAAAGCGATTAATGGAGGGTTATATAGTGGGCGGGTACATAGGCCTCAGCAGCTGGGTACACTCACACACACACACATACACACACACCAGTGTGCCAGCTTAAGAAATAGAGAAAGTAACAATGTAATTCCAATGTATTCCCTGCAAAGGACAACGTGTGCTACCGATCTGTGGCCTGCCACAACACATTTATTAAACACATACACACTTGCGGTGCCACATACACACACGCACGCACAGTGGTCTCCTGTCCATGTGTTCCCACCCAGAGTCAGAAGCCTGGTTTGAGTTAGGGCAGAATGTAAACCCCTTATCAGCAGCTAATTGAATACAACATGTGGTCTGGAAGGGGCACAGAGCACTCAGTGACTACCAAGCATGAACCCACAAAACACATGATTGCTTTTCCTTTCGATGCTGTTATCGCTAATGTCGCACCATGTATTCTAATGTGTCTCTGGGTCTTTTGACATACTGCTTTTTTTAGATAAAGGCAGTGTCACTGCAATATCTCTAAAGTAAATTTCCATTTGAATGAGCATGACGTGTATGAGTGTTAGACGTATTATTGCACATCTGCTGCAAATGATTTCCTCCATTTGGGCCAGGGTTGTCATGTTGGCCCATAGAAAATAGAATATTAAGAGAATATCATACATAGGGTTGTATGACATGCTTCAATGCATAAGCCTGTGTGTGTACTGTATGTGTTTGTGTATACTTGTGGAGCCTCTGTGTCCCTGTTATATCCGCAGGGTGGGGCGGATCATTAAATATTGTGTGGATAAAGGCCGGGTGGGTGGCGGGTTGAATAAACATAAAAAACAGTACCTTAAAAAAATCCATAAATGTGTCTTTGTTGTTCAATCTATTTATCTATGTTTCTACATTGAGGTTTTTATTTCCTTATTTTAGGCTGGTATTAGTGCATAAGCTTAATTAAGCTTCAGGGCCTACACGCCATTCGCCAAAATAGCCTACACGCCAATCGCCAAATTCTTTTGGTAACGGGTAGAAAAAGTTAACTTCGATCCATGGAGGCAAAAATTATTCAGCAAGAGAAAAACTGAAAAATGTAGAGTTGAAAATAATGAAAAGGGAGGGCAAGAAAAGTAATGTTTAGGAAAGATTTGGTGAATGCTATAAGGGGATGACAGCAGTTTGTGTGATGATTGTGAAGCGCAATAAAAATTTGACACAATATCAGGACTTCAAATAGGCCTATGGCACATAAAGGAACTGTAGAGTCGCCAATATTGTTCAGATGGGTAAATAGAAACTTAAATCTGGACACTGACTGTAGGTCTATAACCTCTCACATAGCCATAATATTAACTCCTGCAGAATTAAGCATTTCTTGCAGTAAAATGACACAACAAATGTAGGCTACATTTTGACAGGAGTGAAGAAATATGATTTCTTTCTTTCAGCATTTTGAGAGAATGCGAATGCACAGTTAGATTCATAAACGCTGATAGTATTTCAACCACATAAAATATGGATCCAAGCCGATCTAAATTCTGATCAGATACATGTTGGGACATTTTCAAAGCTTTCTACTTCCTTACAACCGGTCAAACTGATGTCATTTGGAAATGTTGCACAGACAATCTTTCCATTTTTTTTCTCCCTGGTTCGTAAACGTCTTTGCTCCGCGAAATAAGCTGATATGGCAGAGAACTTTACCGATGTCAACTAGATGGAAGCATTTTTCTATCGATTTATGACATTCTGCTGAGACAGGGTTTAGTTCGTCTTTTAGGGCAACATATAATAACAGAAGAGAAGCTCCATGTACAATATCTAATTATAGACAAGTTGACTAACAAATAACCTACCAACATTTAGGAAATTATAAACAGAAACATATCTAAATCGGCAAATAAATTCCTGCCACCCCCGGTCCAAAAAAGATTCCGCTGTCTCTGACTGTAGTGTACAGAGCATTTTTCTATATTAGCGAGTTAGGGCCAGGTGCAGGCCTCAGATTTTCACTTTATCGCCTATAGTCGGGCGGTTGCAAATGGGTTATTAGCAATTAAAGGCAGTTGTGGGTGAACAAACACCTGACCCGCCTGACTACTAATGTGTGCATGTGAGGAACATATGGATGATTTTCCACCTCACATGCACTGGGATGAGAGTCAATAATCCAGAAAACACACACACACCTATATAAAGTGCAACAGTGCAGCCTCCAAGCTCCTTATGTAGCATATTGATTTGTGCTCTGGTAGCATATTGATTTGTGCTCTGGTAGCATATTGATTTGTGCTCTGGTGGCATATTGATTTGTGCTCTGGTAGCATATTGATTTGTGCTTTGGTAGCATATTGATTCATGTTGACTTTTGAGTGATGGAAGAAAGGGGGGTGTTTAATTGTTTCTAAAGCACCATTACTTTAGAGAACTCGTCTTCTGCTCACTGAGTCATGTCAACTCCCTTACTCCAGCTTGCCAAGCCACGGGCGGAGAAAGCCCACTCAGATCAATACAGAGAGTACACACAAGATCAATTTGGCAACAGCAAAAACCACTGTATGCAGGAGAGGAAAATATATATCCTACAATAGTGGAATAGGGTAGGGTCTGATGTAGAAGACCCTGGAATCAGCGGGGTTAAACATTGATGATGCAGTAGGTCTACATGCATTCAGACAAAGAGGTCAATTTTGTATAAAGAATGTTCATTTGTCATTATTATAGTGCTGTCCCATTCCACCCCATATGGCCTGCTTGGAACCCTCCTAAAGACTAACTTTCAATGATTTTTCTTTAAAAGCAACTGCCTGCACTGTTTTCTCCTGCTCAGCCAATTTGGTTTTCATTGTGTTAACTTCTTGCAACTATAGGGGGTGCTGTTTCGCAATAGCATAATTTGCTCTACAGATTAAACTGCCTAGTACTCAATTCTTGCTCCTACAATATGCATATTATTGTTATTATTGGATAGAAAACACTCTCTAGTTTCTATAGCCGTTGGAATTTTGTCTCTGAGTGAAACAGAACTCAATCTACAGCACTTTTCATGATAGGGAGTCAGATTTCAAACATCTTGGCCACTGATCTGGAGTCAGTTTAAAGGTCACTGTAAATGCTATGGAGAAACAGACACTGCTTACGTCTTCCCCTGGGTGTCAGTACGCGATGACGCTTTGAATGGAGTCGATTGCGCAATCAGTGCCTCCATAAATCACCAAATACCAGAAGTAACTTCCTTTGGCTGCCTGCGCGTGGCGCGCTAAGGACATCGGACTCGCCTCCTTCCAAGCTTTAGTTTAGCCAGTAATATTTCTCCGGTCATATTTTTACTCGTTATAGGTGTTAACAGCATCATAAGGTAGTTAATTTAAACCGTTTTATAGCAATTTATATCAGTTTAGTGCGATTTTGAGGCATTTCTATGTGATGCTCTTTGAAGAGCCGGGATCCCGGTCGAACGTTAGTGGGCATTTCGACGGACAGAGGGCATCTTTCGACCAAAAGAAGATTAGACCCAAGAAAGGATACATTGCCCAAGAATCTGATGGAAGATCACCTCATAGTAAGAAATATTTAAGATGATAAATCGTTGTTCTGTAGAAAAATGTTAAACGCACGTTCCGCCATTTTGTTGGTGTAGCTTTGCTTGGCGCAACCTGTATTGAAAAGTAAGGATAATTTAAAAAATGTAATTCCGCGATTGTATTAAGAATTAAATTGTCTATCAATCGCTGTCCACCCTATATTTTTTAGTCAAGTTTATGAGTATTTATGTATAAGACTAGATCACTGTCTAATATGGTGCACAACATTTTCTGACCAGCTGGGCTACTTTTGTCATTGTCTAACCATGATTTTGGTGGCTAAATATGCACATTTTCGAACAAACTGTATATGTATGTTGTAATATGATGTTACAGGAGTGTCATCTGAAGAATTCTGAGAAGGTTAGTGAAAAAATTAATATATTTTGGCGATGATAACGATATCGCTCTCTTTGGCTTGAATCAGTGCTCGGGTAACGTTTGCATATGTGGTATGCTAATATAACGATTTACTTCGAAAATCTGAAATGTTGTCTGAATTCACAAGATCTGTGTCTTTCCATTGCTATGTGCTGTGTATTTTTAAGAAATGTTTTATGATGAGTAATTTGGTAATACAAGTTGCTCTCTGTAGTAATTCTAGTCGCTTTGGTGAGATTTGTGATGGTGGCTGCAATGGCAAACTATGATTTATACCTGAAATATGCACATTTTTCTAACAAAACCTATCCTATACCATAAATATGTTATCAGACTGTCATCTAATGAGTTTTTTCTTGTTTAGTGGCTATCAATATCTTAGTTTAGCCGAATTGGTGATAGCTACTGGTGGAGAGAAAAAATGGTGGACAAAGAAAAATGGTGTCTTTTGCTAACGTGTTTAGCTAATAGATTTACATATTGTGTCTTCCCTGTAAAACATTTTAAAAATCTGAAATGGTGGCTTTATTCACAAGATCTGTATCTTTCATTAGGTGTCTTGGACTTGTGATTTAATGATATTTAGATGCTACTATTTAATTGTGACGCTATGCTAGCGATGCTAATCAGTGTGGGGGGGGGGGGGGGGGGGTGCTTCCGGATCCGGGGTTGAGGCTCGTGAAAGGTTAATGTCAAAGTGTTGCCTTCAATGGGGTTTGATGGGTTCTGATTAAACTTGGAATATTGTTATTATCAACTATCCTATTGAAATATTGAGTGCTATAGTCTAGGGTGTACGTCAGAAGTTAATGGTTAACTGTAGGAGGAATGTATATGGTGGATGCAATTAAGTTTAGAGTGTATTGAGTAAAGGAAGGGCAATCACATGGTTGCATGCACGGATAAGGATGGAGAGATGTGGTGTAGTGAAGAAGGGGGTCAAGGTCAGGTCAGGTCACATTAAGGGAAAAGGAAAAGTTTATTGCTCGTATCACTTAACTTCTTGCCTAGCAATAAATATGTAATGTTTAGAGAGAAGGAGGAGAATCCACCCAAATTGGAGTATATATACTACCACTGGTGGAAATATGTTTTTGTCTTATGCAACTGCATGACCCAGTGGGTGAATAAACTCGGTTTGAGCTTGATGAAGCGTACGTGAGTTTTTTTACTTTGTTTATTTAGAACCTAACAGGTTCAACACAGTGAGATTGAACTGCACTCTGCTCTAGCTCTGTGTGTGTTGATGCCTGGGTTTATTTCAGTAATGCTAACAGAAGCTCTTGTGTGAAGCATTTGGAGTATGCAGTCTGAACTCTGAGTGAGGGCTGCCTTTGGAGTGTTGACTATGATAAGCTGAAGGGAGGTTATCAGCATGACATTATTTCAACATTATCGTTGAACCATGAGGTCCATACTGTATCACTGAGACAGCTAGAAGCGTGATTGATGGATCTGATTGAACCATCACCACCTCTAGACAGTAGATCATTGATTAGCCTATGGCTCACAGTGGATCCCTGCCTCTGACTACAGTCGACGACTGACTGACTGCTGATCTTTTTTCTCCAGGCACTGGCCCAAAATGCTTGGGATGGGAAGCTGCTTCCTCATGAGTACCAGGGAGGCTCATACAGGTAAACACAACACACCTTATTATCTGAGAGCAAGATAATACTAACCCTCAGTCCTTTACACCTGGAATATTATTTAGATAGATATGCTTTGCACAAATGCAGTGTAGACTTGGCTGTGGGATTTCTCTCTTGGCTTGTTAGACGGTGAACTGGTGTTTGACTCAGGTTCTTACTTAGCACTTCAACATAGTCAAATGTTTGAATATGCAGACATACAGGTCTACGGTGTGGGAGCAAGGTGTTCAATAGCCGTATCTGGTTCACCGCTGACAATCTGCAGCGTTTGTACCAGGCGCTAAGTTAATCATTTCTTGAATAGGTCAGTAGGCTACTGGTAGGGAAGCAGTCATTAATGTCCTGCTATTAGAGTTACAACCATCACAGCTAGTCCATATAATATGTAGATTCTACATTATCACATGCAGACATGAAGAGAATATGTGGCCAGACGACAAGAGCCATCAATTATGTGGCCATCCATTCCAGGGGAGGGCGGGCTGTTTTAACTCATTTGAATTAATTGGGTAATTTAGACATAAATGGGGTTTCTGTGTCAGAGAGGAGGATAATTAATTTCTATAAAGGATGAAAGCTCTTTCTATCTCTTCTTGAAGATGTATGCATGCTTCTTCCCTCCCTTTATCCATCCCTCCATCCCCCAGGTCTGGCTATGTTATTAACCCACACAGGAAATTGCCTGTGGATGTTATTGCTTACTAAACACAGAGATAGGATGGTCTCTCTCTCTCTCTGTGAGTTCACCTCAGGCTGTTGGAAGTGGCACAATGTCTTTATGTGTCTATTGAGGAAATGTCTCCTGGTATCCTCTTTTGTATTCTCCTTAATTCACCTCACACACAGCTTCTTGTGTTTTGAGTGCATGCTGTCTTGACTGAATTAGTAACAGGGAAGAGGTTTGGGGCCCATTATGTCTGGCTGTATCTCCCCTTGGTTAATTGTCTGCATGTTTTCCCTGGCTGAGCTAGACTAATGATGCAATGCTCATTGTCTCCTCTCTCTCTCATTCCCGTCCCTTTGTCTCTCACCACCCTCCATCTTTTTTTCTCTATCTCGCGTTCCCCCACCCCTCCTTCGTTCTCTCTCTCTCTCCTTCCCCTATTTTTCCTCCCAATTCCTCTCACAAATTAAAATTAGCTTTATTGGTACAAATGGTTAAATCTCTGTCTGTCTCCTTCCCTTCCTGTCTCTCCCTGACAGTATTTCTAACCTGGGCGTGTTTGGCATCAGTGGGTTCAGTGCGGTGATCAACCCTCCACAGGTGTATATCCTGGTGTATATCCTGGCCGTGGTCACCTCCAGGTCTGTGCTCCGTCTGACCGAGGAGACCGGTGCCCTGAGCACCGTCACCCTGTCTAGTGACGGGTACCTAGTGGACGACGAGCTGGCATCATGCTTCCTGGACAAGTTTTGTGCCAACCTGGAGAGGCCGCAGCGCATGTCACTAGCCTGAGATGGCGGGATGGAGAAAGGGAAGGAAGGAGAGAGGGAACACTTCCATCGTGAAACTTAGTGTGTTCTGCAAAGGAGCAGCTGTCTTATTTTAACTAAATTAACATTGTCGTGGCTAGTTGTGCCATTGGCTTCTACATAGATGTTTTATTTTACCTTTATTTCACGAGGGAAGTCAGTTAGGAACAAATTTGTATTTTCAATGACAGCCTAGGAACAGTGGGTAAACTGCATTGTTCCGGGGAAGAACGACAGATTTGTACCTTGTCAGCTCGGGGATTCGATCTTGCAACCTTTTGGTTACTAGTCCAACGCTCTAACCACCAGGCTACCTGCCGCCCCATAGATACAGCAGATATGACTTTTTATGACCTTTGCTATGTCATGATCATCAATGATAAGGCTTTTTGATGGAGGTGCCAATGCTACGACCCATGTCTCAATGAGTTATTATCCATTCACCTGGACAATGCAAACCGATGCTGATGTATAGACTGTTATGTTTTTGTACATTTCTCTCATCTATTTATTATCGGCCATCGACTGCACTGCGTTTCTCCTGTGTGAATACATTTTTCCTGACAAAGTGAGTGGCACTTTGAAATTTCCCTCAACATTCTGACTAAAGACTTTGTTGGGATTGCAGGTTCCGTTAGGTCTCCAGAAGGGTTACGAGAGAAAAAAATCCACTGAAATCTCTCAAGATTGTCTATATGATATATTCTAAGTTACTGCATTTAAAAAACTGTATTATAATCCCCCCCCCAAGAAAACAGATGTCAAAAATACACATGGACAAAGCAGTAGAAGGGCCTTACTAAAGAGCTCATTGACATTCAATGTACCACCGTCATAGGATGCCACCTTTCCAACAAGTCAGTTTGTCAGGTGTCTGCCCTGCTAGAGTTGCCACAGAAAGTGCTGTTATTGTGAAGTAGAAACGTCTAGGAGCAACCACGGCTCAGCCGAGAAGTTGTAAGCCATTTGTTGTAAGCCAAGTTGTAAGCCATTTAAGTGTTCCCTTTATTTTTTTGAGCAGTGTATGTCCTTACTTTCAGGAAATGACTGATTCTATCTACTGTAGATACAGGAAATTCAGACTAGCTTTATATTCAATATCTCAGAAAGGGCTATGGTATGCCATGTGAATGAGAAAAGAACACACAAATGAAACCTGAACTCCACTCAAACTATACTGATTACAATTACCAGGATCCAATTAAGAGCCTCCTCCCAGAAGGCAACATCAAGGCAATACCCAGGGTCCCTCCCACTATTTCACCGGTGACAGTGCTGCTTTTCATCCCTTACGCTGCATACAACCTGCGGTGAGAGAACATTTTGTTCTTCCTTTGAGGTTGGCTTGAGCCGTTGCTTTGGTAGCAGGGAAAGATGTGTGCATTCTATTTTGAGAGGGAGGGTGAGTGGGGGCGGGGGTGCAGGGGGCATACAGGCAATTGGCACCACACAGCTGCTTCCTACAGTGTGCCCACTGTTTTTCCACCCATTTCCACGCACACCCAGCCACTGTCTCCTAGTTACCACGGCGATGGAAGGTGTGAAAAGAGAGAGAGGGACAAACACCCCTGTTATAACCAACTAGCTACAATAGGAGGAAAATACACATTTTGTTTGTTGTTACAGAATGCCAGCTATTCTGTTCCCACTGTCCCCAACTCACACACAACCCTGAAAAGCCTTCAGAATATTCAGTGGGGTTCGCCATTATTTCTCATATTGCCATACCATAGGATATTGTAACAGTCCTGACCTGTTTTATGTTGTTTTTTATGTGTTTATGGTCAGGGCATGTGTTTTGGGTGGGCAGTCTATGTTATCTGTTTCTATGTTGGTTATGGGTTGCCTGGTATGGCTCTTAATTAGAGGCAGGTGGTTTGCGTTTTCCTCTAATTAAGAGTCATATTTAGGTAAGGCGTTCTCACTGTTTGTTTGTGGGTGATTGTCTCCTGTGATGTCGATGTTATTCACTTTCGGGGCTGTTTGGCTGTTTGTGCGTTTTGATGTAACGTTCCTGTCCGTGAGTTTACGTTTAGTGATGTGAGTTTATGTTCAGGTTTCGTTCTACGTCGTTTTGTTATTTTGTAAGTTTGTTAAAGTGTTTGTTTTCGTGTTGCCATCTTCATCGTTGTTATAAAATAAAAGATGGCTTATTTCCCGCAAACCGCATTTTGGTCTGAAGATCCTTCTCTCCTCACCTCATCCGAGGATGAGGAGAGCGACAGCCTTAACAGAATCACCCACCACGCTAAGACCAAGCGGTATGGGAATGCTCTACGGAGCAACAAGGACTTCTGGACTTGGGAGGAGATCCTGGACGGTAGAGGACCTTGGGCTCAACCAGGGGAATATCGCCGTACAAAGGAGGAGTTGGAAGCAGCGAAGGCTGAGAGGCGCTGGTATGAGGAGGCAGCGCGACGACGCGGTTGGGAGCCCGTGAGTCAGACCAAAAAATTTCTTGGGGGGGGGCACACGAGGAGTGTGGCAAAGCCGGGTAGGATACCCGAGCCAACTCCCCGTGCTTACCGTGGAGGTAGAAGGCGTCGTACTGGTAAGACACCGTGTTATGCGGTAAAGCGCACGGTGTCCCCAGTACGCGTGCTTAGCCCAGTGCGGGCTATTCCACCTTGCCGCACTGGGAGGGCTAGGTTGGGCATCGAGCCGGATGTCATGAAGCCGGCCCAACGTATCTGGCCTCCAGTACGTCTCCTCGGGCCGGCGTACATGGCACCAGCCTTACAGGTGGTGTCCCCGGTTCGCTTGCATAGGCCAGTGCGGGCTATTCCACCTCGCTGCACTGGCAGGGCTACGGGGATCATTCAACCTGGTAGGGTTGGGGAGGCTCGGTGCTCAAGAGCACGTGTCCTCCTTCACGGTCCGGTAGACCCGGTGCCACCTCCATGTACCAGTCCTCCGGTGGCAGCCCCCCGTACCAGGCTGTCTCTCCGGGTTCTCTCTCCTGCTGTTTCCTCCTCTCCAGCGCAGCCAGTGCCTAGACCACGCACCAGGCTGTCTCTCCTTCTCCTTCCTACAGAGCCATCCGTCTCCCCAGCGCCATCTGAGCCATCCGTCTCCCCAGCGCCATCTGAGCTATCCGTCTCCCCAGCGCCATCTGAGCCATCCGTCTCCCCAGCGCCGTCTGAGCCATCCGTCTGCCATGAGCCTGCAAAGCCGCCCGTCTGTCATGAGCCTGCAAAGCCGCCCGTCTGCCATGAGCCTACAGAGCCGTCCGCCAGACAGGAGCCGCTAGAGCCGTCCGCCAGACAGGAGCCGCTAGAGCCGTCCGCCAGACAGGAGCCGCTAGAGCCGCCCGCCAGACAGGAGCCGCTAGAGCCGCCCGCCAGACAGGATCTGCCAGAGCCGCCAACCAGACAGGATCTGCCAGAGCCGCCAACTAGACAGGATCTGCCAGAGCCGCCAACTAGACAGGATCTGCCAGAGCCGCCAACCAGACAGGATCTGCCTGAGCCAGAGCCGTCCAGCCAGGACCTGCCAGAGCCGTCCAGCCAGGACCTGCCAGAGCCGTCCAGCCAGGACCTGCCAGAGCCGTCCAGCCAGGACCTGCCAGAGCCGTCCAGCCAGGACCTGCCAGAGCCGTCCAAACAGGACCTGCCAGAGTTCCTCAGCCAGGACCTGCCAGAGTCCTTCAGCCGGGATCTGCCCCTTGTCCCGGTGCTGCCCCTTGTCCCGGTGCTGCCCCTTGTCCCGGTGCTGCCCCTTGTCCCGGTGCTGCCCCTTGTCCCGGTGCTGCCCCTTGTCCCGGTGCTGCCCCTTGTCCCGGTGCTGCCCCTTGTCCCGGTGCTGCCCCTTGTCCCGGTGCTGCCCCTTGTCCCGGTGCTGCCCCTTGTCCCGGTGCTGCCCCTTGTCCCGGTGCTGGCTGTTTATTTAGGGGAAGGTAGTTTTAGGGTGGTCAGTGGAAGGGGTAGACAGAAGAGGGGAGTGACTATGGTGGTGTGGGGAGAGCGTCCTGAGCCGGAACCACCACCGTGGTCAACTGCCCACCCAGACCCTCCCCTGGACTTTGTGCTGGTGCGCTCGGCGTTCGCACCTTGACGGGGGGGTTCTGTAACAGTCCTGACCTGTTTTATGTTGTTTTTTATGTGTTTATGGTCAGGGCATGTGTTTTGGGTGGGCAGTCTATGTTATCTGTTTCTATGTTGGTTATGGGTTGCCTGGTATGGCTCTTAATTAGAGGCAGGTGGTTTGCGTTTTCCTCTAATTAAGAGTCATATTTAGGTAAGGCGTTCTCACTGTTTGTTTGTGGGTGATTGTCTCCTGTGATGTCGATGTTATTCACTTTCGGGGCTGTTTGGCTGTTTGTGCGTTTTGATGTAACGTTCCTGTCCGTGAGTTTACGTTTAGTGATGTGAGTTTATGTTCAGGTTTCGTTCTACGTCGTTTTGTTATTTTGTAAGTTTGTTAAAGTGTTTGTTTTCGTGTTGCCATCTTCATCGTTGTTATAAAATAAAAGATGGCTTATTTCCCGCAAACCGCATTTTGGTCTGAAGATCCTTCTCTCCTCACCTCATCCGAGGATGAGGAGAGCGACAGCCTTAACAGATATTTTATGTATACAGCATATGTGTAAGTCATGTTATGTGATATAGCTTTGCTTTTTACACAGGAAGCCATATGTTATTACCCTACATCCTCCTACTGTATATCTGCACCAGCCAAGATAATCTCCTTCCTCATCTCTGCCAATCTCGTTTTATTGAAAATGTAATCCAGTCCATTGTAATGGTCTCATTTTCCCTTCATTGTACTGTCTAGTATATAGTGTATATATATGGATACAGGGGAGGTAGCAGCTGCTGCAGGCAGATACGGTAGGTTTGATTCCCCTCTGAGAACCATCGGCCCATAGATTAGATCTGGCCAAAGGCCTGACTCGATAGAACCACAGGAGAAAGGGAGCGGATGTGGAGAGGTCCATCAAAGACAGGCTCACATGCCAGGGGGATTCATGGGGATAGAGGAGAGGGATGAAAGGAGGGAGAAAGGGGGTGGTCTTTGCTCCGGGAGAGGGGTGTACACATCCTTTCACGACTCTAGTTGGGATGCCAGACAGAGAAGGCTAAGACCACAAAACCTTGGCACTAGACAGGTGGAAGCATTGGTATCGTGGATACATTCACACAGCCAATAGTAACTCATGTAGCAATGGTACACAAATCACAACCTTGCTGGTCTATTGACAAACAGCAGGACTGTCTTTTATCTGGGAGTCAGAAAGTGTTCCAGAATGCCAATAGGAATTTCATCCCCGTAAACGCCCCTGGCAGGACAGATTCTGACATTTTGCGGCATCCTACCACGGAGTGACATTTCCTTCCTTGAGCGGAGGCTGCAAGTCTCTGTCACTCAGCCCAATCTCATTACCCAGAACGGCTGAGGCCGGGGACCGTTCGCTGCAGAGGAACACATCCAATTGGCTGTTTTAGAAGGACATGGTTTTGATGAAATGAGGGTGGCCAGCATGTTATAGTTACTGGGGTGTATGGCTGGAGGACACACTCACGGACACACAGCATGGTGAATCACGTGACATCAGTAGTACCATGAGCAGTTGCCATGGAGACAGAAGAGGGCAAATCCTCTCATGGTGTGATGGCTTGTAAATTATAGTAGTGTCCAGATGTCCTTCTGATCCAACTTGAGGGTGTGTGTTTTAGGTATGCGTAACTGGCTGTAAGGGAGTCAGGCGCAGGAGAGGAGAAGTTGGGTAGCCAAAGGAGCCTTTTATTTCGTCAAACAAAACACACGGCACTAAGAACCCTAAACACAATATGGGTTGACATAACCCAGCGCAAACCAGTCTAGCGTGCACATACACGAAACAAAAAACAATTCTACACACAGACATGGGGGTAACAGGGGGTTATATACACGTCTAATACTGAGGGAATTGAAACCAGGTGTGTAGGAAAACAAGACAAGACAAATGGAAAAATGAAAGGTGGATCGGCGATGGCTAGAAAGACGGTGACGTCGACCGCCGAACGCCGCCCGAACAAGGAGAGGAACCGACTTCGGCGGAAGTCGTGACAGTGTGTGTGTATGTGACCAGGAGTGTCTTGGAGCCTAACAGAATGGACTAACAGAATGGAGAGGTTTGTGTACAGACCCAATGGGGAACATGCAGGTGAGGCAGGCTACTTACTAACTGTTGTGTGGGCAGTGGAGGAGGAAGGGTGGGAGGTATTGATTCAAAATTCTGACTGGAGGGAGGGCGAGAGAGAGGGGGACAAACTCCTTCACTCCACTCAATACCGCCCTACCCCATCCCTCTCTCTCCCTCTGTCTTACTCCTCCTTGTCCCTCACCCATTGAACTTTCTCAAGGCGGTGAACCATACATTCATATCTTAAAGGCCCAGTGCAGTCAAAAATGTGATATCCCTGTGTTTGTGGACAGTTTATTAGGTACACCCATCTAGCTCCTGGTCAGACCCCCCTTTGACTCCAGAACAGCCTGAATTATTTGGGAAATGGATTCTGCAAGGTGTGGTGTTCAAACATTGCTCAATTGGTTTTCAAGGCACCTAGTGTGTGCCAGGATAACATTCCCCACACCATTACATCACCTTCACCAACATCACCGCCATGGACTACTGCTGCTTACGCCAAATCCTGACTCTGCCAATAGCATTATGTTACAGGAACTGGGATTCGTAGGTCCAGGTTTTTCCACTCAATTTACCAGTGTTGGTGATCGTGTGCCCACTAAAGCTGCTGCCTCTTGTTTTTTGCTGATAGGAGTGATACCCGTAGTGGTTGTCTGCTGCAATATCAAATCCGTGACAGGGACCGAGTTGTGCGTTCAGAGATGCCGTTCTGCACACCACTGTTATCCTTTCACGAGCCTCTACCCCGGGTCCGGGAGCACCCCCCCCCCCCCCCCACACTGATTAGCATCGCTAGCATAGCGTCACAATTAAATAGTAGCATCTAAATATCATTAAATCACAAGTCCAAGACACCTAATGAAAGATACAGATCCTGTGAATAAAGCCACCATTTCAGATTTTTTAAATGTTTTACAGGGAAGACACAATATGTAAATCTATTAGCTAAACACGTTTTCAAAAATCACCATTTTTCTTTGTCCACCATTTTCTCTCAACACCAGTAGCTATCACCAATTCGGCTAAACTAAGATATTGATAGCCACTAACCAAGAAAAAACCTCATCAGATGACAGTCTGATAACATATTTATGGTATAGGATAGGTTTTGTTAGAAAAATGTGCATATTTCAGGTAGAAATCATAGTTTACAATTGCAACCACCGTCACAACTAGACTAGAATAAATACATAGAGCAAGGTGTATTACCTAATTACTAATCATCAAACATTTCGTAAAAATACACAGCATACACTAATCGAAAGACACAGATCCTGTGAATACAGACAATATTTCAGATTTTCTAAGTGTCTTACAGCGAAAACACAATAAATCGTTATATTAGCATACCACATGTGCAAACATTACCAGAGCATTGATTCTAGCCAAAGAGAGCGATAACGTAATCATCGCCAAAATATATTAATTTTTTCACTAACCTTCTCAGAATTCTTCAGATGACACTCCTGTAACATCATATTACAACATACATAGAGAGTTTGTTCGAAAATGTGCATATTTAGCCACCAAAATCATGGTTAGACAATGACAAAAGTAGCTCAGCTGGTCAGAAAATGTCCTGCACCATATTAGACAGTGATCTAGTCTTATACATAAATACTCATAAACTTGACTAAAAAATACAGGGTGGACAGCGATTGATAGACAATTTAATTCTTAATACAATCACGGAATTACATTTTTTTAATTATCCTTACTTTTCAATACAGGTTGCGCCAAGTGAAGCTATAGCAAACAAGATGGCGGGATAAACGTTTAACATTTATCGACAGAAACACAATTTATCATCATAAATTGTTCTTACTATGAGCTGTTCTCCCATCAGAATCTTGGACAATGAATCCTTTCTTGGGTCTAATCTTCTTTTGGTCGAAAGATGTCCACTTGTCCGTCGAAATGCCCACTAACGTACGACCGGGACCCCGAAACGTGCCCGGAGCTTCAAAGTCTATTACAAAGCAATGCCTCAAAATCGCACTAAACGGATATCAATTGCTATAAAACGGTTTAAATTAACTACATTATGATGTTTCTAACACCTATAACAAGTAAAAAGATGACCGACGCTATATTACTGGCTAAACCAATGCTTGGAAAAAGGCCAGTCAGATATCCTTCTCGCGTTGAGCGCAGTGTCCAAAGGAAGGCTACTTCCGGTATTTTGTCATTTATAGAGCCAATGATTGCGCAATCGACTCCATTCAAATTGTCACCACTTACTGACATCTAGAGGAAGGCGTGGGCAGTGTTTGTATCTCATAGGATTAACAGAGACTTTTAAAACTGATCTGGAACCAGAGGCCAAGATGTCTAAATCTCACACACTGGGAGGAAAAGTGCTGTAGAATGAGTTCTGTTTCACTCAGAGACATAATTCAAACGGCTATAGAAACTAGAGAGTGTTTTCTATCCAATAATAACAATAATATGCATATTGTACGAGCAAGAATTGAGTACTAGGCAGTTTAATCTGTAGAGATAATTATGCTAATTTGAAACAGCACCCCCTATAGTTGCAAGAAGTTATACTATGCCCCTTACCACCCGGAACTGGTGCTACCGGGCTGGGGACACGCACCTCAAGGCTAGTGCGGGGAGCAGAAACAGGGCATACTGGACTCTGGAGGCGCACAGGAAGCCTGGTGCGTGGTGCCGGAACTGGTGGTACCGGGCTGGGAACACGCACCTCAGGGCTAGTGCGGGGAGGAGGAACAGGGCATACAGGGCTCTGGAGACGCACAGGAAGCCTGGTGCGTGGTGTTGGCACTGGTGGTACTGGGCTGGGGACACGTACCTCAAGGCGAGTGCGGGGTGCTGGAACTGGAGCCCTGGTTCGTGGCGCCGGCACCGGAGGACTGTTGCGAGGGGCTGCCACAGGAGAGCTGGTGCGTGGGGCTGCCACAGAAGAGCTGGTGCGTGGGGCTGCCACAGAAGAGCCAGTACGTGGGGCTGCCACAGGAGGTGCAGGACTAAGGAGGCGCACTGTCTGGCACTGTCATTACCAGACAGTTAGCACGCACCTCAGGACGAGTATGGAGAGCTGACTCAGGTAACATCAAATCCCGGACACGCTCCGTCGGGCGAATGTCGTGCCTCATGCACCAACACAGCAACTCCCTCATTCCACTCTCCTCCAATTTCCCCATTAATTCATTCACAGTCTCTGTTTCACTCCCGTTGCTCACCTCCAACTCCACCCCGACTGGCTCTGGTTCCATCTTCGGCTCCTCACGGTAAGCACGGGAAGTTGGCGCAGGTCTCCTACCTGAACTCGCCACACTCCCCGTGTGCCACACCAAGACATTTTTGGGGCTGCCTCTCAGGCTTCCATCCGCGCTGCCGAGCTAGCTTCTCATAATGCCGCCTCTCGGCTTTCGCTGCCTCCACCTCTGCCTTGGGGCGGCGATATTCACCCGGCTGTTCCCATGGTCCCTTGCCGTCTAATATTTCCTCCCAAGTCCATTGCTCCACAAAGCGCTGTTCCTTCCTTTCACGCTGCTTGGTCCGGTTGTGGTGGGTTATTCTGTCACGTTCGTCGTATGGAGGAAGAGAGAAGGACCAAGGCGCAGCATGATACGAATACATTCTTCTATTTATTTAACAGGAAACGAAGAACACTTAAACAAACTAATCAAAAAAACTAAACGAACGTGAAGCTATATATATAAAGTGCAGACACAAGCAACCAATACATAGACAATAACCCACGAAATACCCAACGGAATATGGCTGCCTAAATATGGTTCCCAATCAGAGACAACGATAAACAGCTGCCTCTAATTGAGAACCAATCTAGGCAACCATAGACATACAAACACCTAGACTAGTAAACACCCCATAAACATACAAAACCCCTAGACAAGACAAACACATACATCCACCATGTCACACCCTGACCTAACCAAAATAATAAAGAAAACAAAGATAACTTAAGGTCAGGGCGTGACACAGGGGCCCACACTAGGTTTATACAAACCTATAATATCAGGATGCCCACGCTAGGTTTATATATACCTCTAATATCAGGAGGTCCACGCTACGTTTATATATACCTATAATATCAGGAAGCCCACGCTACGTTTATATATACCTATAATATCAGGAGGCCCACGCTACGTTTATATATACCTCTAACATCAGGAGGCCCACGCTACGTTTATATATACCTATAACATCAGGAGGCCCACGCTACGTTTATATATACCTCTAATATCAGGATGCCCACGCTACGTTTATATATACCTATAATATCAGGAATCCCACGCTACGTTTATATATACCTATAATATCAGGAAGCACACGCTACGTTTATATATACCTCTAATATCAGGAGGCCCACGCTAGGTTTATATATACCTCTAATATCAGGAGGCCCATGCTAGGTTTATATATACCTCTAATATCAGGAGGCCCACGCTACGTTTATATATACCTATAATATCAGTAGGTCCATGCTACATTTATATCAACGTATAATATCAGGGGCCCACACTAGGTTTATATAACCCTATAATATCAGTATGCCCACGCTACGTTTATATATACCTCTAATATCAGGATGCCCACGCTACGTTTATATATACCTATAATATCAGGAAGCCCACGCTACGTTTATATATACCTATAATATCAGGAAGCCCACGCTACGTTTATATATACCTCTAATATCAGGAGGCCCACGCTAGGTTTATATATACCTCTAATATCAGGAGGCCCACGCTAGGTTTATATATACCTCTAATATCAGGAGGCCCACGCTACGTTTATATATACCTATAATATCAGTAGGTCCATGCTACATTTATATCAACGTATAATATCAGGGGTCCACGCTAGGTTTATGTAAACCTATAATATCAGGGGTCCACGCTAGGTTTATATAACCCTATAATATCCAGAGGTCCACGCTAGGTTTATTTCACCCTATAATATCTGTATGCCCACGCTAGGTTTATGTAAACCTATAAAATCAGGATGCCCACGCTAGGTTTATGTAAACCTATAAAATCAGGATGCCCACGCTAGGTTTATTTAACCCTATAATATCATGAGTCCCACGCTAGGGTTATATAAACCTATAATATCAGGAGTCTCACACTAGGTTTATGTAAACCTATAATATCAGGAGGCTCACGCTAGGTTTATATAAACCTATAATATCAGGATGCCTACGCTACGTTTATATAAACCTATAATATCAGGATGCCTACGCTAGGTTTATATAAACCTATAATATCAGGATGCCTACGCTACGTTTATATAAACCTATAATATCAGGATGCTCACGCTAGGTTTATATAAACCTATAATATCAGGATGCCTACGCTACGTTTATATAAACCTATAATATCAGGATGCTCACGCTAGGTTTATATAAACCTATAATATCAGGATGCCTACGCTACGTTTATACAAACCTACAATAGCAGGATGCCTACGCTACGTTTATATAAACCTATAATATCAGGATGCCTACGCTACGTTTATACAAACCTATAATATCAGGATGCCTACGCTACGTTTATACAAACCTATAATATCAGGATGCCTACGCTACGTTTATACAAACCTATAATATCAGGATGCCTACGCTATGTTTATATAAACCTATAATATCAGGATGCCTACGCTACGTTTATACAAACCTATAATATCAGGATGCCCACGCTAGGTTTATATATACCTCTAATATCAGGAGGCCCACGCTAGGTTTATATATACCTCTAATATCAGGAGGCCCCCGCTAGGTTTATATATACCTCTAATATCAGGAGGCCCACGCTAGGTTTATATATACCTCTAATATCAGGAGGCCCACGCTACGTTTATATATACCTATAATATCAGTAGGTCCATGCTACATTTATATCAACGTATAATATCAGGGGTCCACGCTAGGTTTATGTAAACCTATAATATCAGGGGTCCACGCTAGGTTTATATAACCCTATAATATCCAGAGGTCCACGCTAGGTTTATTTCACCCTATAATATCTGTATGCCCACGCTAGGTTTATGTAAACCTATAAAATCAGGATGCCCACGCTAGGTTTATGTAAACCTATAAAATCAGGATGCCCACGCTAGGTTTATTTAACCCTATAATATCATGAGTCCCACGCTAGGTTTATATATACCTATAATATCAGGAAGCCCACGCTACGTTTATATATACCTATAATATCAGGAGGCCCACGCTACGTTTATATATACCTCTAACATCAGGAGGCCCACGCTACGTTTATATATACCTATAACATCAGGAGGCCCACGCTACGTTTATATATACCTCTAATATCAGGATGCCCACGCTACGTTTATATATACCTATAATATCAGGAATCCCACGCTACGTTTATATATACCTATAATATCAGGAAGCCCACGCTACGTTTATATATACCTCTAATATCAGGAGGCCCACGCTAGGTTTATATATACCTCTAATATCAGGAGGCCCACGCTAGGTTTATATATACCTCTAATATCAGGAGGCCCACGCTACGTTTATATATACCTATAATATCAGTAGGTCCATGCTACATTTATATCAACGTATAATATCAGGGGCCCACACTAGGTTTATATAACCCTATAATATCAGTATGCCCACGCTACGTTTATATATACCTCTAATATCAGGATGCCCACGCTACGTTTATATATACCTATAATATCAGGAAGCCCACGCTACGTTTATATATACCTATAATATCAGGAAGCCCACGCTACGTTTATATATACCTCTAATATCAGGAGGCCCACGCTAGGTTTATATATACCTCTAATATCAGGAGGCCCACGCTAGGTTTATATATACCTCTAATATCAGGAGGCCCACGCTACGTTTATATATACCTATAATATCAGTAGGTCCATGCTACATTTATATCAACGTATAATATCAGGGGTCCACGCTAGGTTTATGTAAACCTATAATATCAGGGGTCCACGCTAGGTTTATATAACCCTATAATATCCAGAGGTCCACGCTAGGTTTATTTCACCCTATAATATCTGTATGCCCACGCTAGGTTTATGTAAACCTATAAAATCAGGATGCCCACGCTAGGTTTATGTAAACCTATAACATCAGGATGCCCACGCTAGGTTTATTTAACCCTATAATATCATGAGTCCCACGCTAGGGTTATATAAACCTATAATATCAGGAGTCTCACACTAGGTTTATGTAAACCTATAATATCAGGAGGCTCACGCTAGGTTTATATAAACCTATAATATCAGGATGCCTACGCTACGTTTATATAAACCTATAATATCAGGATGCCTACGCTAGGTTTATATAAACCTATAATATCAGGATGCCTACGCTACGTTTATATAAACCTATAATATCAGGATGCTCACGCTAGGTTTATATAAACCTATAATATCAGGATGCCTACGCTACGTTTATATAAACCTATAATATCAGGATGCTCACGCTAGGTTTATATAAACCTATAATATCAGGATGCCTACGCTACGTTTATACAAACCTACAATAGCAGGATGCCTACGCTACGTTTATATAAACCTATAATATCAGGATGCCTACGCTACGTTTATACAAACCTATAATATCAGGATGCCTACGCTACGTTTATACAAACCTATAATATCAGGATGCCTACGCTACATTTATACAAACCTATAATATCAGGATGCCTACGCTATGTTTATATAAACCTATAATATCAGGATGCCTACGCTACGTTTATACAAACCTATAATATCAGGATGCCCACGCTAGGTTTATATATACCTCTAATATCAGGAGGCCCACGCTAGGTTTATATATACCTCTAATATCAGGAGGCCCACGCTAGGTTTATATATACCTCTAATATCAGGAGGCCCACGCTAGGTTTATATATACCTCTAATATCAGGAGGCCCACGCTACGTTTATATATACCTATAATATCAGTAGGTCCATGCTACATTTATATCAACGTATAATATCAGGGGTCCACGCTAGGTTTATGTAAACCTATAATATCAGGGGTCCACGCTAGGTTTATATAACCCTATAATATCCAGAGGTCCACGCTAGGTTTATTTCACCCTATAATATCTGTATGCCCACGCTAGGTTTATGTAAACCTATAAAATCAGGATGCCCACGCTAGGTTTATGTAAACCTATAAAATCAGGATGCCCACGCTAGGTTTATTTAACCCTATAATATCATGAGTCCCACGCTAGGGTTATATAAACCTATAATATCAGGAGTCTCACACTAGGTTTATGTAAACCTATAATATCAGGAGGCTCACGCTAGGTTTTTATAAACCTATAATATCAGGATGCCTACGCTACGTTTATATAAACCTATAATATCAGGATGCCTACGCTAGGTTTATATAAACCTATAATATCAGGATGCCTACGCTACGTTTATATAAACCTATAATATCAGGATGCTCACGCTAGGTTTATATAAACCTATAATATCAGGAAGCCTACGCTACGTTTATATAAACCTATAATATCAGGATGCTCACGCTAGGTTTATATAAACCTATAATATCAGGATGCCTACGCTACGTTTATACAAACCTATAATAGCAGGATGCCTACGCTACGTTTATATAAACCTATAATATCAGGATGCCTACGCTACGTTTATACAAACCTATAATATCAGGATGCCTACGCTACGTTTATACAAACCTATAATATCAGGATGCCTACGCTACGTTTATACAAACCTATAATATCAGGATGCCTACGCTACATTTATATAAACCTATAATATCAGGATGCCTACGCTACGTTTATACAAACCTATAATATCAGGATGCCCACGCTAGGTTTATATATACCTCTAATATCAGGAGGCCCACGCTAGGTTTATATATACCTCTAATATCAGGAGGCCCACGCTAGGTTTATATATACCTCTAATATCAGGAGGCCCACGCTAGGTTTATATATACCTCTAATATCAGGAGGCCCACGCTACGTTTATATATACCTATAATATCAGTAGGTCCATGCTACATTTATATCAACGTATAATATCAGGGGTCCACGCTAGGTTTATGTAAACCTATAATATCAGGGGTCCACGCTAGGTTTATATAACCCTATAATATCCAGAGGTCCACGCTAGGTTTATTTCACCCTATAATATCTGTATGCCCACGCTAGGTTTATGTAAACCTATAAAATCAGGATGCCCACGCTAGGTTTATGTAAACCTATAAAATCAGGATGCCCACGCTAGGTTTATTTAACCCTATAATATCATGAGTCCCACGCTAGGGTTATATAAACCTATAATATCAGGAGTCTCACACTAGGTTTATGTAAACCTATAATATCAGGAGGCTCACGCTAGGTTTATATAAACCTATAATATCAGGATGCCTACGCTACGTTTATATAAACCTATAATATCAGGATGCCTACGCTAGGTTTATATAAACCTATAATATCAGGATGCCTACGCTACGTTTATATAAACCTATAATATCAGGATGCTCACGCTAGGTTTATATAAACCTATAATATCAGGATGCCTACGCTACGTTTATATAAACCTATAATATCAGGATGCTCACGCTAGGTTTATATAAACCTATAATATCAGGATGCCTACGCTACGTTTATACAAACCTATAATAGCAGGATGCCTACGCTACGTTTATACAAACCTATAATATCAGGATGCCTACGCTACGTTTATATAAACCTATAATATCAGGATGCCTACGCTACGTTTATACAAACCTATAATATCAGGATGCCTACGCTACGTTTATACAAACCTATAATATCAGGATGCCCACGCTACGTTTATATAAACCTATAATATCAGGATGCCTACGCTACGTTTATACAAACCTATAATATCAGGATGCCTACGCTACGTTTATACAAACCTATAATATCAGGATGCCTACGCTACGTTTATACAAACCTATAATATCAGGATGCCCATGCTACGTTTATATAAACCTATAATATCAGGATGCCTACGCTACGTTTATACAAACCTATAATATCAGGATGCCTACGCTACGTTTATACAAACCTATAATATCAGGATGCCTACGCTACGTTTATACAAACCTATAATATCAGGATGCCTACGCTACGTTTATACAAACCTATAATATCAGGATGCCCACGCTAGGTTTATATAAACCTATAATATCAGGATGCCTACGCTACGTTTATACAAACCTATAATATCAGGAGGCTCACGCTAGGTTTATATAAACCTATAATATCAGGATGCCTACGCTACGTTTATACAAACCTATAATATCAGGATGCCTACGCTACGTTTATATAAACCTATAATATCAGGATGCCTACGCTACGTTTATACAAACCTATAATATCAGGATGCCTACGCTACGTTTATATAAACCTATAATATCAGTGGACATTAAAACCAGACAACGGAACAGTTCGTTGTCATATTGGCAGGTTTGCTAGCAACAAACTATTTAGCTAGATCCTAGCCTAGTGTTTGTTATGCAATTTCCTCGTAATTAATAGTCATTGTTGACGAGTAGGCACATTTTTCAATCTTACATACCACAGTTGCCACGGAAAACAATTTGAAAGAACGCATGTATCAGTAAAAAAACTTGTAATATTTAACATTTGCCAGAGTTGTGACCATACTTAAAGAACTAATCCAACGAGCGATATTGCCTATATTGTTTTTGTTTTCATATTGTTTGCTTAGATGTCTTTTGTGGCCAGCTCCCCCCCCCCCCCCCCCACACACACACACACACTCCTCTGGGTGAGCAGGCTTTGTGAATGATCATCATACTTGGTAAAAGGCCCATTCCCATTCACACTCACGCTCAAGTTTATTTAACCATTGTGGACAGGATTTCCTCTGCCCTCCCCTCATCCCTCACTACTTCTGCTTCATTTTATTGAATCACTCGTTCTAACAGGTACCTACTGAAACTGTATGCTGAAAATCTGTCATCGGTCAAAAACACTTCCCTTTCTATATTGGTGTGTCCCTTCTTAGTAATTTCTTTGAACAGTCCCCTCAACCATACCATTTATTTTGGATGGGAGGGGTTCTGGTTTGGTGGCACCAAAGGTACAGTGGCATTTAAGCGCTATACCACTGCACCTGTGGGCTTACCTGTCATAACTCACTAAGTATGACAAAAGCATATTGTGCACAAATATTGTTGCGATTGGTTCACCTATGCATCAAATAGAAGTGTAACAGTGTGTGACTTTCTTTGTTTTCCTCTGAGTATGTACTGTATGACCTAAAGGTGAATGACACTGGGACATTCCAGCTGGTCATACAGTAGACTCACCTGGCTGCCCGAACCGAACCGTTCCGTCACCAAAACACCAGCCAAGCCCCTCGCTCTCTCTGTTTATTGTAGAGCAAAGCCAGGCCTTTTGAAGCAGCCCAGTCATGCTCCCATGATGCTCGGCCCAGTCGGTTCATTCTGGCTCTGACCCTGCTGCGTCAACTGAGCAGGGGTGAGGTAGGGCTGACCTATCCCATTCTCTAAACACACACAGAGGTACACACACACAGAGACAGAGGGCCGCATGTACACACACACACACACACACACACCATTCTGGCTCATCCTGTAAAACATCACATCATGTTTAAGTGGTTGTAGAGAGAGGTTAACCAATCCCCACAGGAAACTGCACCACTGCAACCAACATGGTTTCATTTCCTCACCATCATCCTTAAAGCTCACATCTTTACCAGAAAGAGAAAATACAGATCAAATGATAAGTTTGCTTTGATGGTTTTTAGATATAACAGAATCCGAGCTCTTGATGGTATTTTCTAAAAAGCTGATCTCACTGAGGCTTGTCTAGGTCATGTCCTCCTTACTTATTCCCTCTAATTGATTAACTGCTACCTGTTTAATCAAACGTATTTATATAGCCCTTCTTACATCAGCTGATATATCAATGTGCTGTACAGAAACTCAGCCTAAAACCCCAAACAGCAAGCAATGCTGGTGTAGAAGCACGGGTATGAGTAGCCTGTTTTAATGACCACAAGGGGTAATATCATCTGCCGATACACTACTGACAATGTGACAGAGGTATAGTCCACTACTCCAACTCTAACTTAACTTACAGTTCATCCTCACCAGAGTCTTTGCCCTCATAGTTTAATGATTGGTGAAACCAGCTTTCTCATCCCTCTGCTCATATATGGACATCTTGCAATCGTGTCAAGCCACATTCCTCTCAATGCGCTGCTCCAAGGGAAAAAGGCACGTTGCTGGAGAAGAATGCTGAGGAAGTGCCATTAGTCGGCCAGGCCGTTACCACAAGCAGTATTGACCACGAGGGTGGGTGTGTGTGTCTGTCTGTGTGTGTGTGCGTGCGTGTGCGTGCTTGTGAGCAAACCCATGAGAGCGGTGGAAACTCTTACTGGATGTGTACTGGCTGACTCAGCCAGTACATTTTGGGGGTTTAGGCTCGCCTGCCACACACCAGTTAACCTTCTGTGCTCCTATTCTACTCATACTTATGTCATGTGGAGAGCCAGAACAGAACCAAGTTGGATTTGTTGGACTTTTGGTTCAATTATTGAGAATGCTCACACTTTCTTCTTTGTCTCTGATTGTTGATTTCTCCCTCCTATATCGCTCTCTGTGTTCTCTCTCTCTAGTTCTATTGACTGGCTGTCTGTCAACCTGTCTCTCATTATTCCTTAAGGGTTTATATCCCAGACATCAATGAAATGAAACTGACCCCTTTTAAAGAAATATTATCCTCTCAGTCAAAGGACATGTTCACTCTTGAGCAAGTTCCTGTGTACTTTTGACTAAGATAAACAGGTGAGCACAGGTGAAATGGTTTGCTGTTTGAGCATCTGAAGTATTCCATTGTGCTACGCTGTTGACATTTTGTCAGACATTTTTGTCTCTGCTACATTTGGCCATGACAGTCGCTGTCTGCCTAAGTGCTTTGAAAGACCTTAGTCGACAACAGCAAATATGACACAAAAGGCCCAGCACGCCCATGAAGGACAGGACCGTCTTTTCCGTGTGGGTCACTGTTGGGAGGATAACTCAACTAGGCTTGGTGGTCTAGAGTTCAGCCTAGCTCGCTCTCCCTCTTTGTCTCTGTTTCTGTCTCTATCTCCGATACATATTCAACACTACATGCTAGTTTATACAGATTGTATATTTAATCTTCATAATTCTTTGTCTTAGCTCCAGTCCTGGGAGTCTTTTCATGTGTGTAAGTGCACTTTCATTACCTCCAGCTCTTTTGATGAGAACACAAATGAGTGTTTTGTGTGGGCATGTGGGCGTCTCGTTATCTGCTTTTGCTTTGTACCCTGTCATTACCAGAGAAAACAAACACAAATGTGTTGCCATGCCAACAGCTGAACAGGAAATAACATGTTGAGGAAGTGTGAGGTAAAGTATGATACAGAGAAAGAAGGAGGGGTGGAGACGGATGGAGACTGCTTTAGTCACTGTGGTTCATGCTAGCTCCTCTTTATCCTACAGCACAGTATGCCTCACTCAAGTTGATCCCATCATTAATCACACTTTATTCACTCTCCCACATCATCTTCTTGTGTATTACATCCAGGGGTTGGAACCGGAATTATTTTCCAATCAATATTTTTTTTCATTCCGTTCCACTGTTCCACTAGCAAAATAAAGTTCTGAATTGGTTCGAACCCCCCAAAAAGTAACGATTGAAATCATTCCTTTCTTGTTCCTTTTTAAATCTCTGAAATCGTAATGTTTTTTAATTTAGTTCGACATTAAATGACTTCAACAATCAGTGCGGATAGAGCATCTTGCTATGGAGCGGGCAAGATTTGTTTCCATACGAGAAGGAAAGACAAGTGTAGGGTGCAAGATGCAACTGAAATTTTGTGGGTGGGGAGGGAGCGAAAGAGGGTCGAGGAAGACTCTTGGCTTGATGCAATTGAAGCACTGAGCATCTAGTGATGACATGCATTATCTGATTTATGCCCACAGAATTATACCTACGGAGGAGTGGCTTCTATGGAGGAACTTGGAATGTGTTTGAACTTCAGAGAGTTGGCTTAACGTTGGACCAGAGCTAGCTAGCTAACAAGCTTGTGTGTGCAGAGCGGCACCAGAATTAAAAACACGTCTTAAGTTTTTGTAGTTAGTAAATGCAGTTGTGAAACGTGATAACTAATAGTATTCCTAACTAGCATTGAAAAAGTAAATCCATTCATCTCAAATTAAAAATCTATCTATTGCTCGTGTTTCTTGGTCCAAGCAAGTCTCTTCTTATTATTGGTGTCCTTTAATAGTGGTTTCTTTGCAGCAATTCGACCATGAAGGCCTGATTTACGCAGTCTCCTCTGAACAGTTGATGTTGAGATGTGTCTGTTACTTGAACTCATTTATTTGGGCTGCAATCTGTGGCTGGTAACTCCTTTTCCAAAATCTGCTTTTTTCTAAACAATTGTGGAATGAACTTATCCTCTGCAGCAGAGGTAACTCTGGGTCTTCCTTTCCTATGGCAGTCCTGATGAGAGCCAGTTTCATCATCGTGCTTGATGGTTTTTGCAACTGCACTTGAAGAAACGTTCAAAGATCCGGATTGACTGAACTTCATGTCATAAAGTAATGATGGACTGTTGTTTCTTTTAGCTTATATGAGCTGTTCTTGCCATAATATGGACTTGCTCTTTTACCATATAGGGCTAACTGCTGTATACCACCCTACCTTGTCACAACACAACTGGTTGGCTCAAACACATTAGGAAAGAAATTCCACAAATTAACTTATAACAAGGCACACCTGTTAATTGAAATGCATTCCAGGTGACTACCTCATGAAGCTGGTTGAGGGAATGCCAAGAGTTTGCAAAGCTGTCATCAAGGCAAAGAGTGGCTACTTTGAAGAATCTAGAATCAAAAATGTATTTTGATTTGTTTAACACTTTTTTGGTTACTACATGATTCCATATGTGTTATTTCATAGTTTTGATAGAAAATAGTAAACATTAAGGAAAAGCCTTGAATTAGTAGGTGCAATACAACCACGACTTTACAAAGACACAGGCGCCCTTCCTAACTCAGATGCCAGAGGGGAAGGAAACCACTCAGGGATTTCACCATGAGGCCAATGGTTACAGTTACAGAGGTTAATAGCCGTCATAGGACAAAACGGAGGATGGATGAACAACATTGCAGTTACTCCAAAATACTAACCTAATTGACAGAATGAAAAGAAGGAAGCACTAAAGTTATAAAGTTATACTGCAAAAAATGTGGCAAAGGGATGAACTTTTTGTCCTGAATAGAAAGTGTTATGTTTAAGGCAAATCCAATATAACACATTACGGAGTAACTCTCTCCATATTTTCAAACATAGTGGTGGCTGCATCATGTTATGGGTATACTTGTAATCGTTAAGGACTGTGGAGTTTTTCAAGATAAAAAAGAAACTGAATGAAGCTAAGCACAGGAAAAATCCTAGAGGAAAACCTGGTTCAGTCGGCTTTCCACCAGACACTGGGAGATTATTTCACTTTTCAGCAGGACAATAACCTAAAACACAAGGCCAAATCTACACTGGAGTTCCTTACCAAGAACACACTGAATGGCCAAGTTACAGTTTTGACTTAAATCTACTTGAAAATCTATTGCAAGACCAGAAAATGGTTGCCTAGCAATGATCAACATTGTACATTCTTTTAAAACAATAATGGGCAACAGCAATCCAGGTGTGGAAAGCTCTTAGAATCTTACCCAGAAAGACTCACAGCTGTAATAGCTGCCAAAGATGCTTCTACAAAGTATTGACTCAGGGGTGTAATTGAGATAGTTCTGTATTTCACTTTCATGAAATTAGCAAAGATTTCTATTAACATGTTTTCAGTTTTCATTATGGGGTATGGTGTGTAGACGGGTGATACATAAAATCAATTTAATCCATGTTGAATTCAGGCTGTAACACAACAAAATGTGGAACAAGTCAAAGGGTATTAACACTTTCTGAAGGCACTGTATTCACTGTGTAATGCAACACCTTGAACACTTTATTTTATTGCCATATTATTGCTTTACACAGTCCTGACTGTTTTACTGTTAGCATGTCAAAACTTTAGCTTTTTACTCAGCAAATACCTAGAGGGCGATTTGCCATTCACAACACTCCCACGCTGTTTCCTCTCACTGTAACATGGCCATTCCTCTAGAGCGGTCATCGAGATGGTACAGAGAAATATGTCTGTAACTCCCACCATCATATTTTATTTGGTGTGATAAAGATAAGCCATAACAATGCTCTCTTTATCTCTCCCCTAATGAACTGAACACAGTGGTTTATTTCTCACTTGTTCGCTCTATCGCCTCACATAGATAGATGATGGATTGTATATAGGATACACGAATCATACCTCCCCTAAAATGCTAACCTCCCCTGTTATTGGTAATGGTGAGAGATTAGCATGTTTTGGGGGCATGATCTTTGTGCATCTGTAACTTTCTCACTTAACATAATTCACGATTCAGTAATGATTATCTGTAATCATGGAGGCATCCACATTAATGTAGAAGTGTTCAGAAACATATTATGTTCTTATTTACAATAAGTGACTCAAAAATGACACAATACATAATTTACCATTAATTTACCATAATCCAAAACACAACCAAAACAAACTGCAATACATCCAACAAGTTTGTGAGTCACAAGTAGTCATTGTATGCTAGGAATATGGGACCAAATACTAAACATTTTACTATGTTTAATACACTATAAGTACATTTGTACCAACACTTATGACACATTCAAATGGGTCGTCTAGATACATAATGTGCATTAATTTCTAAACAGATATGTATGAAAATACCCTCAAATAAAAGGTGACATTCTGTACTGTCGCCACATATATAACATTTGATCTCAAATCCAAAATGCTGTAGTATAGAGCCAAATGAAACCTTTTATTTTCACTGTCCAAATAAATACACAGGGGAATGTACCTCATATGAATTTAGAATCACATTTTCAAGGTGTTTCACATAACCTACTTTATATACACGTGTTTAGTTTATTATCTTGAAAGGTGCAATGGATTACTGGAAATGATCGGCTGGGCCATAAGCTGGGCCATTACAGCATTCTCTATACGTGTTTGGTTGAGAAGCAGAAAACAAGACAACTACAATAGGCCTCCACCTTTCATGTTGTTGACCTGCTTTAGGTACTTACTTGGAAATATACAAATATTTGCCAGAGTACTTTCCTTTAGAACTGAAAGGACTTGAACATGAACAAAGATTTTGTCTGATTTCTTATCTTTAGACCTGAAAGGACCTGGGTCTTTTCAGTTAGAAGCTAAATATGAATATGGTGATAATATTACTCCAATTGACAGCTTCCTTAATCATCGCATAGATGCCATCTAAATTCCATCTAACCTGAGGTCAAAGCTATTTTTGTCCCTTCACAGCTGAGACTAGAGCTGGAACAAATCTTCATGAACATCAATGTAGTTTCCCTTCATGCTTATGTAATTCATTGTTCTGTCTCATTAGGCTCTCCTTGAATTCTCATTGACCACTGGTCTATAGGACTTAGCTAGGTGAAAGCAATATGAATATGGCTGAAATACCTCCAGTTCACCTACCAGTGAAAATAGACTAGGATAGGTAGGGGCTTGAGATAAAGCCCCTGGTAAGAGTAGACGGGATCTATATTTAATCCGATGACATAGTGGCACTCAATGTATCATTGTGGTTGTTGAGATTGGAGGGGGGGGGTTAGCTTTTTTTTGGAGAGGGGAGGAAAAGGATATTCATTGAAAGCAGAGCAGGGAGAAAACAAAAGACCAGATGCGCTATCAGCAACTGTTGCTGTCATAGACAGAATGAGAGAAAGGTAGAACAGGGAGAGAAGGGGGAGAGGAAAGGGGATAGTTAACAAAACACAAGAGAGGGGCACTTTCCAAGCTAATAAAAAACTGAAGAAGCAGACAGTGACAGGAAAGAGAAAAAAGAGCGATTGAGAGAGAAAAAATGGAGAGAGGCTGCGCAAGGTAGGGTGGGAGGGAGCAAGAGAGGGAGAGGCAGAAGGGTGTGTACACACATGCACCACCCTCTTCCCCATTCTGCCTGTCACAAGGCTCAGAAACCCTCTCTCAAACAGAAAAGAAAAAAGTTGGGCAAAGTCTGTCTCAGCTCCAATAGCTACCAGACACCCACTTCCTTTAGAGGACCGGACTCTCTCTCTCTCTCTCTTTATCTCTCTCTCACACACACTCACTCACTCACACACACACACACACACACACACACACACACACATACACCCCCCCACACTCACTCCTGACAGAGAAGATAGGACAACTGGAGAGACCATACACACTTCCTACTCATCCAGTAACTCACCCAGCCATCGTCAGACGCTAAGACCAAGATGTGGACTCTACTCTTGGGGGTTACTTTTGGATTACTGGCCTCCTCCAGGTTGGAACCGGCTCAAGGTGAGGGTGTGCATCTCTCTCTGCCCAGCAGACACCTCTTTGTCTAGGGCTTTTTTCTCTGCTTTCAGCCTGGAAACCCTCTCCTTTGTTGGTAGATTTTATGGCGAGACAGTATAGTTTTTTTCATTCTCAGCACTTGATGAGCATGTATAGTGTGTGTGTGTGTGTGTGTGTGTGTGTGTGTGTGTGTGTGTGTGTGTGTGTGTGTGTGTGTGTGTGTGTGTGTGTGTGTGTGTGTGTGTGTGTGTGTGTGTGTGTGTGTGTGTGTGTGTGTGTGTGTGTGTGTGTGTGTGTGTGTGTGTGTAAGAAGAGAGTACGATAGGCTGAGGCAGTGCCTGTGGAATGGATGAGTAGACGCCAGTAGAGCAGCGTGCGATAGGCTACACTAGCACAGACAGGCTTACGTCTGGCAGTCTGAGACTCATGACAGCACAGACACAAAGGAGAAAGTCTCTCTCTCTCTCTTTCTCTCACACATACGCTCACATACACACTCACCACTGAGTGTGTTAGGGAGGAGAACAATGAGCCCATGCCGGGCAGCTGCTCATTTTTCATGCCTTCAGCCGGTTATCTTGGTATTGTATGGCCACTGTAGCCTTCAGAAAGCATCTATCTGCACTTCAATCAATGTGAGGATACGAAAGAGCTCTATTCATTGTCTGACCACAGCTGAGAGCTATGCTGCCGTGCTTTTACGCTGCATTTTCTCAGGATAATCATTAACTCCTCTACCTTTCTCTCTCTCTCTGTTTCTCTCTCGCTGTCTTTCATTTTCTTTGTCTCTCGCTCCCTCATGCTTTCAGTAAGGGCTCTTGATTGGATTTGTGTATCAGAGCGGCATCTTTCTGACAAGGGGAAGTTGGTGCTGAATCAAACAGGTCTGGGTTAGTCTCGCTCTCTTTGACTTGGCTGGGGGGGGATCTCGCTGTGCCTCTTCTCTGGCTCTGTGCCAAAGCACAGCTAGCATGCAGCTGTAAATCTGACCGGTTTAAATACAAACAAAGAGGAGCTATAGGGTAGTATGTGTGTGTGTTCACATTTCCCCTGTGTATTCCTACAAGTTTTTGCCTCTTGGTTTAACCTTAGGGAATGAAGGGTTGTATGAAGATGATAGCTGTGTGTGTGTGCATCTATGTGTGTGTTCACAGTAATTGGGTGTCTGGTGAGTTGAATCCTGGGGTAGTTACAGCTCATCCTGCCCAGTCTTTGAACCCTAAATGTGCTGCAGTCCAGACATCCATGTAAACCAATAACCCATTAACAAGGCCTCTCCCATGACCGTGGATCCAATCCTCATATGGTTCTGTAAATGACCAAAGCAATAGGACCCCGACATTTGACCTCCAGAAAATACTTGCTCTCCTAGCCCCTCTGGCTAATGCGGCCATCCAATGGATATACTTTTTCAAAAGCTGTTTTTGCTTTAGACACACTCACAAACACACACGCACAAAACGACATCCATGCATAATGCTTACGTTACAGAAATATGAGCTAGGCATTAATACGGCTGTTCCCATTGCTGGGTTGTTTGCTCAGGGCGTCTTGGCAGTTGGTCAGCTTCACTCCGCTCCTCAGAGCACGTTAGACAAGGCCTGATTGATCAGATGGCTACAGGTATGCACAGGGCCAGAGCAGGCTGTGTCCGTCCAGGCTGGACACATGCATGCACGCACACACACCTCACCGAGACCAGCCCATGCCTGTGGCTGTATTTGCTCCCCTGGCGTAACGACCCCTCCCGTACCTCTGGGTGTCCATTTCCAAGGTGAGGGGTTCCTGTGGACCAGCACTAGGGCCTCACAAAGAGGCCTTGTGCCCATGCACGCTGGGACTACCGTCACCTGCCATCTGATCTGCATGGGCACTTGTTTGGCCCCTGTCCAATACCCCTCTACCCTCCTATACCCTTCTCTACCCTTCTCTACCAACCAATCACACGTAGGCCTCACAGCCGGCCACCACTAAGTTGAGCCGTTCCTCTCCTCCTCCTCTCCCTTTCTCTCCGGTACTTTTGGTAGCCCCTTCTCTCAGTCAGATGCTGATCGGCATTTAAACTGATCTTAAACGGGGGGTACCTCATATTTCAGCACTACTGTATCTTCAAGAATGCTTTTAAACCTATTAATTATGATTTAAAGCCTCTCTGTGAGTCTCAGGTTCCCCAGTAACCAGGCTGTACCCCCGCACCCTTCCTTCTCTTCCCTGTTCATATACACTGAAGTCTTTGTAGCCAAGGGAAAGCTGTTCCAAAGGCCTCTCTTTGTAATGTATACATATCCTTACTGCATGAGGCAAGCCTGACCATCTCTAATACCCAACCAGACTACATTTTGTATCTGGGACCAATACAGCGGCTGTTACTAAGTCTATTTTCTTTTTTTCTTTTTTTTTAGCTTTCACTGCAAGTCGATAATCATGTAAGTGTTCAGAGGTTAGGATAGACACATGTAAAAGGTCATATTGTGGATTTATCCACTAAAATGTTCTCTCAATTTTGATGTAAGATTTGGGAGCCTATAAGCTAAAAGTCTTTGAAAGACATAAGGGGGGAAATGAACGGGTCACTGAGAGAGAGACAGAGAAAGGGGGGAAAGAGGGGCAGGAGTTAGCCCGGAGCTAGGCCCATCTCCCGGCTAGCTGAAGAGATCCATCAGACAATTCCTGGGCTTCAATACCTCTTTTGCCAATTGGCCTGGACCCTTTGCTGCCGACACAAAGCCCCGCCGATCCATCACAACTGGTCTGCCGACGTAACCGTCTGAGGGGGTTTCAACAGGCTCTTCCGTTTCGACGTCCCTCTGAGGCCCATCTGCTAGCCTGCTAGCACCGGCCTGCTAGCTGTCTGAATCGCTGTGCCTCCAGCTCGCCTAACTACTCACTGGATCCTATGATAACTCGGCTACACATGCGTCTCCCTAATGTCAATATGCCTTGTCTGTTGCTGTTTTGGTTAGGGATTTGTCTTATTTCACTGTATAGCCTCCAGCCCTGCTCAATATGCCTTAGCTAGCCCTTTTGTTCCATCCCCCAAACATGTTGTGACCTCACTTGGCTTAAATGGTGCCTCTAGAGACAAAACCTCTCTCATCGTCACTCAATGCCTAGGCTTACCTCCACTGTACTCACATCCTACCATGCCCGTGTCTGTACATTATGCCTAGAATCTATTCTTCCACGCCCAGAAATCTGTTCCTTTTACTATCTGTTCCAAATGCACTACACAACCAGGTCTTTAAGCCTTTAGCAGTACTCTTATCCTACTCCTCATCTGTTCCTCTGGTGATGTAGAGGTTAACCCAGGCCCTGCAGCCCCCAGCATCACTCCCATTCCCCAGGCGCTCTCATTTGTTGACTTATGTAACCATAAAAGCCTTGGTTTCATGCATGTTAACATTAGAAGCCTCCCTAAGTTTGTTTAATTCACTGCTTTAGCACACTCTGCCAACCCAGATGTCCTAGCCGTGTTTGAATCCTGGCAATTTCCAACCCAAACTATAACATTTTCCGACAAGATAGAACTGCCAAAGGGGACGGAGTTGCAATCTACTGAGGAGATAGCCTGCAGAGTTCTGTCATTCTATCCAGGTCTGTGCCCAAACAATTCTAGCTTCTACTTTTAAAAATTCACCTTTCCAGAAACAAGTCTCTCACTATTGCCGCTTGTTATAGACCCCCTTCAGGGCCCAGCTGTGCCCTGGACACCATATGTGAATTCATCGCCGTCCATCTATCTTCAGAGTTCGTACTGTTAGGTGACCTAAACTGGGACATGCTTAACACCCAGGTCCTACAATCTAAGCTAGATGCCCTCAATCTCACACAAATTATCAAGGAACCTACCAGGTACAACCCTAAATCTGTAACCATGGGCACCCTCTTAGATATCATCCTGACCAACTTGCCCTCTAAATACACCTCCGCTGTATTCAACCAGGATCTCAGCAATCACTGCCTCATTGCCTGCGTGCGTTATGGGTCCACAGTCAAACGACCACCCCTCATCACTGTCAAATGCTGCCTAAAACACTTCAGCAAGCAGGCCTTTCTATTTGACCTGGCCCAGGTATCATGGAAAGATATTGACCTCATCCCGTCAGTAGAGGATGCCTGTTTGGTCTTCAAAAGTGCTTTCCTCTCCATCTTAAATAAGCATGCCCCATTCAAAAAATGTATAACTAAGAACAGATATATGCCTTGCTTCACCCCAGACTTGACTGCCCTTGACCAGCACAAAAACATCCTTTGGCGTTCTGATTAGCATCGAATAGCTCCCGTGATATGCAACTTTTCAAGGAAGTCAGGAACCAATATACTCATTCAGTTAGGAAAGCTAAGGCTAGCTTAAATTTGCCTCCTGTAGCACTAATTCCAAAAGGTTTTGGGACACTGTAAAGTCCATGGAGAATCCCAGCTACCCACAGCACTGAGGATAGGAAACACTGTCACCACCGATATATCTGCGATAATCGATAATTTCAATAAGCATTTTTCTATGGCTGGCCATGCAAGAAGAGAGTCTCAGCACCCCCTGCAGCACCCTGTCCAAGCCCCCCCCTGCTTCTCCTTCATGCATATCCAGGCAGCTGATGTTCTGAAAGAGCTGCAAAATCTGGATCCCTACAAATCAGCTGGGCTAGACAATCTGGACCATCTCTTTCTGAAATTATCAGCTGAAATTGCTGCAACCCCTATTACTAGCCTATTCAACCTCTCTTTCATATCATCTGAGATCCCCAAAGATTGTAAAGCTGCCGGGGGAGACACTCTAGACCCAAACCGTTATAGACCTAAATCCATCCTGCCCTGTTTATCTAAAATCTTTGAAAGCCAAGTTAACAAACAGATCACCGACCATTTGGAATCCCACCGTACCTTCTCCAATATGCAATCTGGTTTCCGAGCTGGTCATGGGTGCACCTCAGCCATGCTCAAGGTCATAAACGATATCATAACCACCATCGATAAAAGACAGTACTGTGCAGCCATCTTCATCGACCTGGCAAAGGCTTTTCAACTCTGTCAATCACCGCATTCTTATCGGCAGACTCAGTAGCCTTGACTTCTCAAATGACAGCCTATCCTGGTTCACCAACTACTTCTCAGATAGAGTTTAGTGTGTCAAATCGGAGGGGCTGCTGTCCTGACCTCTGGCAGTCTCTATGGGGGTGCCACAGGGTTCAATTCTCGGGCCGACTCTTTTCTCTGTATATATCAATGATGTCGCTCTTGCTGCTGGTGATTCTCTGATCCACCTCTACGTAGACGACACCATTCTGTATACATCTGGCCCTTCTTTGGACACTGTGCTAACAAACCTCCAAACGAGCTTCAACGCCATACAACAATCCTTCTGTGGCCTCCAACTGCTTTTAAATGCTAGTAAAACTAAGTGCATGCTCTTCAAACGATTGCGACCCGCATCCCCCCGCCCGACTAGCATCACAACTCTGGACGGTTCTGACTTCGAATATGTGGACAACTACAAATACCTAGGTGTCTGGTTAGACTGTAAACTATCCTTCCAGACTCACATTAAGCATCTCCAATCCAAAATTAAATCTAAAATCGGCTTCCTATTTCGCAACGAAGCCTCCTTCACTCACGCTGCCAAACATACCCTCGTAAAACGGACAATCCTACCGATCCTTGACTTCGGCCATGTAATTTATAAAATAGCCCCCAACACTCTAGTCAGCACACTGGATGTTGTCTATCACAGTGACATCCGTTTTGTCACCAAAGCCCCATATACTACCCACCACTGCGACCTGTATGCTCTCGTTGGCTGTTCCTCACTACATATCCATCGCCAAACCCACTGGCTCCAGGTCATCTATAAGTCTTTGCTAGGTAAAGCCCCGCCTTATCTCAGCACACTAGTCACCATAGCAACACCCACCTGTAGCACGTGCTCCAGCAGGTATATTGCACTGGTCATCCCCAAAGCCAACACTTACTTTGGCCGTCTTTCCATCCAGTTCTCTGCTGCCAATGACTGGAACAAATTGCAAAAATCACTGAAGGTGGAGTCTTATATCTCCCTCTCTAACTTTAAGCATCAGCTGTCAGAGCAGTTTACCGATCACTGTACCTGTACACAGCCAATCTGTAAATAGCACACCCAACTACCTCATCCCCATATTATTACTTACCCTTATGCTCTTTTGCACCCCAGTAGCTCTATTTGCACATCATCATCTGCACATCTATCACTCCAGTGTTAATGCTAAATTGTAATTATTTCGCCTCTATGGCCTATTTATTGACTACCTCCCTACTATTCTACATTTGCACACACATTACATAGATTTTTCTATTGTGTTATTGTGACTGTACGTTTGTTTATGTGTAACTCTGTGTTGTTGTTTTTGTCGCACTGCTTTGCTTTATCTTGTCCATGTCGCAGTTGTAAATGAGAACTTGTTCTCAACTGGCCTACCTGGTTAAATAAAGGTGAAGTAAAAATAAATAAAAAGGAGAAACAGTCCTTCAAGTGACTTTGTCTGGGTGAGTTGTGTGTGAGGGGGGGATCTCATGTTTCACCTGTACCACCGGTCTTTTGGCTCTGTGGATCCTGTGACCAGCAGAGTGAGGGCTAGCCATAACAAACATGCTGGCTCTGCACTATCTTGACAGAGAGCGAGAGAGAGAGACACTTTGCAGAATTGTATGGTCAGTCTATATTTGTGGCTGTGGCGTTGTTTCTCAGAGAGAGTTTAATAAACACATACATCACAGAGAGAGAGAGAGGGGTGTGAGAGGGAGAAAGATAGTAAAAGAGAGATATGCATCTGAGAAAATCAGACATAGGTGATAAAGAGCAGGCTGTTTGGCTTTCAGGTCTGATAAGATGTAGCGAGACAGAGCACAGACTGCAAATTGACTGATGTTTTGGATTTGAGGCCAGTGTATCAGTTTGTGTGGTAGTCGTGGTGGTGGCTAGTGTATCAGTGTGTGTTGGTTTGGAGGCCAGTGTATCAATGTGTGTTGGTTTGGAAGGCAGTGTATTAGTGTGTGTTGGTTGGAGGCCAGTCTATCAGTGTGTTTTGGTTTGGAGGCCAGTGTATCAATGTGTTTTGGTTTGGAGGCCAGTGTATCAATGTGTTTTGGTTTGGAGGCCAGTGTATCACAATGTGTTGGTTTGGATTCCAGTGTATCACAATGTGTTGGTTTGGATTCCAGTGTATCAGTGTGTGTTGGTTTGGATGCCACTGTATCAGTGTGTGTTGGTTTGGATTCCAGTGTATCAGTGTGTGTTGGTTTGGAGGCCACTGTATCAGTGTATGTTGGTTTGGAGGCCAGTGTATCAATGTGTATCAGTGTGTGTGGTGTAATTTGCTGTGTATAGCTACAGGAGAGAGACGAGAGAAGAGGATGTCTTTTCCAGTCAGTGCAGCTGGAGAATTTGGCATGCACTGTGTAAAAGCTCCCCTTTCTCCCAACTAGCAGCCTCTGTATATCCAGACCCTCTGTGGTCTCTGGCCCTTTCAAGTCCATTAACTGACAATAGCATCTTTTCGAGAGTCACTGCCTTGGAATAGCAGGATCTTGGAATGACAAAGTTGTGCATGGCCACTCTCCCTGCATGCTAATGGTAACACCTCTCATTCATTGGTTACCCTCTCTTTTCAGCCCGCCAAATGCTGTGTTCACTTTGATCCACTCTGGGCAGTGTGTGTGCGGGTGCGTGTGTTTTCCTCTAATGCAGAGTTTCATGGTGAACACACAGCTACAGCTACACCCCTTGAGCCCAACCGTCACTAACGGTAAAGTAACTTCCTGCTCAACCTCCTCTCTCTGCCAGTACTATGGTATTCATTAAATTGCTGGGCCAGGCAGTTTTACTGATGCCATAAATGTTTAATGTTCATTTTCAAAATGTGATACGTCATCGGTTAACGTACCCGGTTGATAAGTGAACTACTTCAATACTATGACTCTCTTCAACTCTGTGCTGTTGTCAAAGCAGACTGCAGTCAGACAGGTAGAAGATCAAAGCAAATTGTCAGACACACAAGTGGTGAATCATTGAGACATCAAAACATAGAGCAATGTAAAATAGTGTAGGCATTGAGACCATGTTACTCTGGTACACTTACTTGTCAGCAATTTAAAAACATAAAATCTGCATGTGTCTTGTTCCTTTTATAGGGTTCTGTGTTAAAATCTTTAAGTGTGTGTCAGTCTAAGTAACATAATAAAAAAATCCCCATCAAAATCGCCAGCTGGACGGTGTTTCCCCCAACACATTGGTGAGGCTGGCTTCCAGGTTAATAAGCGAAAAGTGTATCAAGAAGCAGTGCAGCTTGGCAGGTTCATGTTTCGGAGGATGCATGGTTCTCAACCTTCGCCTCTCCCTAGTCTGTAGGGGAGTTGCAGCGATGGGACAAGACTGTAACTAGCAATTGGATATCACGAAATTAGGGAGAAAAATGGGTAAAAGTAGAAAAAAATCATAATAACAATTTGTCCGTTTAATCTAGAGATATGTTTTTTGCATGAGCTGCGTCTCAGTCCAATGCATCTGTTTGTCAGACCATGAGATATTCCGAATATCGACCACCACAAGCCCCACGGGACTAGTCTGAAGTTAGTAGCACTGATGTGCAAACTTCCGGTTGTAAAGTCCGAATGGTTTGGCCTACACACTAGTATGACCACACTAAAGATGAGACTCTCACAAACATGATGGCGTTCTCCATTTTGTGTCACGGGACTCGTCAGAAGGTAAACCATACAAAGGAATGGAAGTATAGAGATAGTTTTATGCCAACAAAAAATAAGGGGTCAAAAGTTACGGGCGGAGTTAGAAAGATGGATGTCAGAGATATTGCAATGTACTGTAAATGTCATTTTAATTCCTCTGTCTGTATATTTCAAGACATAACATATGAGGGTGCAGTGAGATACCCGACGTGTTGGATGATTCTATTCTTATAAAGTATCTTTAAAAAACATATACTCAAACTGGAATTCAAACAATCCTCAGTCGTTCACACAATGGAAAGGTCAAATGCTTTATTATCTGAAAATTTCAAGAGCCTGTGCGATGGAGAGAAACAAAACTCTGCAGGTTGAGGCCATGTGCAGAAAGTGATAAGGGTGCTGGAGATAGGGGTGGGGGCTAGTGGGTCTGGGAACATATGATGTACTGATGTTTGTGTGATGTAGTAATTTGTATGTGTATGTTTTGCATTGTTTTATAAAAGTTAAATCCAATTATATAAAATAAATCTAATAAATAAGGGGTTAAATATGTGTCCAAAAAAACTAAAATATTAAGATGGTCGACACCATCCACAGTAAAACTGTCACGTGGTTGGCGATAGTTCCTCTTATAATGAGATACACATGAAATGATAAAACAATATATTGTCTGTGTGTACTTTTGAAGTGACTCAGATGCATATCTGGTAGTCCTAAGAGCAAGAATTACTTAATTTTTTTAATAAGACAAGATAAGATGTATTACTACTAGCTCATTATCAAATGTATTGAAGACAACACAATCTGCATTGCCAACAGAGCACTTCCCTATTTTCTCTTCTATCACGTGACTTATTTCTTAAACAGCATCTAGATTTAGGCATCCTATCCCTCTGGGTACAGTTGAGCATAATTTGGAATATTGACAGATGTAGGATGCTATTTGAATTTAAGTTACTGGAAGTCATGTCGTGCCTATAGTGGGAAGAGTGCTCTGTCAGCCTTGCCGTTGATATGGTGATCTCTCTATACAATCTGTAACAAGTTGCAACAAAAAAATCATAAAATAATTGATCATGTGGTTGTCGATTCCTCAAGAATTATAAGATATGATCTAGGTTTACTGAAGAGGCCCCATGCTCTTGAGACTCCAGTGTTCATCTATTGTCTCTGGAGTAGAGTGACATCTCTGAGAGTTGTGGTGATATATAGAAGTAGAACAGATGTTAAACTGAATAAATCAGTGTGTCCATTGATGTTCAAAGCTGTGTATAGAGAGAGAGATGGAGGGAGGGAGATAGAGAGATGTAGACATTTACTGAGGCGGGCAGCTCAGCCCTGGGGACCTCTCTCTCTCATGGTCCCTCGTGTCCGTATACACTGATACTCGTGCCCTGTTGCTCTGCCAGTGCCCAACAACCTGGAGACACGAGACGCGCACCTCTTTCACAACTAATGTTTGTGCCTTGTCGCCATGGTAATCCTGTGTCAACAAGCATCATGGAGATAGAATAGCCGGGGTGTGATTTCCTGTGTGTGTGTGTGTGTGTGTGTGTGTGTTCATAATGTCCCTGCTTCTGCAGTCTGTAGATAAAAAGGCCTGACATTCTAAGAAAATGTAATGAACATTTTTTATAATATTTCTATTATATTCTGACTATCTTTACAAACTTCATCAGGAGGATAATATCTATGTTATTTCAAAGTATTCTGAAGGTCCTTCTCTGTAGGCCTCCATACTTTGACATGTCATCAACCTTTGATAGCAGCCAGGTTGTATGTCACCTTGCTGATGAGGTTATTTTCCCTTTACCCAAAGTGTTTCCCACTGCTTGTATAGTCAGAAACACAGAGAAAGAGATAACATTTGACATTTTACGATTTCGGTCTGAGACTGAGAATACATGAGAGTCTTGGAAACTGAGTCTGTCGCTCATGACACCTGCTCATCATGCCTGCTAAAGTAAAACTTTAGATAAGTGTGTGTAACTGACCACCAGTCCTGACAAGTGCAAAGGGTCACTACAGAGACAGGGCAGAGACAAGGTAACATGGTAATTCCCACTTGGCTTCCCCTAATCTGTTGTTTCTGTCTCTCATTTCTTTATGTCACAAGACTCTGGATGATTGTCACAGAATAGATTCTCACCCAGATGCAAATGTGCTGTTCAACTAGCAACTGACTGTGGAAAAGTGATTGGAAATCCACCTTAGTGTGTACATGTGAAATCTGATAACGTGTGTGTGTGTGTGTGTGTGTGCTACATCCTGTTCATTTGCTATTGAAAAAAGTGAAGTTGCCTCTTGTTTGGTTTCACTGACAGAAGATAGTTTCCCAGAACTCTCTGTTCTGTCCAATCAGTTCCTAGGCAGACCAATGCAACTGTGTACCATCCAACAGTTTGAATGTGTAACTATTAGTGATCCATCAATAATCAAACTGTCATCATAAGAGATTAAGGAAATGTACTAAATGCAGAGAGAAGTGTTGAGTTTCTCCTTTTCTCTCCTGTGGTTCCCCTAACAGATAGCATTGTTGAACTGTAAAATGAGGGACACACCACAGAGAAGTAACCGTATTGTAATTATGCTGTATATCATCTAATTTATTTAAAAGTTTTGTTGTGATTGCCGTTTGTTTTCTGGTGTTTAGGAAAGTTTGAACTGTGTTTCTGTGAGTTACAGGTGGAGTCAAGTTACAGTGCCTTCAGAAAGTATTCACACCCCTTGACTTTTTCTTATGTTGCTGCCTGAATTTAGAATGGATTAAATAGAGATGTGGTGTCACTAGCCTAAACAGAAAGTGGAATTATGTTTATTTTTTTATTATTAATAACAAATGAAAAGCTGACATTTTATGGCAAGCCTTAATACATTCAGGAGTAACATGTTTCTTAAGAAGTCACATAAGTTGTATGGGCTCACTGTGTGCAACAATAGTATTTAGCATGATTTTTGAATGACTACCTCATCTCTGTACCCCACGAATACAATTATCTGTAATGTCAAGCTGGGAACTTCAAACACAGATTCAATCAGATTCAATTCCACGTTGAAGTTATTAATTCAACTTTGGATGGTGTATGTCACGATCGTCTTCGTATTGTGAGAGAGAGGACCAAGGCGCAGCGTGATATAAATACATCTTCTTTATTTGAAGATGAATAGAACACAAACACTAATACAATACTAAACAAAAACAACCGTGAAGCTACAAACAAAAGTGCATACACAAGCTACTAGCGTCAAACATAGACAATTACCCACAACCTACCTAATGCCTATGGCTGCCTTAAATATATGGCTCCCAATCAGAAACACCGATAGACAGCTGTCTCTGATTGAGAACCATTCCAGGCAACCATAGACTTACCTAAACACCTACACTGAACCCAACCCCAAGAACTCTACAAAAACTCCCTAGACAATACAACCACCCAAGACGAGACAAACATACACAAACATCACCCATGTCACACCCTGACATAACTAAAATAATACAGAAAACAAAGATAACTAAGGCCAGGGCGTGACAGTGTATCAATACACCCAGTAACTACAAAGATACAAACGTCCTTCCTAATTCAGTTGCCAGGGAAGAGGAAGAAAACCTCTCAGAGATTTCACCATGAGGCTAATCGTTACAGTTACAGAGTTTAATAGCCGTGAAAGGACAAAACTGAGGATTGGTCAACCACATTGTAGTTTCTCAACAATTCTAACTTAAATGACAGAGTGAAAAGAAGGAAGCCTCCAACCTTGACTTCCTCTGCCTCTCAGAGACATGGCTCAATAAAAACTCTCCATATGCTGCTTTGATTGTGCCTGGCTACAATGTTTTCAGGTTAGACAGGATTGAAGGAAGAGGAGGGGGTGTGATGACTTACATTAAAGAACATATCCGATGTAAACAAATTGAGTAGTCATGTGATAATGAACTAGAATGTATTGGCCTGAACGTCCCCAAATGTCTTTTACCCTTATTGGAATGTATAGGCCACCTTCCACCAAAAGTGTTTTTTGATCAGTTTAATAACATGCTTAGGGAATGTGATTTTGGGAAAGAGGTCATCTTAATGGGAGATTTTAATAGTAATTATGAAGACAAGTCTTGTAGGAAAACCCTCAAACGGATCACTAATACCTTTGACCTTACACAGCTAGTTAAAGGGCCAACCAGGGTGACTTGTTGCTCTAAAACAGATTGATTTGGTGTTCAGTAATAAACCAGAGAGAGTGACTAAATCTTTCAATATGGTTACTGGGCTATCTGATCATAATCTGACACTTATAGCCAGAAAGCTGTCTAAGAGCAGGTTTAACCTCTCTACTGTTAGAAAGATGGATCAACTAAGAATACCTAGGAGTGAATTACACTATTTTGAAAACGCAATTAAGGGAATTAACTGGAATGATCTCTTGTCCCTTGTCCTCTTGTCCTATACAGACGTGGAAGCTGATAGTCAGGTTTTTCTACAATAAATGGTTTCCTAAAGAAAATCAAATCCAAACCTGGCCAAAGGAGCACTCTTCCTTTGCTAAAGGGAGAAATCTGGAAATTGATGAAAGAACGAGATTATGCTCTAAAAATAGCCCTAAGATCCAAATTAGAGCATGACAGACGCACGTTTACCATGTTGAGAAATAAGGTGATGAAAGAAATCAGACAGGCCAAGGCAAACTTTTTTATTAACATAATTGGTGAAGCAAAGGGAAATTATATATTGATCTGAGAGAATCTAAAAAAGTTAACAGGGACCCTAGTAACCCTAGTACCCTAGTAACACTGCAAAAAGACTAGAAATCCTGGTGAATAACAATCCAACACAGGATGCAGTCAAAATAGCAATAGCCTTCAATTCCTACTTTATTGACTCTGTCAGGGTACTGACACAGAACCCCTCCACTGGTTTCTTGGGCTCAGTGCTAGTAAATGACACTCAACCTGTCTTCATCATAAGGGAGGTTTCTGAGTCAAAGGTGAACAAGGTGATTAGCTCACTAAAGAACTCTAAAGCCAAAGATGTGTTTGGGCTGGACTCTACCTTTCTTAAAAATTACAAAGAGTCACTCATTGGCCCCATTACTAAGGTCACCAACACATCTATTGGTCTCTGGGTGTTTCCAAGGGTATGGAAGTCGGCCATAATAACGGTCATCTTTAAATCGGGAGACCCTGCTGACGTGAGTAACTACAGGCCCATTAGTATACTACCTGTGGTGTCAAAGGTTGTTCAAAAGTGTGTAGCAGAACAACTGATTGCCCACCTCAACAACAGCCCCTTCACATTACACTCCATGTAGTTTGCCTTCAGAGCGAAACACTCCACAGAAACGGCCAACTGCTTTCTTCTGGAAAAACTCCAAGATGAACAAAGGGAGCGTTGTTGGGGCTGTGTTTCTGGACCTACGGAAGGCTTTTGATACTGTTAACCTTTCTGAACCACCCATCCCGGATCCGGGAAAATTGTCATCAGCATCGCTGAATAGCATAGCGTAGCATAGCGCCACAGGTAAATAATATTACTAGAAAATGTTCATATTCATGAAATCACAAGTGCAATATTGCAAAACACAGCTTAGCCTTTTGTTAATCCACCTGTCGTCTCAGATTTTGAAATGATGCTTTACAGCAAAAGCAATACAAGCGTTTGTGTAAGTTTATCGATCGCTCTACAAAACAATAAGTACACTTAGCATCAGGTAACTTGGTCACGAAAATCAGAAAAGCAATCAAATTAATCGTTTACCTTTGATGATCTTCGGATGTTTTCACTCACGAGACTCCCAGTTAGACAATAAATGTTCCTTTTGTTCCATAAAGATATTTTTTATATCCAAATACCTCCGTTAGTTTGATGCGTTATGCCCAGGAATCCACCGGAAAGAGCGGTCAGGACAACGTAGACAAAAATTCAAAATTATATCCATAATGTCCACAGAAACATGTCAAACGTTTTTTATAATCCATCCTCAGGGTGTTTTTCAAATATCTATTCGATAATATATCAACCGGGACAGTTGGCATTTCACTAGGACCGGGAGTAACAATGGCCGCCTTTCTCTTTTGCGCACAGCTCACTCTGAGAGACCCCACCTATCCACTTACGCAATGTGGTCGTTCACGCTCATTCTTCAAAATAAAAGCCTGAAACTATGTCTAAAGGCTGTTGACACCTTAGGGAAGCCATAGAAAAAGGAGTCTGGTTGATATCCCTTTAAATGGGCAATAGGGATGCATAGGAACAGAGAGGTTTCAAAAACAGGGGCACTTCCTGATTGGATTTTCCTCAGGTTTTAGCCTGCAATATCAGTTCTGTTTAACTCACATACAAAATTTTGACAGTTTTGGAAACTTCAGAGAATTTTCTATCCTAATCTGCCAATTATATGCATATTCTAGTTTCGGGGGCTGAGAAATAGGCAGTTTCAAATGGGTACGTTTTTTAGCCAAAAACAAAAATACTGTTAAACGTTTCCCCCGATGCCTTGAGATAGAGGAAATCATACCTTGAAGGCAAAACTCAGTGTGTCAGAGTGAGCAATGAGCTGTCGCCCACTCTTAGCTATGATGTGGGCGTGCCCCAAGGGTCAATACTGGGGCCCCTCCTGTTCAGCCTGTACATTAATGATCTGCCTTCTGTCTGTACTGGGTCTGCATTTCAAATGTATGCAGATGATATATATGTGCATGCATATATATGTGCATGCAAAGAGCAAACAACAAGCTGCACAAGAACTCACTACTGTAATGGTCCAGGTTACAAAGTGGCTCAGTGACTCGTGTTTGCATCTCAATGTGAAAAAAACTGTTTGCATGTTCTTCACAAAGAGGGCAACAGATGCTACTGAGCCAGATGTCTATGTGTCAGGGGAGAAGCTCCAGGTGGTATCTGATTTTAAGTACCTTGGCATCATACTTGATTCCAACCTCTAATTTAAAAAGCATGTGAAAAAGGTTATTCAGATAACCAAATTCAGCCTAGCTAATTTCCCGATTTATACCAAATTGTTTGACTACAGCGGTAGCAAAACTGTACTTCAAATCTATGATACTCCCCCACTTAACATACTGCTTGACTAGTTGGGCCCAAACTTGCTGTATGTCTGTTTGTCTGTTTACAAACAGGCTCTCAAAGTGCTTGATAGGAAGCCCAATAGCCATCATCACTGTTACATCCTCAGAAAGCATGAGCTCCTGAGTTGGGAAAATCTTGTGCAATACACCGACGCATGTCTTGTGTTCAAGATCCTAAATGGCCTGGCTCCCCCTCCACTCAGTATGAAAACCCAAACATATGGCAGCAGATCCACAAGGTCTGCCATGAGAGGTGACTGTATAGTTCCCTTAAGGAAAAGCAACTTTAGTAAATCCGCTTTCTCTGTGAGAGCTTCCTATGTCTGGAATACACTGCCATCAGACACACATAACTGCACCACATATCACACTTTCACAAAATGCATGAAGACATGGCTCAAGGTCAATCAGATTTGTGAACATAATCCCTAGCTGTGTATTGCCGCTTTCCATGTTGTCTGTTGTCTGTAGCTTGTGAGGTGTGGAAACACTTTGTTGCTTTTATGAATTTTGTCTTGCTGCTTTTTGTCCTATGTTGCTCTGCGTGTGCTCACTGCTCAATGATTGTCTATATTGTAATTGTTTTTAATAACCTGCCCAGGGACTGCGGTTGAAAATTAGGCGGCGGGCTAAAACCGGCACTTTTACTGAAACGTTGATTAATGTGCACTGTCCCTGTAAAAATAAAATAAACTCAACTCAACTGTACAGAAAAATAAATATTCCAAAGCATGCATCCTGTCTGCAATAAGGCACTAAAAGCCAACTTTATGTCCTGAATACAAAGAGTTAGGTTTGGGGTAAAAAACACAACACATCACAGCGTCATATTTACACCTTCATATTTTCAAGCATAGTGATGGCTGCATCATGTTCTGGGTATGCTTGTCATCGCTAAGTTATACAGAATTTTCTACGATAAAAATAAATGCAATAGAGCTAAGCACAGGCTAAATCCTAGAGGAAAACCTGTCTTAGTCTGCTTTCCAACAGATATCGGGAGACAAATTCACCTTTCAGCAGGACAATAACGTAAAACACAATGGCAAATATATACTGGAATTGCTTACCAAAACGACATTTAAAAAATAATCATGGTCAAACATTGTGTATAATCCAGGTGTGCTAAGGTCTTAGAGACTTACCAAGAAAGACTCACAGCTGTCATCATTGTTAAAGGTGATTCTAACATGTATTGACTCAGGGGGTTGAATACAGTGGCTTGCAAAAGTATTCACCCCCTTGGCATATTTCCTATTTTGTTGCCTTACAACCTGGAATGAAAATTGATTTTTAGGGGGGTTGTATCATTTGATTTACTCAATATGCCTACCACTTTGAAGATGCAAAATATTTTTCATTGTGAAACAAACCAGAAATTAGAAGAAAAGAAACTGAAAACATGAGCATGCATAACTATTCACCTTGCAGCTGCAATACTTGCAGCTGCAAGTATCTTAGGGTATGTCTCTATAAGCTTGGCACGTCTAGCCACTAGGGTTTTTTGCCCATTCTTCAAGGTAAAACTGCTCCAGCTCCTTCAAGTTGGATGGGTTCCGCTGGTGTACAGGAATCTTTAAGTCATACCAGAGATTCTCAATTGGATTGAGGTCTGGGCCATTCCAAGCCATTTAAACGTTTCCCCTTAAACCATTCAAGTGTTGCTTTAGCAGTATGCTTAGGGTCATTGTCCTGCTGGAAGGTGAACCTCTGTCCCAGTCTCAAATCTCTGGAAGACTGAAACAGGTTTCCCTCAAGATTTTCCCTGTATTTTGCACCATCATTTCTTCAATTCTGACCAGTTTCCCAGTCATTGCCGATGAAAAACATCCCCACAGCATGATGCTGCCACCACCATGCTTCACTATGGGGATGGTGTTCTCGTGTTGATGGGAGGTTTTGGGTTTGAGCCAGACAAAGTGTTTTCCTTGATGGCCAAAAAGCCAAATTTTTGTCTCATCGGACCAGAGTACCTTCTTCCATATGTTTGGGGAGTCTCCCACATACCTTTTGGTGAACACCAAACATGTTCGCTTATTTTTTATTTAAGTAATGGCTTTTTTCTAGCCACTCTTCCATAAAGCCCAGCTCTATGGAGTGTATGGCTTAAAACTTCTTATGGCTGAAGGGGCAGTATTGAGTAGCTTGGATGAAAGGTGCCCATATCAAACGGCCTGCTCCTCAGTCATAGTTGCTAATATTTGCATATTATTATTAGTATTGGATAGAAAACACTCTAAAGTTTCTACAACTGTTTGAATTATGTCTGTGAAATTAACAGAACTCATATTGGCAGGCAAAATCCTGAGTTGAAATCAAAACAGGAAGTCAGAAATCTGAGCTTGTATGTATTCACCAGAGTCCTTAATGAAATCCCCTTGAGCTATTAATGATGTTGCACTGCCTAGGTGTTCCACTAGATGTCAACCATCAATAGAAATTATAATGAGACTTCTATGATGTTATGGGAGAGAATGATAGCAGAATCAGTCAGGTGTCCATCAAGCTGCCATTTTCTGATCATGCTTTTTCCTCGTGGAGTCACTTACGTTCCATTGTTCACGAAGACAAGAACTTTATTGAAGCTATATGTTAAAAACATCCTAATGATTGATTGTGTACATAGTTTGCAATGTTTCTTCGACCGGTAATATCACTTTTTGAAGTTTTTGTCCGATATAACGCTGACCAGAATTAGTGTTTGGATATGTTAACCAGACGCGCTAACAAAAGAAGGTATTTGGACATAAATAACGGATTCTTTCGAACAAAACAAACATTTATTGTGGACCTGGGATTCCTGGTTTGCTTTCTGATGTAGATCATCAAAGGTATGGGAATATTTATCATGTATTTTCGTGTTTATGTTGATGCCATCTTTGCAGCTGTGGTATTTTACTTTTGAGCGCCGTCTCAGATTATAGCGTGCGTTTCTTTTTCCGTAAAGTTTTTTTTAAATCTGACACAGCGGTTGTATTAAGGAGAGGTATATCTATAATTCCATGTGTATAACTTGTATTATCATCTATATTTATGATGAGTATTTCGTTGAAACGATGTGGCTATGCAAAGTCACTTGATGTTTTTGCATTAGTGAATCTAGTCGCCTCAATGTAAACTCAGATGTTTGGATATAAATATGAATTTAATCAAACAAAACATGCATGTATTGTGTAACATGAAGTCCTATGAATGTCATCTGATGAAAATAATCGAAGGTAAGTGATTAATTTTATCTCTATTCTGGTTTTTGTGAAGCTACCTTCAGCTGGAAAAAATGGCTGTGATTATTGTGGTTTTGTGGTGACCTAACATAATCGTTTGTAGTGCTTTCACTGAAAGGCCTATTTGAAATCAGAAACTTTGGTGGGATTAACAACAAGATTACCTTTCAAATGGTATAAGACACATGAATGTCTGAGGAATTTTAATTATGAGCTTTCTGTTTTTTGAATTTGGAGCCCTGCACTTCGACTGGCTGTTGTCATATCGGTCCCGTTAACGGGACTGCAGCCATAATTAAAGTGGTCCTATGGACAGATATTCCAATCTCCGCTGTGGAGCTTTGCAGCTCATTCAGGGTTATCTTTGGTCTCTTTGTTGCCTCTCTAATTAATGCCCTCCTTGCCTGGTCTGTGAGTTTTGGTGGGCGGCCCTCTCTTGGCAGGTATGTTGTGGTGCCATATTCCTTACATTTTTTAATAATGGATTTAATGGTACTCCGTGCGATGTTAAAGGTTTCGGATATTTTTTTGTAACCCAAACCTGATCTGTGCTTCTCCTCAACTTTGTCCCTGACCTGTTTGGAGAGCTCCTTGGTCTTCATAGTGCCGCTTGCTTGGTGTTGCCCCTTGCTTAGACTCTGGGGCCTTTCAGAACAGGTATACATATACTGTGATCATGTGACAGATCATGTGACATTTAGATTGCACACAGGTGGACTTTATTTAACTAATTATGTAACTTCTGAATGTAATTGGTTGCACCAGATCTTATTTAGGGGCTTCATATCAAAGGGGAATACATTTGCATGCACCACTTTTCCATTTTCCATATGTTTTTTTTTAACAGAGTAATTTTTTTCATTTCACTTCACCAATTTTGACTATTTTATGTATGTCCATTACATGACATCTAAATAAAAATCTATTTAAATTACAGGTTGTAAAGCAACAAAAAATCTAAATATATTTGTGTTTTACTTCCCATTAATTAAAATAACATTTTAGAATTTTTCTTCCACTTTGACAGTACAGAATATTTTGTGTAGGTCTTTGACAAAAACATTCCAATTAAATCAATTATCATCACACTGTGTAATACAACAAAATGTGGAAAAAGTCAAGAGGTATGAATACTTTCTGAAAGCACTGTGTGTTATAGCCCTGAAGCGACAATGAGCAATGACATGACAGATAATCAGAAACTTGTGCTCGTGATTTATGGTTATGTGCATTCGTGCATGTGCGTATGTGTGTGTGTGTTTACTCCAGTGAAACAAAATATTGTGAAACAGAACCATACTGAGGTTCAAACACATTATATGAGTGACATATTACATGATATCTTACAGCACTTAGACTGCATCGAAACCATTATGAAATGTAATAACTCATAGGAAAATGTACAAACATAACTAGCTTGAATACATTTGTAAGATGAATTGTATTCGTCTGTATGCTGTCTATTGTTTAGGAGCATAGTCATATGTATGCTGAGTGACACAATGGCAATCAACGACCTCAACAACTTTGTAATGGCAGTTAGGGTTATTTAAATGTGCAAAATATGTTTAATTTTACAGTAAAACAGCCTCAAAATAGGCCTCTACAAAGCCTTGTAAAACCAAGCATGAATGAACTGTAAAGAGACTATTACAGGAAACCAGTGAATCTGACTGTAGCAGCTGGCCAGTTGGTATTTATTGAAGTATAGGCTGGTCATGTGTCTGTTTATAGGAAGTGAAACTCAAGAGCACATGCATACTAATTGTATACATTATGGCAAAATCTATATGTATTGCAATGTGTTAAAATCTTAAATGTAGGCTTATACAGGTGAAAAAGATAACAAAGACAAAGCAAACAGACATTACTTTTTATATAGGGGTACTCAGGTTATGATAGTGCTGGATAAATACTAGTACGTCACAGCTACAGTGAGGTCACACCTGGTCCCATATTTGTAATTTACTGTTGAGTGATATACTAGAAGAACTAGCTACTGATTTCAGAGGTATTTTCCAAGACCCCTATTCAACAACGCTAAGTGTTAAGAAGTTTTAAAAAAGCAACATAATTACGTTAGATTTCTTTTTCTGAAGATAGGTTGTTGAAATAACATAATTACAAGGGAACTTGGCTTAACTGTTTTTAATTTTTCTTGTAAACCCAAATTTGTGATGGGAACTTTATTGTAAATGCCAACTTTATTGCTAATTCCAGGGGGAAATTAATTTGTTTCACCCTCGTTTTGTTTGTAACCAGTTGGTCTTGTTGCTATGTACATTGCTAGTGAATGCCTAGTTCTTTTCAGAACATGTTGAAAAGTAACCTTTCTTCCACGTTGTGTTCGTTCATTTTCTTTGACGAAGTCTAAATATTATACAGTTTTAAAATTCATAGTTACAAAATGGCCACCATGCAGTCACAGTGTCTCACAGGCTTATTTCCTCAATACTAACCCTCTCTCTCACATTCTCTTCCTTTCCCCAGCTATAGCAAAGTCCCGTAGCTGCAGCCATGCTGGAGTGTTCCACGTGGAGGGAGAAGCTCGCTACTCGTTGACCTTTGATCTGGCCAAAAAACTGTGTGAGAGCCTGGGCGGCACCATCGCCAGCAAGGAACAGGTCACTGAGGCCCATGCCCAAGGCCTAGAGACCTGTAGGTGAGGTCACACATCCATCTTTATGACTACAGTGTCCTCTTAGGACCCACATGATGTGGTTTATCAACGGGTAAATAATTATATGGAAATCAGCAAAAGGACTCCGTAAGACTAAGCCAATGTTCCAATATCCACACGAGCGTACCATTTAGAATCAAGCAATGTATTGGACGTGTGTGGTATGCTAGCATGTATATTAAACCGGAAGTGTAAATCTTTCATGTATTTTTTTATTTGTAGTAGACTACTTACTCATTGAATGACATATTCTAAATTAAAACCGGTAATGGTAAAGAAATTGTAATATTTTGTATCCTTTTATCCTTATCTCAAGCTAAACACTTCTAGCAGTTTTGGTTGACTTTTTTACTACTTTACTGTTTAATCACCTATTTAAATAAAGGTTCAATAAAAAATAACCTCATGTTTTAGCATGATAATGCATGGCCCCATGTCCCAGTTCGTCCATGGCCTGCATACTCAACAGACATGTAACCTACTGAACATGTTTGGGATGCTCTCAGTCGACGAGTACGACAGCGTTTTCCAGTTCCCGCTAATATCCAGCAACTTTTTACAGACAATAAAGAGGAGTGAGACAACATTCCACAGGCCACAATCAACAGCATGCGAAGGAGATGTATCGCACAGCATGAGGCAACTAGTGGTCACACCATATAGTGACTGGTTTTCTGATCCATGCCCCTACATTTAAAAAAAAGAGTTATCTGTGACCAACAGATGCGTATCTGTATTCACAGTCATGTGAAATCCAAATGCTAATATTTGATTTTAGATATGGTTGGATCAGCAATGGAAATACCACCATCCTCAGACAGAAGGCCCATGTTAACTGTGCCAACAACATGACAGGAGTCTTCTTCCACCATGACACTCCGGACCAACCCTTTGATGCCTTCTGTTTCAATGCATCAGGTGAGTTTTTCTTTTTTTCATAGTTCATAGTTCATATTGACCAGGTTTGGCATGAGAACAGAGCTCTTTGAGAGACAATCACTAAAACACTTGTACATCTTAATGATTCTTGCCATTCTTAGAACTTGAACTGTAACATATGCTGGAGACAGTAACACATTTGTGCTTCATTCCTGATCCTTGATCCCAACCTCTGATTTTGACAGATTTGTCTATGAAGAACTGTGATTTGGCAATCAATCCTGATTCAACAGGACCAGAGAGTGTTCAGGTGACAGATGGAGACCTTGCTTCTGATGCTGCAGGTCAGTCCCGTCTTTTTCATCATCTACATTATCAACACCACAATCAATAGAATCAACAAAATCATGACATGTTCCATCTCCTATGTATTTCATACAGTATGCCAATCTGCGGCTACACTATCTAATAAGTAAGCCTTGTCCGAGCCCATAGGGGAGCCTATGGATCGGGAGCCTCCTGATTCTGTAGCATATGTACACCCCCTGGACAGGACGCTAGTCTGTCACAAGGTTTTAACTATCGCTTAAGACCCGTGGATCTTTACAATACTCCCTTTTTGTTTACAAGGCCCTACTTCATAAACTTCTGTCATATCTAACTTTGCTGTTGAAGTATAGACACTTGCGTTGCCTAACAGGATTGATTAACTATTGAGGTTCTTAGGGTCTCCACCGAGGTAAGTAAATCTGCTTTTATTTTTAACATACTGTATTGCTAGATCAAAATTCTAAATACATTTCATGTTGATGTTCTGATGCCGTTCGGGCAAGTTAAAGTATTGATCTGGGAATTATTTGTGGAGGAATATGATTATATATATAAAAGAAACGTCCTCTCACTGTCAAGTGTGTTTATTTTTAGCAAACTTCAAACTTTTTAGGGATCGGCGGGACATTCATAAATCATGCAGCGTCTTGTGTCACGATCGCAGACTTTAGAGAAAAAACAAATGTCGGTACATATAAGTGTCTTATAACTTGTTAATATAACTGCACTGTCCAATTTACAGTAGCTATTACTGCGAGAAAAAAAATGCTGTGCTATTGTTTGAGGAGAGCTCCTAACAACAAAACACTTTTTTCACCGTGATACGTTGGATAAATTTACCTCTGAAGGTGAAATGTGTACTTACATTCTGAAATCTTGCTCTGATTCATCATCCAAAGGGTCCCAGAGATATCATGAAGTGTAGTTTTGTTAGATAAAATCCTTTTTCATATCCTAAAAAGCGCCATATAGCACGCACGATCGATTTTGTATTTCCACTCGTTCAATTTGCAAAGAAAGGAATCTGTGAAAATCGAACCCTAAACGTTGTTTCAACCAGTCAAATCACATTTGTATGTATTCCTCAGAGATTCTAGAACGTAACCAGACTTCACTATATCATTAGGGGTGTAGTATATCCTATAGGACACCAAATCTGGTCAGAGGCCGACGCCTTCATGGCACGCCGATGACGCAGGTGGTCTTCACTTGATCGACTCTAACTTTGTCAAATAAGCACCAATCGGGGTTTAACAAAGCTAGCTAGATACCTGTATCTGTCGCAAAATGTATTCAGAGTTATGAAGTTATGAAAACTGGTTGTTTTGCAAATGTTGAACTTATAATATGGGTACTAATACTGGAAAAGCTAAATCAAAGTCCAAGTATACAGATTTTACGATATTCTTGCAGAAAAAAATGTAATATGAATGCAAATGTCTTCTCCACGATTTGACTTCACACTAAATGTCCATGACTTCACACTAAATGTCATGTAGTTAGCTCATACTTCAAGTTATCACTCTGAAACTTTGCACATACAATGCTTCCATCTTGTGGACACTATCGGAATTACCAGAGTGATGGCTTTAACAGTGACCTTTCTCTTGCATTTCAAAGATGGCGGTAAAAAACACTGGTTGTTTTTTTCTTTGTATTTTCTTCTACCAGATCTACTGTGTTATATTATCCTACATTCAAATTCAACCTTTCTAAGTGTTTCCTTTCAAATGGTACCAAGAATATGCATATCCTTGCTTCAGGGCCTCAGCTACAGGCAGTTAGATTTGGGTATGTCATTTATGCGAAAATTGAAATCAAATCAAATCCAATTTATTTATATAGCCTTTCTTATATCAGCTGATATCTCAAAGTGCTGTACAGAAACCCAGCCTAAAACCCCAAACAGTAAGCAATGCAGGTGTAGAAGCACAGTGGCTAGGAAAAACTCCCTAGAAAGGCCAAAACCTTAAGAAGTTTTAAGACATTGAGGTCAGTCAATGCGGACATTTCAAGAACTTCAAGTGCTTCAAGTGCAGTCGAAAAAACAATCAAGCACTATGATGAAACTGGCTCAAATGAAGACCGCCACAGGAAAAGAAGACCCAGAGTTATCTCTGCTGCAGAGGATAAGTTAATTTGAGTTAACTGCACCTGAGATTGCAGCCCAAATAAATGCTTCACAGAGTTCAAGTAACAGACACAACTCAACATCAACTGTTCAGAAGAGAATGTGTGAATCAGGCCTCAATGTTCGAATTGCTGCAAAGAAACCACTACTTTAAAAAATATGTATTTAACCTTTTAATCTTTATTTAACTAGGCAAATCAGTTAACTTCTTAGAACTAGGGGACGACATTTTCACTTTTGGATGAATTGGTGCCCAAATTGAACGGCCTCCTACTCTGTCCAAGACCATATGATATGCATATTATTATTACTATTGGATAGAAAACACTCTGAAGTTTCTAAAACTGTTTGAATTATATCTGTGAGTAAAACAGAACTCATATGGCAGGCAAACTTCCAAACAGGAAGTAAAAATTCTGAAATGGGTAGCTGTGAAAGTCATCGCCTATTCAATTTTCCTATATTTATGGTTCTGTATGCACTTCATACGCCTTCCACTAGATGTCAACAGGCAGTAGAACGTGGAATGAAGCGTCTAGCTTGATGTGGGACCGTATGAGAGCCATTGGAGTGACTGGACAGGCATATTGCCAGTTCTTGGCCACGCACACTGCGCATGTGATGTCCTTCCTTGCTATCGGTTATATAGATATGAAGAAATGCTCCGTTTGGGACGTTATTGGATATATATGAGAAAAACATCCTGAAGATTGATTCTCAACTGAGTTTGACCAGTTTATTCGATTTGTAATATCACTTTTTAAAGTTTTTGTTCATTAGCGTAAAATTGGATGGACACGTGAACTACACATGCTAGCCAAAGTTGCTAATTCGACAGAAGTAATGGACGTTATAAAACAAAACAACGATTTATTGTGGAACTAGGATTCCTGGCACTGCATTCTGATGAAAGATCATGAAAGGTAAGGGAATATTTATGTATTAATATTTATTTCGTATTTCTGTTGACTCCAACATGGCGGAGAATGGCTGAGCGCCGTCTCAGATTATTGCATGCTGTGCTTTTTACTAAAGTTATTTTTTTAATCTAACACAGCGGTTGCATTAAGAACCAGTGCATCTTTAATTAAATGTTAAACATGTATCTTTATCAAAGTTTTGTGATGAGTATTTCTGTATTTCACGTGGCTCTCTGTAAATACTCTCGCTATTTTGGAGCCATTTCTGAATGGCGCCAATGTAAAACCACGATTTCTGGCTATAAATATGTACATTATTGAACAAAACATAAATGTATTGTATAACATGATGTCATATGACTGTCATCTGATGAAGTTAATCAAAGGTTACTGATTCATTTTATCTCTATTTGTGGGTTTTGTGAAAGCTATCTTTGCTGTGAAAAAATGGCTGTGTTTTTTTGGATATGGTGTTGAGCTAACATATATGTTGTGTTTTCGCTGTAAAACATTTTAAAAATCGGACATGTTGGCTGGATTCACAAGATGTTTATCTTTCATTTCCTGTATTGGACTTGTGATTTCATGAAAGTATATTATATTATATCCCTGTGGCGCTAGGCTAGGCTATGCTAGTCAGTGTTTCTGATGACAATGATCCCGGATCCGGGATGGGTGGTTCAGAGTTAAGAACAAATTCTGATTTACAATGACGGCCTACACCGGCCAAACACAGACGACGCCTTATGGGTGCCTACTAAAGAACACCAATAAGGAGAGACTTGCTTGGGCCAAGAAACACAAGCAATGGACATTGGATCGGTGGAAATCTGTCCATTGGTCTGGAGTCCAAACTAAATATTTTTGTTTCTTTGTGACACACAGGGTAGGTGAACAGATGATCTCTGCAAGTGTTGTTCCCACCGTGAAGCATGGAGGAGGAGGTGTGATGATGTGGGGATGCTTTGCTTGTGACAGCGTTAGTGATTTATTTAGAATTCAAGGCACACTTAACCAGTCTACCACAGCATTCAGGCGATACTCCATCACATCTGGTTTGGGCTTAGTGGGACTGTCATGTGTTTTTTAACAGGACAATGACCCAACGCCTCCATCCAGTGTAAAGGCTATTTCCAGGTGACGTTGATTGAGAGAATGCCAAGAGTGTGCAAAGCTGTCATCAAGGCAAAGGGTGGCTACTTTGAAGAATCTAAAATATATTTTGATTTGTTTAACACTTTTTTGGTTACAACATGATTCCATATGTGTTATTTCATAGTTTTGATGTCTTTACTGTTATTCTACAATGTACAAAATAGTATGAATAAAGAAAAACCCTTGAATGAGTAGTTGTGTCCAAACCTTTGACTGGTGCTGTATATATATCAAATCAAAACAAATTGTATTGGTCACATGTGCCGAATACGACACCTTACCATGAATTGCTTACTTACAAGCCCTTAAGCCCTTATTAACTAACAATGCAGTTTTAAGAAAAATAATAGTTAAGAAAAGTTTAAAAAACTAGGGTAAAAATAAAAGAGCAACAATAAAATAACAATAACGATGCTGTCACGCCCTGGCCTTAGTATTCTTTGTTTTCTTTATTATTTTAGTTAGGTCAGAGTGTGACATGGGCAATGTATGTGTTTTTGGATTGTCTAGGGGTTTGTATGTTAAATGGGTCAGGTGTTTGTATGTCTATGGCTGCCTAGATTGGTTCTCAATTAGAGGCAGCTGTGGTTCATTGTCTCTGATTGAGAGCCATATTTAAGGCAGCCATAGGCATTGGGTTTTGTGGGTAATTGTCTATGTAGAACGTTTGTAGCTTTTGTATTGCACTTACGTTTGTAGCTTCACGGTCGTTTGTTGTTTTGTTTAGTTTTGTTATAAGTGTTCGTTTCGTGTTTCACTCGTCTCAAATAAAAGAGATGTATTTTTCACATGCTGCGCCTTGGTCCACTCATTATCCTCAAGACGATCGTGACAGAATTACCCACCAAACCGGGACCAAGCAGCGTGTTAAGCAGCAGCAGGAGCAGCGCATAAAGGATTCTTGGACTTAGGAGGAGATACTGGAAGGTACGGGACCTTGGGCTCAACCGGGAGAATATCGCCTCCCTCGTGAAGAGCTGGAGGCAGCTAAAGCCGAGAGGAGGCGATATGAGGAGGCAGCACGGAAGCAAGGCTGGAAGCCCGAGAGTCAAACCCAAAAATGTCTTGGGTGGGGGCTACAAGGGAGTGTGGCGAAGTCAGGTAGGAGACCTGCGCCAACTCCCCGAGCTTACCGTGGAGCGCGAAAGTACGGGCAGACACCGTGTTATGCGGTAGAGCGCACGGTGTCTCCTGTACGTGTGCATAGCCCGGTGCGGGTTGTTCCACCTCCCCGCACTGGCAGGGCTAGATTGAGTATTGAGCCGGATGTCATGAAGCCGGCCCAACGCATCTGGCCTCCAGTGCGTCTCCTCGGGCCGGCATACATGGCACCAGCCTTACGCATGGTGTCCCCAGTTCGCCTACACAACCCAGTGCGGGTTATTCCACCTCCCCGCACTGGTCGGGCTACGGGGAGCATACAACCAGGTAAGGTTGGGCAGGTTCAGTGCTCAAGGGAGCCAGTACGCCTGCACGGTCCGTTATTTCTCGCGCCACCTCCCCGCCCCAGCCCAGTACCACAAGTGCCTACACAACGCTCCAGGCTTCCAGTGTGTCTCCAGAGCCCTGTTCCTCCTCCACGCACTCGCCCTATGGTGCGTGTCTCCAGCCCGGTACCACCAGTTCCGGCACCACGCACCAAGCCTCCTGTACGTCTCTAGAATCATGTGTGCCCTGTTCCTGCTCCCCGCACTAGCCTTGAGGTGCGTGTCTCCAGTCCGGTACCACCAGTTCCGGCACCATGCACCAGGCCTACTGTGCGCCTCAGCAGGTCAGAGTTGGCCGTCTGCCCAACGCCGCATGCACTGCTCGTCTGCCCAGCACCGTCTGAGCTGCCTGCCTGCCCAGCGCCGTCTGAGCCATCCGTCTGCCCAGCGCCATCTGAGCCATCCGTCTGCCTAGCGCCATCTGAGCCATCCGTCTGCCCAGCGCCATCTGAGCCATCTGTCTGCCCAGCGCCATCTGAGCCATCCGTCTGCCCAGCACCATCTGAGCCATCCGTCTGCCCAGCGCCATCTGAGCCATCCGTCTGCCCAGCGCCATCTGAGCCATCCATCCGTCCCGTGCCGTCAGAGCCGTTCGTCAGTCAGGAGCCGTCAGAGCCGCCAGTCAGCCAGGATCTGCCAGAGCCGCCAACCAGCCAAGATCTTCCAGAGCCGCCAGTCAGCCAGGATATACCAGAGCTGCCAGTCAGCCAGGATCTGCCAGAGCCGCCAGTCAGCCAGGATCTGCCAGAGCCGCCAATCAGCCAGGATCTGCCAGAGCCGCCAGCCAGCCATGAGCAGCCAGAGTCACCAGCCAGCCATGAGCAGCCAGAGTCGCCAGCCAGCCATGAGCAGCCAGAGTCGCCAGCCAGCCATGAGCAGCCAGAGTCGCCAGCCAGCCATGAGCAGCCAGAGTCGCCAGCCAGCCATGAGCAGCCAGAGTCGCCAGCCAGCCATGAGCAGCCAGAGTCGCCAGCCAGCCAGGATCTTCCAGAGCCGCCAGTCAGCCAGGATCTACCAGAGACACCAAAGCTGGTATTGACAATGGTGGAGTGGGGGTCACGCCCCGCACCCGAGCCGCTGCCATAGGAAGGCCCACCCCGGACCCTCCCCTTCTGTGTTAGGTTTTGCGGCCGGTGTCCACACCTTTGGGGGGGGGGGGGGGGGGGGGTGTACTGTCACGCCCTGGCCTTAGTATTCTTTGTTTTCTTTATTATTCTAGTTAGGTCAGGGTGTGACATGGGGAATGTATGTGTTTTTGGATTGTCTAGGGGTTTGTATGTTAAATGGGTCAGTGTCTTGTCTAGGTGTTTGTATGTCTATGGCTGCCTAGATTGGTTCTCAATTAGAGGCAGCTGTGGTTCATTGTCTCTGATTGAGAGCCATATTTAAGGCAGCCATAGGCATTGGGTTTTGTGGGTAATTGTCTATGTAGAACGTTTGTAGCTTTTGCTATTACACTTACGTTTGTATGTCTATGGCTGCCTAGATTGGTTCTCAATTAGAGGCAGCTGTGGTTCATTGTCTCTGATTGAGAGCCATATTTAAGGCAGCCATAGGCATTGGGTTTTGTGGGTAATTGTCTATGTAGAACGTTTGTAGCTTTTGCTATTACACTTACGTTTGTAGCTTCACAGTCATTTGTTGTTTTGTTTCGTTTTGTTATAACCTGTCTAGCCCAGGCGTTCTGCTAGCGGAACTCCTCCCACATTCCACTGAAAATTTTTTTGAAATATTTAACTTTCACACATTAACAAGTCCAATACAGCAAATGAAAGATACACATCTTGTGAATCCAGTCAACATGTCCGATTTTTTAAATGTTCGACAGCGAAAACAGCACGTATATTTATGTTAGCTCACCACCAAATACAAAGAAGGACAGACATTTGATCCACCTGTCGTGTCAGATTTTGAAAATATGCTTTACAGCGAAAGCAATCCAAGCGTTTGTGTGAGTTTATCGATCACTAGACAAAACATTAAGAACACGTAGCAGCAATGTAGATTGGTAACGAAAGCCAGAAAAGCAATAAAATGAATCGCTTACCATTGATGATCTTCGGATGTTTGCACTCACGATACTCCCAGTTACACAATAAATGTTCCTTTTGTTCGATAAAGATAATTTTTATATCAAAAAACTCCATTTGTTTGGCTTGTGTTCAGTATTCCACAGCCTTAGGCAGGTCATTAAGTCTTGACGAAAATTCCAAATAGTATCCGTAAAGTTCGTAGAAACATGTCAAACGTTTTTAATAATCAATCCTCAGGTTGTTTTTAACATCAATAATCGAGAATATTTCAACCGGACTGTAAACTATTCAATACACGAGAGAAATAAAATGTCGAGCAACCAGTGTAGCGTGCATGAACTAATGGAAGGACATCCATCTATCCACTGACGCGTTTTGATAAATCTCGCTCATTTTTCAGAATAAAAGCTTGAAACTATGTCTAAAGACTGTTCACACCCTGAGGAAGCCATTGGAAAATGAATCTGGTTGATATCCCTTTAAATGGACGAAAGGCAGGCAAGGGAACAGTGATTTTTCAAAATAAGAGTCACTTCCGTGTTGGATTTCCTCAGGTTTTCGCCTGCAAAATCAGTTCTGTTATACTCACAGAAAATATTTTGACAGTTTTGGAAACGTTAGAGTGTTTTCTATCCTACTCTGTCAATTATATGCATCTTCTAGCATCTGGACCTGAGAAATAGGCAGCTTACATTGGGAACGTTATTTTTCCAAACATAAAAATTCTGCCCCCTAGCTTCAAGAGGTTTTAATATTGGCCAAATTATAATCATACCTGACTTTCGAAGGAATATTAAAGAAATATATGGGACGTGACCTGTAGGTCCTTATGCCACATTTAACTTTAAAAAACTCCCTCCAGAGGCCAACTATGCATTGGGAAGATCTAAAGGCAAGTATGTTTGTGACAGCCCTTTCACAGACTGTCCTTCACAACCAGACAACCAACCATTCCACTACTGGAGTATCCCCAGCATCATTCAGGCTGGATAATATTCCAGTTAGTCAAAGGGTCTCTTTGGTATGCAAGCAAACTGCAGAAATGGAAACTGATCACTCCACAGCCCCAATACCCTGCCAGATACAGGAAGGATACTACCCTTGTCGCTGTAGCTTGCTCAGAATGACCAGTTAGCTGTGCAAGCTGGTCAGGCCTGGGAACTACAACCACCACTGGCTACTTTGTCTCCTTACCCATTGAAGGACACACTCATGTTTATGTGGCCTACCCCCTCCACCCGGGCATTATTCTACACTGTTTGAGTTCAAGGGGCATGTCACAATATCTATCAATTTAACCACTTTTGCAGTCAAATTGTTTTCCTCAGCCATCCATTTCATATATGGGAGACATTAAAGATATGGAAAAACATGGTTGTGTTTTGTTATACCTCGGGGGGCCTTGCCACTAGCCTATTCCTCTCAATGGTGAATAAGGTGTTGTGAGGCAGAGATGCACAGAGTGACCCAAGATTATCTGATTGTCCCCAGTGGAAAACAGGTCTAATTTGGATGAAAACAACATGGCTGACATTAGCTAGCAACCTGCCCATGGTTATTGCAGATAACTGCACAACAGAGTCACTCTGAATGTGCTTTACAACCACCTGAAATTGACTGAATTTGGGTCTGTCAATTAGCAAATATTTATTCAACTGCCGACTGTCCTCCAAAAGTAGCTTAATATCTCTTACACATCCAGGGCAGCAGATATCCTAGTCGTTAGGGCGTTGGGAAAAATCTGTCAAAGTAACTTGAGCAACCCTACTTGCTCCAGGGTCGCTGTTGATAATGGCAGAGCCTTGCTGTGATTGCTGAGGGTGTCTCAGGGGGAGTGGGATATGCAGAAAACAAATTTACAATTCACATATGCGTATTAATATACACTTGCACATGTGTGAAATAGGACAAATATACTGCTACCACAGTCTTAATAAAAGGGTGATAGATATGTATTGCTATCTTAACAGACATCTTTTATATGATATGATTTATTGGTAATTCGATCTTCCATGTTCTCATTTCCTACAGAAACAGTACAGTAAATGCATGTGGAAATGACTTTGTAACTCGTTGTAATGACCAGTAAACAGATCATTACAATCTGGTACACAACAGATGATGTCATAGGTTACATAATGGATGTCAAAAGATAGGCGTGAGATCGCTTATCACCGTGATGATATCCACAATCATCTATCTGACAGGCTATTCATCTCCAGGTCAATTACAGGGCTGTCTCTAGTCTCCACAAGCTTCCTTCACTTCTCCATTCCTTTATGGTAATCACTGATCTATACAGTAGGTGATTGGACAGATGAAAGCATGTCTACCCCCCATTGCTTTCACACATCCAACTTTGACAGATTTGGAATAAGCTCTTGGAATGAGGGGATGTGTTTTGTGAATAATAGTTTTATATAGTTATAATTTTATATACAGTAGTTATAGTTTTATAATAGTTTTAATATCAGAACTGGGCTCATGCATCTTTCTGGTCTGTTTTCCCACAGGTGAAGCCACAGAGCAGCCTAAGACAGAGGAGGTCCCAGAGGAGAAGACAGACATCCAGACATATGCCCCAGCAGTGGTGGAGGACCAGGACCAGGTACAGCCAGAGGCCACAGAGGGAACCCCAGAGGACAGAGCCCAGCCTGAGGACAGAGCCAGCACAGAGCCTGACACAGTGGACACCACCTATGCACCTGAGAAACAGGGAGCCGAGAGCCCCACTGAGTTAGTTGAGGAAGTGGACCCGACCCAACCTGCATCCACTGAGGCTAGCCCAGAGGAACCAACATCAGGAGCTGAGGGTTGGGCCTCAGAGGGGGCAGCCACAGAGAGCCCTGTCGGGGCGGAAGAGCAGACTGAGGGTGATGAGACCCAGTCAGCCGGCCACAATGGGGTGCTGGCCACTGAGATGGAGGACACCACCGGGTCTGGGATGCTACCGACTGGCGCTGAGGAGGGGGCCTCTTCTATTGCACCACCTGTTCGACAGCCAGGAGAACCACAGGGCTCAGCCAGCGAGGAGGATGTGCAGGAGATAGTGCCAGAGCAGAAGGAGGGGGCAGAGGGTAAGGAATTACTCTGTTTGTTACATTCATAACATCACATGCAGAAGAGTGTTTTTTGCTTTGCTTTGTCATTCAGTTTGGTATCATGAACATGATTATAATGACAATGTATTTAATTTAAATAGCACACTTTAAAATACAAATGCATCTCAAGTAAATCATATATCATGTCAGAACAGAGAAACATAAGAGGTACAAAACAAGTGCCTGGCATTACCCTGCAACAATCATACTTTATATATATGATTTCTGTGACAGAATGAATGAAAAGCTTTCCCTGAGCCTGAAAATAGCAGTTGTGATACTCAAGGGCAGAAAGTCCCCCTGTACGTTTTGGTCCTAATGCAGATGCCAATCATTCTGCTGCTGCTGCAAAATGTTGAACCAGCAACCTTTGTACAGTCAGTGTGGTATGTATAAATGTTTACATGAGGTGTTCCTCTTTAGACCCCTGGTTACACCCCAGAGAGAGGAAATTGGTGGAATGTGGTTAGGAAGCCTAAACTAAAGATACATTCTGTGTTTATCTCAAATAGCCTTTTTTTGCTTCCACACAAAGATGTATTTAGCTACGTTTTTGTAAGCAAAAATATAAGCACCACCAAAAAAATTGGCACATCTCTATCATGAAACGTTTAATACTATGACATACATCTATAATGACAGAAATTGTTTTAAAAGTTTTACAAAATGTTTAAAGATGTATCAACTGATGGATGTGTACATCTTCAGTCATATAATTAATCAAAGCCATTTAATAGCTGGCAGAGTCTAGCCAGAATCACGACAACACATATCTATATAACATCACTGCCCTCTGGCTATACTGTACTGCTGTTTCCAAGGCGACTCAAAAATCTGTGCTTTCAAGGTGATTAATTGAATCATATCAATCTCTAAATATACATCTCTGTGTTTGTCATTCTCCTCAACACTTTTGTCAAGACATATTATCATGCAATCTCTAATACTGTCTTCTCTGACTGTAATAACTAGCACCATCTTTACCTGTTTTTATCTTTACATAAAAAGTAAGTATCCTTTACATTTTCTTGAAAGTGCTTAGTCTGAGAACTCAGAGAAGGATTCTTGGAACAGATAGCCTACCACCCACACACAGTCCGACTCTGGGAAGTTAAAGAACTAACCTCGCCCCCTGGTGTTGGGGTGTGAAATAGATTGTGGATTAAAACGCCAATTTCCACTCTTGTTTGTAATGTATTATCCGTGTGCATTTAAAGTTATATAAGAAGACATCTGGCACTAGGTATAAAAGCTATATCCAACTTTATATAATAATATTCAAGCGCAAGGAATCATTTGCATAGTCAGCTCTGGTTGCTGAAATAAGAATCTAAAAAACAAATGATAAAGTTGTAGTTTGATGACACTTTCATATAAAATAAGCACTCAGATTGACCACCATTCATGAAGAAATATTCCATGGAGGCTAGAAAGTTTGTCTTTCTCTGTGTGTCCTCTCCTCTGTGGAGTTTGTTTGAAGAAGGCTCCCCCTCTTGTGACCGGATGAGGGAGAGTGTGAAAGAGAGGAGCACTAGTACACCACTGGCTGTGCCTCAGCATGACTCTTCCTCTCAACTCCCCATCTGTACTGGCTCAAATTCTCAATACAAGAACTCTATATAAACAATCTCTGCATCCAATGATTTAATGTAATACACAGACCCTTTCAATACAGTAGCTAATATTTGGGTCCAATGCTCCTATAGCGTATTCCTATGGGGCATCAACTTGTATATTGAAGCACTGAATCATTCAGTCAAATCTATCTTAATAATCGTGTGTTTGTGCACTACTGTGCACCACTGAGATACACCTTAGCCCTGAATAGTGAATAGTGTAAGCAAGAGGACCCCCAAGTTGTGTTATGATATAACAACTGCTGGCCCACAGCCTTTTATTATTCATTACATTATAATTGGATTCTTATTCATTAGATGTATTTCTGTATTTTGATTATTTAATGCAGGGGTGTGAAACTCATTCCACGGAGGGCAGAGTGTCTGCAGGTTTTTCTTTTTCTTTCAGTTAAGACCTACTGTAAACAACCAGGTGAGGGGAGTTCCTTACCAATTAGCGACCATAATTCATCAATCAAGTACAAGGGTGAGCGAAAACCTGCAGACACTCGGCACTCCTTGGAATGAGTTTGACACCTGTGATCCAATGAGACAGTTTGGAAGTAGAGGGGGAGACGAAGAGGGATACGACAGGAGACACAGTAGGAAGTGTGGACGTAGGGATAGGACAGGAGACACAGTAGGAAGTGTGGACGTAGGGATAGGACAGGAGACACAGTAGGAAGTGTGGACGTAGGGATAGGACAGGAGACACAGTAGGAAGTGTGGACGTAGGGATAGGACAGGAGACACAGTAGGACGTGTGGACGTAGGGATAGGACAGGAGACACTGTAGGAAGTGTGGACGTAGGGATAGGACAGGAGACACAGTAGAATGTGTGGACGTAGGGATAGGACAGGAGACACAGTAGGACGTGTGGACGTAGGGATAGGACAGGAGACACAGTAGGACGTGTGGACGTAGGGATAGGACAGGAGACACAGTAGGACGTGTGGACGTAGGGATAGGACAGGAGATACAGTAGGACGTGTGGACGTAGGGATAGGACAGGAGACACAGTAGGACGTGTGGACGTAGGGATCGATCTGGTAGAGGATGTATTGCTATGGGGGGAATGACACCCCAAAATGTGCACTACTTTCTACCAGAGCCCTGTGTGAGAAATAGGGTGGCATTGATTTACCCTATGAGATACTAATCAGATAAACTGTTCTGTTCTGTGCTAAGGTTATGGGGAGTTTACAATATTGTTCTCATTATAACACTTGGCACAATGTCACTTTAATAATAGCAATAACTCATCAATTGCTTTGCAATTAAATGTTGTGATTCGCTCTCAGGTGCCAACTCTGCCCCAACGAGACACTTCCACATTCTTTAGTAGGTTCAGTTCATTCCACAGCTATGACATCAGCCCTGTTGTAGCACATGATTCCTGGTCATCACATGATAGTGTTCTACATCATCACATGATATTGCACTAAATCACAGTCTGTCAGTGCTCATGCCCAGGCCGTCTGTCTGATTGACAAGATGGACACAGGTTAACTAAGCACTTTTATTGTGGTCCACTGCACTCTGTGTGTGTTATCTGGGTGGACGTGTATGGCATCTGATGACACCAGTTAACATCTATGTGTAATTCATTTGTGAGGCATCAGAGATGTTTCTTTAACACTGTATCTCATTGTTCTCCCCATGTAGTCCCAGATCAGCCCATTCCCAGGGGGAGGATGAATCCAGGTGAGGGAGTAGCCCCTCCTCCAGCCGGGCACGAGAATAGTAGCACACCCGGTGAGTGGCCCACTACCCCTAATATCTCTGCCAGTAGTATTAATACTATTATTGTACATATCATGAGTGGTTAGTTCAATAATGGCCATGTAATTATCATGTATTATATGGTTTAATGCAGCGATTCTCAGTTGGTGGGTCGTAAACCAAATTTGGGTCGCGGGAGATTTGTGTGGGTCGCGGGAGGTTTTGTGTGGGTCGCGGGAGGTTTTGTGTGGGTCGCGGGAGGTTTTGTGTGGGTCACGGGTGTCTGAGTTTTTTTTATGAAAAGAAAATCCAGTCTGACCTTGAAATGACTTAAACCATGTGTGTGTAGAAACCATGACTGTGTGTAGAAATGATAATGAACTTACATGTTTAAACAATTTATCTTCAATCACAGTATTTTCAGTATAGAGCTATTAGCAGCGCTATGGTTGATTGTGTGGTCTTAAATCAGTGAGTTCATTAACAGTCAACATCAAGAATATGGGCAAAATGTATTTATTGACAATGAAAGAGGTGGGAATGTTGTTCCCTTGTCGTACAGTTGGTACATTTAATATCAATATAGCATTACAAATATTTTTCCAGATTTTATTTTGCCGATTCCTTTTAGCAATGTGAATATTGGGTCATGACTGAGACCACCTGGTTAAATTTGGGTCCCTAGGCAAAAAGAGTGGAGAACCACTGGTTTAATGGATTCATAATGTATTAATAATTGAGCAAACAATTTCATTTATATAGCACTTTTCAAAGCACTTTGCATTGTAAAGGGGCATATGCCACACCTCCAAGTGAGAGACATTATAGACATTAATTATTAATGTTATTCAACCTCTCTCATTTCTTTCCTCTGTGCAGATTGGCTGATTATTGTGGGAGTGGTTGTGGCAGTGGGCGCTCTTCTCCTCGTGTGTGCTGCTGTGGCCAAGCGGAAGAGGTAGGTCTCATTTCACCAATTGGAATTCTGATCGAAAATTAACTGTGTGCATTACTCCCTCTCTCTGTCTGTTATGTGGTGACAGTATCCTAATGTGTTCACTGCTCCCTCTCTCTGTCTGTTATGTGGTGACAGTATCCTAATGTGTTCACTGCTCACTCTCTCTGTCTGTTAGGTGGTGACAGTATCCTAATGTGTTCACTGCTCCCTCTCTCTGTCTGTTAGCTGGTGACAGTATCCTAATGTGTTCACTGCTCCCTCTCTCTGTCTGTTAGGTGGTGACAGTATCCTAATGTGTTCACTGCTCCCTCTCTCTGTCTGTTAGGTGGTGACAGTATCCTAATGTGTTCACTGCTCCCTCTCTCTGTCTGTTAGCTGGTGACAGTATCCTAATGTGTTCACTGCTCCCTCTCTCTGTCTGTTAGGTGGTGACAGTATCCTAATGTGTTCACTGCTTCCTCTCTCTGTCTGTTAGCTGGTGACAGTATCCTAATGTGTTCACTGCTCCCTCTCTCTGTCTGTTAGGTGGTGACAGTATCCTAATGTGTTCACTGCTCCCTCTCTCTGTCTGTTAGCTGGTGACAGTATCCTAATGTGTTCACTGCTCCCTCTCTCTGTCTGTTAGGTGGTGACAGTATCCTAATGTGTTCACTGCTCCCTCTCTCTGTCTGTTAGGTGGTGACAGTATCCTAATGTGTTCACTGCTTCCTTTCTCTGTCTGTTAGGTGGTGACAGTATCCTAATGTGTTCACTGCTCCCTCTCTCTGTCTGTTAGGTGGTGACAGTATCCTAATGTGTTCACTGCTTCCTCTCTCTGTCTGTTAGGTGGTGACAGTATCCTAATGTGTTCACTGCTTCCTCTCTCTGTCTGTTAGCTGGTGACAGTATCCTAATGTGTTCACTGCTTCCTCTCTCTGTCTGTTAGGTGGTGGCAGTATCCTAATGTGTTCACTGCTTCCTCTCTATGTCTGTTAGCTGGTGGCAGTATCCTAATGTGCTCACTGCTTCCTCTCTCTGTCTGTTAGGTGGTGACAGTATCCTAATGTGTTCACTGCTTCCTCTCTCTGTCTGTTAGCTGGTGACAGTATCCTAATGTGTTCACTGCTTCCTCTCTCTGTCTGTTAGGTGGTGACAGTATCCTAATGTGTTCACTGCTTCCTCTCTCTGTCTGTTAGGTGGTGACAGTATCCTAATATGTTCACTGCTTCCTCTCTCTGTCTGTTAGGTGGTGACAGTATCCTAATGTGTTCACTGCTTCCTCTCTCTGTCTGTTAGGTGGTGACAGTATCCTAATGTGTGCACTGCTTCCTCTCTCTGTCTGTTAGCTGATGACAGTATCCTAATGTGTCCACTTCTACCTTTCTCTGTCTGTTAGGTGGTGACAGTATCCTAATGCTAATGTGTTCACTGCTTCCTTTCTCTGTCTGTAGGCTGGTGACAGTATTCTAATGTGTTGACTGCCCTCTCTCTCTCTCTCTCTCTCTCTCTCTCTCTCTCTGTCTGTTAGCTGGTGACAGTATTCTAATGTGTTGACTGCTCTCTCTCTCTCTCTCTCTCTCTCTCTCTCTCTCTCTCTCTCTCTCTCTCTCTCTCTCTCTCTCTCTCTCTCTCTCTCTCTCTCTCTCTCTCTCTCTCTCTCTCTCTCTCTCTCTCTCTCTCTCTCTCTCTCTCTCTCTCTCTCTCTCTGTCTGTTAGCTGGTGCGGTCAGCAGCAGACCCTGATGATCACCAACAAGGATGGTAGTGACGGGAATGGGGCGGCGGCGTCCGTGGCTAGCTCCCGCGCCCAGGAGAGAGAGCAGGAGATGGTGACCCTGATGAACAAAGAGAAGATCCAGGAAAACGGCAACACAGAGGAGTTCACCGTTATCACACTGGATGAGTCCCCAGAGAAAGGACAGCTGGCATGAGAGAGGAGAGGAGGAGGACAAGGAGGAGAAGAGAGAGGGGGACAGAAGGATAGAGAAAGATGAGTAGCTATGGGAGTGCTGACACTGGGGCAGGACTAGAGAAGGTCTGGCTGAGGGTGGAGATGGACACTTTGGCCTGCTACCAAGCAGACAGACACATTGAACATGCCAGCTGGGGTTGGGTGGGGGATTTGTAAATGTAAGGGATGGTTAATACTCTATTGATTCTGTTGTTGTATTCTGCAGAGAATGGCTCGTTTGTCTCACCTTGTTACTAATGTGCAACATCGGAAACTGGCCAAGTCCTTTGCCTGTCTCTCAGATGGGCTAGCTAGACTGTTAAAGCCAAGATGAGCAGAATGCTACTTTCTACCCTGTTATGTCAGGTATGTGGTTAGGATTGGACAGTTTCCAGTCCTATGGTTTGGACTGTCTCTACAGCAGGGGTGTCAACCAAGGCTTCATACACACATGCTGATATTCACCCCTGCCTTTCAATCAGGTTGAAATTTTACCCTGCAGACCCTGTGACACTGGGGGACTGGAGGTTGACATCCCTGCTCTATGCCGGGATCTGAGTGGAGATGTTGAAGGGGTGTGTGTGTGTGTGTGTGTGTGTGTGTGTGTGTGTGTGTGTGTGTGTGTGTGTGTGTGTGTGTGTGTGTGTGTGTGTGTGTGTGTGTGTGTGTGTGTGTGTGTGTGTGTGTGTGTGTGTGTGTGTGTGTGTATGCACAGTATGTACTGTATGTGTGTATGTATGTGTGTGTGTGTGTGTATGCACAGTATGTACTGTATGTGTGTATGTATGTGTGAGGGGAGAGAGGAAGGGTGTTGATAAAGGCACAGGTGTGTGGGTGGGAGTTTTTAAAGGTGGGGGGTGGGGGTCTTGGTTTGCCCACCAAGACCAGTCGGAGGTTGAGGTTAAGGTTAAGGTTGAGGGGAAGGACATTGTTGATAGTGTGTCACTTGAAGCTTTTGAGGCATTGAGTTGGAAAAACAGGCGTGCAGAAATGTGAAAACTAAACAGACGTCATCAAATCATTTTGCTGGATGTTCATGGGATTAATATTGTTTATTTTGGATGGGTAAATGTGGGACGTTGTGGCCCACTGATGTCTATGCTCTTTATCATTCCCCTGTTTTCTTTCAATATCAACCTTCTGTATATTTCAATTGTTTCCTGTGGATTGGGATTTGTTTTTTACAAGAAAACACAACGAGATGTTAGTATTTTAATTTATGCAGTTTGGCTTTTTCTTGCTATTTTTGCTTCTGTATATAATGTACACGTACTTTCCAAATGCCTCAGCAACAGTTGTCATTCATCTTTTTTTGCATGCAATGCCCTTTAATGAAGAAATAAAAGCTGTCATATTTGAGAATTATTTAATCAAATTCAGAACCTATGGTCTTCAATTGTGATAGAACATTTGCAATAGTCAGAGTAGATATTGTATAAATCAACTTCATGTATAGTATTCAAGACTGTGCATTTTAAATACCTTTTTTTATGATGTCTATTAACATGGTCTGTATAAATAATACATTCATGTTGAGTAGCGTACAGGATTGTATGGAATATCAACAGCTTTCGGAGAATAGATGCAATGGTCAGATGTGGATGTTGGAGTACACGTATCACATCACCATATAAGTCACCTCATGCTATATTGACAGAAATGTGCCATTTACAATGACCTAGCACTGTGTAGTAATGCATTACACTGTGATGGAACCTAATAACTGTTGTTAACGGCCAACATGAAAATCAATGTACAATCCTGAGGAGTGACCGCGTCCCTCACTGACAAAATAATTGATCTGGCTGGACACACTGACAACAACACATGATCTGGACACAGATATTACAGTAATGGGCAGAAGAGAAGAGCTCCAAGCACAACTTTGGATTCTACTTCGCTGGGCTCCTTTGTAACAAAGCAGCAGAGGCCATCTTATTTCTGTGGCTTTCCCTGTTATGTGCATCAGAGAGAGGGAGGTTGATGAATTCATGTGTCTCTGGCTAGGAGCTCTGTGTCTCCATACTGATCCAGGTTCCAATGTGCCCATTGCTCCACACCTCCATGTGATTACATAATAATCTGTCTCTTTCTTTTATAGGCAAATCACTTTTATCTGTGATTGTCTGTGGATATTATGAATCCTCCCATATCAGTTCGACATTTGTCATGCCTTTTGAGTAAGCGACAGGACAAATGTGTGTCCCAGCTCTTTTGTGTGGCTTTTTGCCTCTGTTTTTATTCCTCTCCGATCTTGCTCTCATTTGATTCACTTTGAGGAAAATTAGAAATTGTATTAGAGTAGGAGTGTGTAATGATGAATTAATAAAACATTGTTAATGAGAAAATATGTGTAAAGTCATGGATGAAATAAATGTGTATAGAGGAAATGTTTGATTGTGGTGTTCATTCAGCGGGCAGTAGGGAGGGAAGGAGGGAAGGGAGAGAAAAGGGGTTGTCGGGAGAAGGAGAAAGTATGGTTGCCATGGTATCCCAGTCATGATGCTAGAGTATGTTTTTACCCAGGCAAGACAGAGAGACAGTAAGACAAAGACAGCCATTTTGAAAGCTGGAAAGGCCATGTCCTTGCATGTGTCTGTGATGACATCTTGAAAGGTTAAACCAGTCTCATATAGCTACTTCAGCGAAGTCCTCTAATATTCTAAAATAGTATCAGTGCCTTGAGAAATGATGAACACCCTTTGACTTTTCCACGTTTTGTTGTGTTACAAATGTGGGATTGTGGAAAGTGGAAGAAACATTTTATATTTTAATTTATTAATGGAAAATAAAACACAAATATATGTTGATTAGATATGTATTCAACCCCCTGAGTCAATACACGTTAGAATCACCTTTGGCAGCAATTACAACTTTGAGTCTTTCTGGGTAAGTCTTTAAGAGCACGCCTGGATTGAACAAATATTTGCCCATTATTCTTTTTTTTAAATCATCAAGCTCTGTCAAATTGATTGTTGATCATTGCTGGACAGCCATTTTCAAGTCTTGCCATAGATTTTCAAGACGATTTAAATCTAAACTGTAACTACACCACTCAGGAACATTCAATGTCGTCTAGGTAAGCAACTACAGGGTAGATTTGGCCTCGCGTTTTAGGTTATTGTTGAAAAGCAGACTGAACCAGATTTTCTCCTGGGATTTTACCTGTGCTTAGCTATATTCCATTTATTTTAGTTGTAAAAGAACTCCCTAGGCCTTGCCGATGACAAGCATACCCATAACAGGATGCAGCCACCACCATTATTTTTTTTGCAGTATTGCTTTAGTGCCTTATTATAAACAGGATGCATGTATTCTGTACAGGCTTCCTTCTTTTCACTTTGTCATTTATGTTGTTGATCCATCCTCAGTTAATTCCTATCTCAGCCATTAAACTCTGTAACTGTTTTAAGCTCATGGTGAAATCACTGAGCGGTTTCCTTCCTATCAGGCAGCTGATTTAGGAAGGGCATCTGTATCACTGCAATGGCTGGGTGTATTGATATACTGTAGTGTAAAATTAATAACTGCACCATGTTGAAGGGGATATTCAACGTAATTGCGAACCATAGGAAAACCTTACTGGTCTTTGTGGTTGAACCTGTGCTTGAAAAACACTGCTCGACTTAGGGACCTTACAGATAATTGTATGTGTGGGGTACAGATATGGGATAGTCATTTAAAAATCATGTCAAACATTAGGGTGGCTTGGGGTGAAATGTCCCCCAGGGTTAAGCCACATTGTCACCAATAGTTTAGTTTTAACAGTTTCCCTGGATGCCAGTAGTCTTGCTCGAATCAAAGTGTCATCTGTCTCATCTCAACTTTTTAAGTAACTCCAGCAAAATATGTTTTAAGATACATTGATCTAATATTTTGTCCTTTAGCAAAAGTTACAGTATATATGCATAATCAAATGAAGTTAGATCTATACTTATTGACTCAAGACATTTCAGCTTTTAATTTAGAATTTGTTTGTAAATATTTTTAAAAACATAATTCCACCGTGACATTATTGGGTATTGCGTGTAGATCAGCGACACAAATCGATTTTAAACACAACACAACAAATTGTGGAAAAAGTTAAGGGGTGTGAATACTTTCTGAAGGCACGTAGGTATATTTTGGTAACACTTTACAGTTGACATTACATGTCATGACACCTATTATAACTAGCTTCGTGTAAAGTCTTACTGTATGTACCTGTTGTAAGGTTTGTTGAATGCCTTAAGTGCGGCTCCAGTAAAGTGTTTCATTGTTTCTTATAAAAGAGGGAAAAACTGCATCCTGATGTTAGATGTCCATACACAAGCCTGGCCCTCAGTTTTCTGTGAAAGTTCTATAACTCCTGAGATCACCTTACCAGAAGAACCACACCTTACAAGAAAGAAAGATGAAAGTACGTTTGCTTTTTATTTTATTCTTAGTCAGAATGACAGTGATATGCAGTGTGTTTAAATCTTCTCCTTCCGTAGGCTATAATACTGCTATGATCATCATAAATAAAACAGTGTTCTTTTTCTATAATTCAAGGATGGGGTGTATGAGACTTCCTGCAAGCACTGTTCCTTATTTTAGCATACTTCACTGTCCCTTTGTGAAAATCAGGACGTTGGACTGGTTTCTGGTACTCCAGAAGCTTCTCTTCCATCTCCTTACTATTATCCTCCGCAGAAAAGAAAAATTAACAAGAATGACAACTACGCTGAAGCTTTATTGTCTTCTTCTGTGCACGATTATTAGCTGTGATTCATCAACATTTGCATTTCTCATACTTGCCGACATTTACTGGTGACATAAACTACAGTATATTTAGCTCCTTAGAGTAGACAGTCCATGCCTGAGCAAAAGAAGGAGCATTCTTGGTGCCATACCAACCAAAGGGCTGATATAAATAGTAATGCGCTGTAGATCTGGATCTCCTCTTGGTTTCCTCACAGCATGTGTATCTACCATCCTGGTAACTCTTCTCGTGGTTGATAATGGTCTCAAACTCATGCTCCAGACAGTTGGCATTGACCTGGGCCACCTCCTCTCGAAAGTGTCCCTTGTTGTCCTCGTCTACAATGCAATGGAACCCCCCAGCAATGTTCCATAGATCTCAAGGACCTCCACAGTAAGGAGCTCAGTGGTGATGTCCTCTGTTCCCAGCAGGTGGGACACCTCGTGGATGAGGGTGCCTAGTTTAGAATCCTGGCACAGGTCATCTGGTGCTGACCAGAATTCCTTGCACAATAGACCAAGTTGCTCCCGTCTTCGGGACAGACGTAGGCAAAGGTCTCACTCTCCCGAGGGTCTGAGTCCTCTCTGAAGCTCATCTCCTACATCATCTGCAGAAGGTCCCTGAGGAGGATCTCCGTTGGGATGCAGCAGAACTGGTAGGAGTCCAAAGGCTCTGAGCAGCTGTAGCCAAAGCTGACTGGAAAGCCATAGAAGTGCTTCTCCAAAGCATCCTCCAGTATCTCTATGGTTGCCCTCCTAGCCTGCTCAGAAACCATAAACTTCTCTCCACTCAGCTCTGTGAGGTAGGAAGACTTCTGCAGGGCAGAGAATACTAACATTTCTGCCATGGTGTTAATATTAAAGTACAGCTTGTCTGTAAGTCTGAACTATCCTGCTCAGGTTTACCAGGTTCTGTCTATCCAATCTTTCAACTCCTCATTGAGGATCAGCCTTTTATACACACACACACTTTCCCTTTAGGGGAGTTGTGAGACGTTAGCAAAAGCGAAAGTACACATGGCTGGAATTCCCGTCACGTTGTGCAACACACACATACCGACAGTACACAAGAGTAAGGATTTTCTCTAAGTAGTTTGGAAACTGATCATTTGGTTCTCACCTGCAATCTGTAATTCCTTCATCATATGCTTTAAACTATAAGTATTGTGTGTGTCATGATATTGGTTTGTCTTCTGTTGTTTGCACTGCGATTTTATGGTTAAGCAATAACACCCGAGGAGGTGAGGTATTTGGTCAATATACCACATCTAAGGGCTGTTCTTCTGCACAATGCAATGCGGAGTGCCTGGACACAGCCCTTAGCTGTGGTATGTTGCCCATATATCACAAACCCCATGTACCTTATTGCTATTATAAACTGTTTATCAACGGAATTAGAGCAGTAAAAATAAGTCTACCAAAATGTACTATTGTGTACCTTAGTAGCGCTTCCCTTCCTCTTCTTTATACCAGTAAAAATAAATGTTTTGTCATACCCGTGGAATACAGTCTGATATACCATAGCTGTCAGCCAATCAGCATTCAGTGCTCGAACCACCCAGTTTATAATTAAACTTAACATTGTGCATGTGTGAGGCAGGTGTGTCCTATCCTTATAGAGAAGTGTCTGGATCTCTTTACCCCAGGTGTGCGCACCTATTTTTCAGTTGATATTATTATTCATCTATATTTCCTTTTCTGTTACTCCTCCATTTTGTGTGTTTGGTGTCCAGTTTCTGATAGAATTGCAGAGCAATACAGTACTGTAAAGAGGAGTCACAGGCTACTTAAAGAAGTGGCTCGGAGTTCCACGATGCCTTACCACCATAGGCCTCTATGGAGATGGTGTCCTCAAGCTGCCCCTCACCAGTCTAACAGAGGAATTCAAGTGTGCAAAAACCAGGCTCCAGATGACACTGAATGAATCTCGAGACCCAGTGGTGAGCAACAACGCGCCGACCTTGGCAACTGGGCGCAAATGGAGGCCAGGAAAAGCAGTCCAGGAGGCAACAGCAGCCCTCAGACATGCTGACATTGTGGGTCATGTTCAGCAAGGGAGAGGAGGCCTTGGGCTAACTAGCCGTGCTGCTTGGAGTAAGGCCACTGCACCAGAGCGGCGGAAGATGGTAGTGCAGGAAGTACGCCATCAGGAGGAGGCTGCAAGGTGGGCCAAGGCAGTCTCTCTTGCCAAACAGGGACAGTGGACTCGATGGGACAGTGTGGAGAAGAGGAAGATCAGCTGGAAGGATCTGTGGGCCATGGAAGCGAGGCGGTTGAGCTTTTCCATCAGAGCAACATATGACGTCCTTCCAACACCGGTTAATCTTCACCAATGGTATGGTGAAGATCCGGACTGTGCCCTCTGTTCCATGCCAGCCAACCTCAGGCACATTCTCACAGGGTGTAAAACAAGCCTCACCCAAGGACGCTACACTTGGCGTCACAACCAAGTCCTTAAAAACCTTGCGTCCGCCCTGGAGGACAAGCGAGCTGCCACCAACTCCCTACCACCCCCAGCAGCATCACACCCCTTACGGACGACCTTTGTCCGCGAAGGGGCTAAACCACCGAAGAGCGGCTCTACACCATTAGAGCGAGACCAGCTGCGCTTGGCCCGCGACTGGAAAATGCTAGCTGACATTGGCCGGCAACTTGTGTTTCCTCCGGAGATCGCAACCACCACCCTAAGACCTGACATGGTGCTCTGGTCCCATTCGCTCAAGAAGGTCTTCATCATTGAGCTCACAGTACCCTGGGAGGACTCAGTAGATGAGGCTTATGAGCGGAAACATCTGCGCTATGCCAATCTAGCTGCCGAAGCACGGCATCATGGCTGGAACACAGAAGTCCGACCAGTGGAGGTGGGCTGCAGAGGTTTTGTGGCGACATCTACAACCAGACTGCTTAGAGACCTGGGAATTAAGGGCCAGAGCCAGCGTTCGGCAATCAAAGCTGTATCAGAGGCGGCAGAAGGCAGCAGTCAATGGCTCTGGATGAAGAGGAAAGACCCCAGCTGGGCCCCGAAGTGAGAGGGCCAGGAGGTATGCGGTCAACAATGCTTGACTCAGGGAGGAAGACGCCCCTGCCATGCATAGTCCCATGGGATGTTGGCTATCAACAACAACGCAACTCCTATGACTAATTGGGAATGGGACGCAAGCGTAGGATTGATCACCCTGTCGCTGGCCGCCTTTGGGGAGGGTGTATAGTGTGAAAGGCCGAAACACCCTAGGAACCAAAGGTACACTACTGACGATGCGCTCCCCAAATTTCACCAGTCTCACTGTTCATGAACTCTTGGAAGTGCTTGCACAAAGGATAGTAACATCTCATCCTGTGTTCTTGGAATCTGTACATGAAATAAATGTGTCCATACAATTTATCAATTTTCATCAATATAATATGAATGAATCACCTTTGTTATGCTGGTGTAGGTTTTGTTCCCCCTGTCAATCTATTTATCTCTATTTGGCTGTTTATTTCTCTCTCTCTATGAGATGTGGGGAAAGGGCACATAATTATTGAGGTTTAATTGGAGAAGTGTGTGTGTGTGTGTGTGTGTGTGTGTGTGTGTGTGTGTGTGTGTGTATGTGTGTGTGTGTGTGTGTGTGTGTGTGTGTGTGTGTGTGTGTGTATGTGTGTGTGTGTGTGTGTGTGTGTGTGTGTGTATGTGTGTGTGTGTGTGTGTGTGTGTGTGTGTGTGTGTGTGTGTGTGTGTGTGTCTGTGTGTGTCTGTGTGTGTCTGTGTGTGTGTGTGTGTGTGTGTGTGTGTGTGTGTGTGTGTGTGTGTGTGTGTGTGTGTGTGTGTGTGTGTGTGTGTGTGTGTGTGTGTGCGTGCGTGCGTGTCTGTGTGTGTGTGTGTGTGTGTGTGTGTGTGTGTGTGTGTGTGTGTGTGTGTGTGTGTGTGTGTGTGTGTCTGTGTGTGTGTGTGTGTGTGTGTGTGTGTGCGTGCCTGTGTCTGTGTGTGTGTGTGTGTGTGTGTGCGTGCGTGCGTGCGTGTGTGCGTCTGTGTGTGTGTGTGTGTGTGTGTGTGTGTGTGTGTGTGTGTGTGTGTGTGTGTGTGTGTGTGTGTGTGTGTGTGTGTGTGTGTGTGTGTGTGTGTGTGTGTGTGTGTCTGTGTGTGTGTGTGTGTGTGTGTGTGTGTGTGTGTGTGTGTGTGTGTGTGTGTGTGTGTGTGTGTGTGTGCGTGCGTGCGTGCAGTACAGCATGCCATGAAAAGTGATCACTTGATAGTCAAGAAGACTGTATGAAGGTAGCACATATACAGTTCAATGTGAGTGTCAGTCTTGTAAGTTGTGATCATCAAAACATCTAAAAGGACAGACCACATTTAGTTATGAATCAACATTTATTAGTTATCATAATCGTATGTACACCAATGGTACAACACTTATTGATATGTATGAACATACTTTTATACCACAGACCTGGTCAAGAAAATAATTCAGATATTTTTTTGTCTTTATTTTGTAATATTCTGTCTCCCAGACATACTCTCTCCCTTTACATCAATATTACAGCAACAGCTTTACAAATAAGGGACATCTTAGAACAGTAAGCGAGGGAGTGAAAGGTAGGGCAGGAGTGAGAAAGGTTATCAGGTCTACTCAGGAGGATCCTATCAGAAAGACAGAGACTTCTGTAGAATACAGACTTGAAGATATACTGGCTCATCTTAGAAGTACTGTGCCAACTCATTTCCATTTGAACATCCTCTTTACTCAATAGTGGGTTTGTTTGTGTGTATGCAAACAATTGTGATGAAAATGAAGAAAGGCAAAAAGGCAAATTTACCAATATGTGTTTGGATAGATTTATGAAATGGTGCTGGTGGGTTGATAGTTCTGGATAGACAGAGGCTAGTGTATGGATATGGCACTGGGGCTCATTACAGTTACTGTCTCTAACTGTGAGGAATAATCTAAACATGAACTATGACTGTTTGGTGTAAATATTTATGTCTTGTAGTTACCACAATATGATGCATAAAGCACAAGACAAGGAGGCGGACACTGATGGCGAGTGTGGTGTTCTCTGGTAGAAAGTCTAGATGATTCCTGGAACAGGATCTGGGTGACCACATGAGGAGCTATATTTTGTTAGGTGCTAGGCCAGACATTCTGATCAGATTTGTTATTTTAGTCATAATGAACTGGCTAAGCTGTACTTCTTTCATTAGTTAATAGTAAATTTGACCTTTTCCTCTTCCTCTGGAAACCTAGTCATGATAATATCCACACCTCACCAACTTAGAAACAGCACATCACCCCACATGGACTCCTTTTTTAATCAGATTGTTTCTCCTCTTTCTATTTGTCTTTCCAGTTCAACATTGTGCGCTTCAGAATCATTGTGATCTCTGGAACATGTATGCACAATGGAAATGAATGGACACAACTTATATCTCCATGGAACAAACATTCAAAACGCTTACATTAGATACAAAAAAAGATATGTATATATTGATGTGTGGCAGCTAAGTGAGAAAACTAGTTAACAGCTATTAACAAATAAAAATAAGCAATTTATTACACATTATTTTCAAGACATTTTGACTAATCTATTTTTATTCAGAACATAGATAATATTTCTCTAGAGGATTACAAAAAACGGTCACAGCAATTAATCTCTATTCCTACATACCATGTCAACCCCTCCCCCCTCCCAAAAATAAAACAAAATATTTGTTACCCTCAATATGTACACAAAGTGCAAGGAGGCACTTCAATATCATGCTTTTAAGATAGTGGTGCAAAAGAAATATCATCATTTTTAACTTCATGCTCCTACAACAGTGAGTTTGAACATAATAGTGTTCCAACACTCAATCCCTATGGTGACACACTGGTCTGCATCCTCTCCTTATTGGAGGACAAATTCCTGAACGTCACAAGGTCAAAGGTCAGGCCCTAGCCCTAGTGCCATCAGGGGTTTTAGTGCTGTGCTCAGCATCCCCCTCATTGCATGTGTGGTGACCTTCCAGGTTTAATTGTGTGCGTGTGTGCATGCAGTGTCGGATGTGTGTATGTGTTGTGTGCGACTGTGCATGTATGCGAGTGTGCATACGTGTGTGGGCATGTGTGTGTGTGTGAGGGCATGGGTGTGTGTGTGTGTGTGTATCTGTGCATTGTGTCTGTGTGTGATGGCAGTGTCCATGCAGCTCTTACAGCAGAACACCATTGTGTGCTGTGGCGTAGAGAAGCACCCTTTGTTATACAAGCTCAAAAGCAATGTGGCATTGATATTCTGACTGAGAAAGTGTTTCAGGTAACTAAATGACTGTGTGCTGCACTATGAATGCTTGTTAAGTTTTCTACTGTTACTTTAATCGGCATTGTTATAACGGTCAAACTGACTACACAGTTTGGAGTTAACATCTTCATAGCAAGGTTGTCATTGAACAAAATAAACGAAACTAGACCACAGGGCAGAACACGACACAGATAAAGAAATGAAATCCAGACCTGCAGAATGCCTCACCTGCACAAAACGTCTCTCATACAATCACATACGTGCATTAAAGATTAGCAACCAATGATCTAACTTCATGTGGGTTTCTCTTTTTAGCCAGTTTGGTTCCATTAGGGGGATAGAATTCTCCTACCTGATTGTTGCCATTTTTGTAGTGGCCATTTTCAGGCACCAAGATGACTGCTATACATTAGTAACAATATGAGACCAATGATACACACAGCTGCAGCATGCAGGGTCTCTGGGAACAGTCGTCATCGTCTGTGGTAATAGGTTGTTTACTCACAAAGGAGACCCCACTCTTGGGGTGGATAAAAAGAGTTGGGATGTAAATACTGCCAACTGGCCACTGGTTGTGCAGTGAGTTATCAACCTGTTGATACTTGCTGTCGTATTACTTTTTTTCCACTTCTGTGGTTGTTCTGTGGCATCTTTGATAACATATGTGTGTTTGTACTTTCAGGCACTAAGGGAAGCCAAGAAAATTGGAGTCACTGGAATGCTAAAGTTGGAAAAATTGGAACATTTCTGTGTGCTAAAAATAATCGCTTAATTAAAGTAGCTTACTTAGGAATAGTTGTAAAGGGAAACTTTGTCTCTGTCATATAGGTGCAATATATACAAAAAATGTTTCTCTTTAAAAAATATCAAGGTGTTAAACAGTCGATGTGTTCAAAGTCAAAGCTTTCATATTTAAGTTGTGCTATATAAAGGCAAGTGTCAATATCCTATTTTCATTCATGAGCAGGTAAACATGTTGAGGGCTTGGTGAAAGTGTATCTTTCCCTGGCAAGGAGTTAAGGTTACAGCCTGAGTATAGTTTCCCTTTATTGGGTTCTTCGAATTACAAATGTCAAATGTGAAAAGAGACCAGTGTCAAAAAGGGATAAAAAAAGTATCTATAACTCCTCAAAGCTGCAATTGTGCTATTTGTACTTCTCAGTATTACATGTTTTCAGTTTTAGAATAACTTGATTTGTGCTTTACTTGTCATATTAATCATGGTTCTAGATATCTTCCTAGATCCTTCACAATTTACACTTGATTCTCATTATTTTTAGCCTCAGATAATCAAATTGATAGCTTCAGTGGAAGGGTGAGGCGTCTGATAAATACCTCCTACACTTCAGTACTTGGACTAATTTATATGAAAAACATCCCGGAACTGAAGCTATTGATATATTGGTATCTGGGGACAAATGTACTTTTATGTTTGAGGCATTGCAGTAATTGCGTGAAGAGATCTTTATGCACCTCTTGGTATATAATTTGCAGGAGTTGAAATGAGTAATGAGACACCTTCTTCACTTGGAGTTAGCTACAAATAGATTGTGTACAGAGTAAGAAACACAAGACGATATAAATGACCGTCAATAAGTCATGGAGGTGTTTCAAAGGCTTCTGGTTTGATTGATTATATGCCTGTTTGGTCCCTATTGGCAACTGGGGAGATATGTCATGTTCTCACCCCCAACCTATCCACACATACACACACAGCCACACACCCAAATCACACAGATACAGTATATAATCTCACACTAGAAGCTAGAAGCAACATTTAAGAAGTCCCTTTCCCTTACAGTAGAAAAAAAATGTATTACAATAAAAAAGGGAAGGAGAAGTTCCATGTTTCGTATGTGTTTTGTGCTTTTTGAATTGCAGAGAACATTTGCTTGTAGAGTAAGGCTCAGGCTGCAGATCTTGCCCTTATATGTATGTGTCTCTGTATTCTACAGTATCACCACCCTAATTCCTCCTCGGGATTGTGGGTAATATCAGGTAATAAAGACACTCAGATTGGTCACATGGGCTCTGTCAGGTATAGGTCAAAGGTTAACTTGTGAGGAAAAGGGGCCATGGCTCAACAGATGCCTACTGTGGTATCATTGGTAATTGTAATGACGTGTGTAATAATATAAAGTTTGATACAGGCATTCCTTCAGTCTAGCATGACTCACACTCTTATCTTCCACACATTGTCTTTTGTTAGACTGCCAAATTGCCAGTACCAAACTCACAGCTACCATCACATTCTGGAGGACTGTTGTTCCATTGTTACTCCCCCAAGCTCTGACCCTGCCCCTGCTTTGAATGCAGTACTCTTATAGATGCAGGATGCATATATTTCTAGGAATAATTTATGTTGTGCAAATGTTTGCTATGAAGCACACATTAGTGCTCTAACAGCTAAAACATACCTTTGTTATCGTCTCACCGATAAGTGAATAAGTATTAGTCCTCTTAGTCAGTCAGATAGACGGTTAGAAACACTGTAGGAACTAATACAAACATTTCAAAAAAGAAATAAAACTACATTTAAAAAAAGACAATTAGTAGTTTTGTTCGCATGACTCTTTTTTCCACCAGATAGGAAAGCATGTGGAACTGGGGATCTGTGTGCTGGCTTTATTCACGTTTCTGGGGTTCCTCCTCAACAAGCATGCACTCCGCCATGGTCGCCGCAGCGGTAGAGCCATTAGTGGTCGAGGTTACCTGAAAGCAATCACCATGGACATCTAAACAGCAGGTTTACAAATCTACGTAAACAGGCACAGTGCATGCTTCATGACCTGGACTGAATACTTTGGAGCAAAGACAGCAAAAGAACTGTAGAACTACTCTGATCATTTGGTTTGCATTTTGTTGCACATACATTATATACTTAAAGACTTTTACTTTCAAATTGTACTTTTCCGATTGTTTTAAGTGTCAAAATATCAACGAAAGACTATCATGATGAAACAATTGGTTCTGTGCTCCAATGATATGAATGATCACAATATAAAAGATAGGTGTATACTGAAGGTATCAGGAAGACCTGGACAATCACTGAGGATCATGCTGATGGAATCACGGTGGTCTGTCTTAACAACGAGCACCAGACCTTTTTACTGACCTGAGAACAATCAACATATAATCACAAATTTAACATGCAGTGAAATACAGAGGATCTTAATTTGACCCTGCTTCTCACAGCAGGAAAATAATGATTCAACCGCAGGAAATTTGAATTATTATGCAGATTATAATGAATAGACATTTTTGTAGGGGTTGATACATTCAGGGGTTGGAATTGATTTTGGGAACAGAACCGAAAACCGGATAAATGAATAAATAATAATAACTGAGGAAACAAATCAGAACCGGGAACTAAAGTTCTCTGTTCCCGGAACAGGACCATTATTTTAAAAGCATGGGAACCGGTTAATAATGTTCTTTTACATTCCGGGGCAATTTTTTTTCGTCCCACAAAAAATGCAATAAGTCGCCTATGCAAAGCCCTCACTCTGTCACTTAGAAACTTATTCCAGTGTCTTCCTGCCAGCTGAAAATCTTTGTCAGTGTGTGTGCGCGTGTAGGCTACCTACCCCTCCCCCTCCGAAGCTTAAGATACTCTAGCCTACTGACGTTACAAACATGATTAAGAAATTAGGGAGAGATTTTTAATTTGAGAAGAACAACTTTTTCCATGCTGTAATTTTTTTTTACCCAATTGAATGATATCTGATTGATAGTTACAGTCTTGTCCCATTGCTAAAACTCCCATATGGACTCGGGAGAGGCGAATGTCAAGAGCAATGTGTCCTCCGAAACACGACCCTGACTAGCCACACTGCTTCTTGACACACTGCTTGCTTAACCCAAAAGCTAGCTGCACCAATGTGTCGGACCAAACACCATACAGCTGGCAACCAAAGTCAGCATGCATGCGCCGCCACAAGGAGTCACTAGAGCATGATGAGACAAGGACACCCCGACTGGCCAAACCCTCACCTAAGCCGGAAGACGCTGGGCCAATTGTGCGCCATCTCATGTGTCTCCCATTCGCGGCCGACTGTGACACAGCCTGGGATCGAACCCGGTTCTGTAGTGCAGACTCCGATGCAGTGCTTAGAACGCTGCGCAACCTGGAAAATTTTCCATGCTAGTTACAGATAATACAGTTATCATTCTTCACATTGGATTTATTAACTACGTGTTTTTAATTCTGGTGCCTCTCTGCACACACACGCTTGTTAGCTAGCTAGCTCTGATCCAACGTTAAGCCAACTCTCGGAAGTTCAAAGACATTCAAAGTTCCTCCATAGAAGCCACTCCACCGTAGGTATAATTCTACGGGCCTAATTTAGATAATGCATGTCATAACAAGATGCCCTGCACTTCAAGCTAAGCCTCCCCCTCCACCGTTTATCGCTCTCTCCCCAACCGCAAAATTCCAGTTGCATCTCACGCCCTACACTTGTCATCGAGCATGTAAACAAGTCTATTGCAAGCTGATCTATTTGCACTGATTGGTGAAGTAATTTAATGTAGAGCTAACGTTAAAAAAAATACAGGTTTAAAAAGTAACAGAAAGGAACGCTATAAACCGGTAGTTTATTTGGGTTTGAACTGGTTCAGAACTTTATTTTGTAGGTCGTAAGAGTGGAACGGAACGAAACAAATAATGGTTCTGTTCATAACTAAATGATTGGAAAATTATTTTGGCTCCAATCCCTGGAAACATTTATCAAATCCAGTCTGAAATTTTAAAGTTGAAATTACCAACGTTTTAAACCTTGCCTACTCTACAATTTGTGTTTCCTGCTGTGCAGGAAAATGCTTTGCGAAAACAGAGTGATTAAATTAAAGTAGAAGATCGGTATATAAAATGTTATAAATACAAAAACAGATACAAATAAAACAAGGTACAAAATACTACAAAATGAGTGCAATGTTATGTTTTAGTCTGTACAAGTTATTTTGCAAGGCGTTCTACAATGGTTTGCGTCTTTGGATAAATGTTAGAAAAGTTATTTGAGTTAGTTTATGTACACCCAACACATACAAGAAAATAAAGAGAGAAAACATTGGTAGAAAACAGCCTTTGTACCATGCTTCGCTAGCTTAATGGATGGATACAAAAATGTCAGAATACAGTATGTTGTTGTGGTCAGACCATTGGAGGGCAAGGGCCTCCGTGTTGCTAAGCAACACCCTTGATCCTGTAATAAATGAATGGGTTCATCAGTAGGCCCTTTGAAAGCAGGGCCCGCTGCTCTACAAAATAAGCAGCCCAAATTCCTCCACATCATAGCAGCCAACGGCCTTGATCTATTCAAACAGTGGATTCAAAGTGTTACTGTTTCAGATTATGCGTGAGCTACATTGTATCTTCCAATTTCACAAGATGTCTCACAATGAGCAAGAATAGCTGTTCTGAAAATGCAAAAGCATCTCATCTCTAAAGACTGAGAATGACTCAGTCCCAGTCTGGAGGGTGCCAGGGTCAGTCATAAAATGCAGTGCTAATGAAGCACTGTATCACTCTCACTGCAATTATATGACATCCCTTTAAAATGATACAGTTAGACAGAGGAATAACAGAGTACGAAGAGAATGCACATCTACAGTGTTTTCTCATAAACCCTATGAAGTCTAGTTTGATCACAAATTCATAAACGAAGCCTAGAAAGCAGCAGGAATAATCCAGCACAGCCTCTGAAGTAGCCCGGAGAAAGAGCTTAAACTACATAATTTGACAAGGGATTTGGGGAAAGAGATAATGGTGAAACCTGCATGCGCAGCTTAGATGGCTTTCCCTCTCTCTCAGATCCAACTCCAGCAGGTTGAAAGGGAGGGAATGAGGCCGGGTGGTGAGTGGGGGAGTTGGTGGCGGAAGGGGGGTGATGAGTGGGGGAGGTGGTGGCGGGAGGGGGGAGTTGGTGGCGGAAGGGGGGTGATGAGTGGGGGAGGTAGTGGTGGGAGGGGGCATTAGGGTAAGCCCACTGATTTGGATTTGCTCATGTGAGAGACACTGTCTCATATTTGTGGTGCATTTTTTCTGGTTTGCAATTATTTGTGTATTTACATATGCTGTTTGTGGTATTTACATAAACAGAAATATTTTCTGCAAGTTTAGAATGTATTCTTATAAATATTGCACAAAAGCTGATATTCCAAGCAAATTCACAAGGAAATATATACACGTATTTTTTTGTATTTTTTTGTTTCTTCTTAAAATAACTGTGTATGTATTTACATTGGCATCATATACAAACATGCAAAATGAAAGAGAGAAAAGAAAAGGTGCAATGCAGCATGCAGCATGTTAGGCAGCTATATACCAGTCTCTATGTCTGCAAGCATGAATTGTACCTTGCACTCATCTACCACGACTGAATTGTGAGCGGCATATTGGACGCACTGGTTGGAGTTGTTTTCGTGGTGGTTTTTGAGGTCATCATAGTAGGACGAGGTCTTGTTCATCATCTCGATGTCATCTGACTTGCCATGTGTAGCGTCCAACTCGTCCAGCTCAGCCTTGGACAGGTGGTACACGATGCCCGCGCCGTACGAGTCTCCCACCACGTTCACTGAGGTACGGAACCGGTCCCTGGAATAGGAAAAAAGGGAATGGGTGGGAATACACCAAAGTGTTGTGTGGAGATCAGAAAACGGGATGGATAGGGGTCCGAAAAAATCAGCTATCACTGAGAGCATGGTATATATACTGTATACACAATTTTATTAGGTAAGCCAGTTAAGAACAAATTCTTATTTTCAATGATGGCCTAGGGGCAGAACGACAGATTTTGACCTTGTCAGCTGGGGAATTCAATCTTGCAACCTTTCGGTTACTGGTCCAATGCTCTAATCACTAGGCTACCTGCCATCCCCACAATATGCTCCTTGACTTTGAATACATATGACTACATTAACTTGGTTCTGAATCACTAGCAATGCAGATCCACTCACAGGAGCCAGTCAACAGCAACCAGCAGGCTGATGTCCTGAGTTGGCAGGCCCACTGCAGTGAGGATCAGAAGCATAGTCACCAGTCCAGCACTGGGAATACTGGCCGCACCAACACTGGCCAGGGTAGCTGTCAGACTGCATGGGAAGAAAGATAGACAGGAAAGAAACCAGTTCATGGTTAAAACTGCTCTACAGATTAAATTTAAAAGTCCAAAGGCCAAGGACTGTATCTATTAACCAAACTGCACTTGAGGCTAATGGGTACAGTTCCTTCATGAAGCACGTTCAGAGTGAGTTGGTGTGACTGTAATAATAATATGGGGATTCAGGATATTTTGGACTGGCATCCCTGAGGATGAGTACTCAATTCCTGCCTAATCCACAAACACATGACTATGTATGGTAACCATAAGTGTCTTTGAATAACAGTGTCCCCTTAATGTGATGTAATTTACATCACTACTTACATTGATAAGGTAGGCAGTGAACTTCCCACCATGATCAGAAACTACAGTGCCTTCAGAAAGTATTCACAGCCACATTTTGTTATGTTACAGCCTGAATTTAAAATGGATTCAAATGTGATATCATGTCACTGGCCTACACACAATACTCCATAATGTCAAAGTAGAATTATGTTTTTAGAATTGTTATAAATTAACAAAAAATGAAATAAGGACTCAACCCCTTTGTTATGGCAAGCCTAAAAAAGTTCAGGAGTAGAAAGGTGCTTAACAAGTCAAATCAAATCAAATCAAATTTTATTTGTCACATACACATGGTTAGCAGATGTTAATGCGAATGTAGCGAAATGCTTGTGCTTCTAGTTCCGACAATACAGTAATAACAAACAAGTAATCTAACCTAACAATTCCACAACTACTACCTTATACACACAAAGGGATAAAGGGATAAGAATATGTACATAAAGATATATGAATGAGTGATGGTACAGAACGGCATAGGCAAGATGCAGTAGATGGTATAGTGTACAGTCTATACATATGAGATGAGTAATGTACGGTATGTAAACATAAAGTGGCATAGTTTAACAGTCCGATGGCCTTGAGATATAAGCTGTTTTTCAGTCTCTCGGTCCCTGCTTTGATGCACCTGTACTGAACTCGCCTTCTGGATGATAGCGGGGTGAACAGGCAGTGGCTCGGGTGGTTGTTGTCCTTGATGATCTTTATGGCCTTCCTGTGACATCGGGTGGTGTAGGTGTCCTGGAGGGCAGGTAGTTTGCCCCCGGTGATGCGTTGTGCAGACCTCACTACCCTCTGGAGAGCCTTACGGTTGTGGGCGGAGCAGTTGCTGTACCAGGTGGTGATACAGCCCGACAGGATGCTCTCGATTGTGCATCTGTAGAAGTTTGTGAGTGCTTTTGGTGACAAGCCGGATTTCTTCAGCCTCCTGAGGTTGAAGAGGCGCTGCTGCGCCTTCTTCACAACGCTGTCTGTGTGGGTGGACCAATTCAGTTTGTCCGTGATGTGTACACCGAGGAACTTAAAACTTTCCACTACTGTCCCGTCGATGTGGATAGGGGGGTGCTCCCTCTGCTGTTTCCTGAAGTCCACAATCATCTCCTTTGCTTTGTTGATGTTGAGTGTGAGGTTATTTTCCTGACACCACACTCCGAGGGCCCTCACCTTCTCCCTGTAGGCCGTCCCGTCGTTGTTGGTAATCAAGCCTACCACTGTAGTGTCGTCCGCAAACTTGATGATTGAGTTGGAGGCGTGCATGGCCACGCAGTCGTGGGTGAACAGGGAGTACAGGAGAGGGCTCAGAACGCACCCTTGTGGGGCCCCAGTGTTGAGGATCAGCGGGGTGGAGATGTTGTTACCTACCCTCACCACCTGGGGGCGGCCCGTCAGGAAGTCCAGGACCCAGTTGCACAGGGCGGGGTCGAGACCCAGGGTCTCGAGCTTGATGACGAGTTTGGAGGGTACTATGGTGTTAAAAGTCAAATAATAAGTCACATGGATTCACTTTGTGTGCAATAATAGTGTTTAACATGATGACTACCTCATCTGTGTACCCCACACATACAATTATCTGTAAGGTCCCTCAGTCGAGCAGTGAATTTCAAACACAGATTCAACCACAAAGAACAGGGAGGTTTTCCAATGCCTCACAAAGAAATGCACCTATTGGTAGATGGGTAAAAAAAAAAGCAGACACTGAATATCCCTTTGAGCATGTTGAAGTTATTAATTACACTTTGTTTGTTGTTTCAATACACCCAGTCACTACAAAGATACAGGCATCTTTCCTAACTCAGTTGCCGGAGAGGAAGGAAACCGCTCAGGGATTTAGCCATGAATGAATACAAATATTCCCAAATATGCATCCCGTTTGCAATAAGGCACAAAAGTAAAACTGAAAAAATGTGGCAAAGAAATTAACTTTATGTCCTAAATACAAGTGTTATGTTTGGGGAAAATCCAACACAATACATCACTGAGTAACACTCTTCATATTTTTAAGCATGGTCTTGGCTGCATCATGTTATGGATATCCTTGTCATCGGCAAGGACTAGGGAGTTTTTTAGGATAAAAAGAAACAGAATAGAGCTAAGCACTGGGAAAATCGTGGAGGAAACCCTGCTTCAGTCTGCATTCCAACAGACACTGTTAGACAAATTCACCTTTTAGCAGGACAATAACCTAAAACATAAGGTCAAATATACACTGGAGTTGCTTACCAAGACGACATTGAATGTTCTTGGGTGGCATAGTTAACATTTTGACATATATTGGCTTGAAAAAATCTATGTCAAGACTTGAAAATGGTTGTCTAGCAATGATCACCAACCAACTTGACAGAGTGAAGATTATTTTTTTATAATGTGCAAATATTGTACAATCCAGGTGTGCAAAGCTCTTAGAGACTTACAGAGAAAGACTTACAGAGAAAGACTCACTGCTGCAATCGCTACCAAAGGTGATTCTAACACGTATAGACACATGGGTGGTAATACTTATGTAAATGAGATATTTCTGGTTTTAATTTTCAATAAATTAGCAAAAATGCATTAAATCATGTTTTCACTTTGTCATTAATGGTTATTGTGTGTAGTTGGGTGAGAAAAATATATATTTAATCCATCTTAAATACAGGCTGTAACACAACAAAAAGTGGAATAAGTCAAGGGGTATGAATACATTCTGAATGTTTTATGGCAGTCTTTACCTGACAGTGACGATCTGACCAGCATCCAGATAGATGTTGTTCATCTGGGCAATAAAGATGGCCGCTACGGCCTCATAGAGGGCGGTTCCGTCCATGTTGATGGTCGCTCCGACTGGGAGCACGAAACGGGTGACTCTCTTATCGATTCCCAAGTTCTCCTCCAGGCAACGGAAGGTGACAGGCAGTGTCCCAGCACTGACAGAGACAAACACAGCTACAGTATGAGAGAGTCACAGTGTTGCATTCATTATTCCACAATGTTCAGCCTGCGTATGTGATATGAAAGATATTACTCATTTTATAATATTTCTATGAAAAGTTACCTGTACATTTACAGTGACAGCAGTTAGATGTAAATAGTGTGAATATTTTGATGCGTCCAACGTTGTGGCCCTTACCTGGAGGCTGTCCCTAGGGCAGTGATCCAGGCCTGGAAGATGCCCATGAAGAAGGTGTAGGGGTTTTTCCTGACAATGGCAAAGTAAATGGCGGGCAGGAAGATGGCTCCGTGGATGATCAAGCCCACAATTACAGTCACCATGTACATCCCCAACTGCCTAGCAACCACCTCCAGGTCATCGATGGAGATGATCTTACCACAGATCAGGCAGCAGATACCGAAGGGAGAGTACCTAGGGGCAGAGGAGAGGTTTGACACCACAGGCGGCTAGTGGCACCATAATTGGGGAGGACGTGCTCACAGTAATGGCTAGAATGGAATAAATGGAATGGTATCAAACACATCAAACACATGGTTTCCATTTGTTTAATACCATTCCATTTACTCCATTCCAGACATTACTATGAGCCGTCCTTCCCTCAGCAGCCTCCTGTGTTTAACACTGTATACACGGACGAGAAAGAGGTAAGTAACTAACTAGTTATTTTAAGTAACCTTCTAAGTCAACGTCTACAATATATACCGGATTACCAACGCAATCATAAAAATACTCGTAAATTAGACGCATGTTTCTATCAGAGGAGCCTGGTGGGAGGAGCTATAGGAGGACAGGCTCGTTTTATTGTCTGGAATGGAATAAATGGAACGGTAACAAACACATCAAACATGTTTGTCTCCGTTCTATTGATTCCATTCGAGCAATTACAATAAAACATATATGTTTATTTGTCACATACACCAGATAGGTGCAATGAAATGTGTTGTTTTAGTAGCACGGCACCCCTGGAGCAAATGAGGGGATAAGTGCCTTACTCAAGAACACATCGACACCTTGACGGCTCAGGTATTCGAATCAGCGATCTTTCAATTACTATCCCAACACTCAAACCGCTATGCTACCTGCCACCCAATGAACTACCTACCACCCAATGAGCCTATCTTCCTATAACTCCTCCCACCAGCCTCCTCTGGTTTTATGGCTACCGCAGGTCTATATAGAATGGGCTTGAAAGGCTTAAGATCTCTTACCACATGATCATGATGACCAGGTTCATAACAATCTCGTTGAGGATGTTGAAGAACTCCAGCATGAGCTTGGCCCTCTCTCCCATCTTCCCCATGCAAATGCCAAAGGCAATGAAGAAGCCAATCACACCTGCATCACACAGTCAGGATAGGGAATCACAGCTGGGAATGAGTAGAGTAAATGGGCTCACGGAGAGATATGAAGACAGAAGATGATAGTGAATGGGGAAGTTGTTTTTATGATGAATAAAAATCTGCTATAGTTAGTGAGACAGAATAAGCTGCACCCAGGGCTCACTTGAAGTGTGATATGATGTTATGCACTGGTTTATTCTCAGACAAATAAGTAATAATAGTAAAAACTATTTTAAAAGTGTTATATGCACAATTCCTTTCAGTTGGGCGGTTGTAGAAACAATTGCGGCCTGGTCCAAAAGAGAAGCCACCCTACCTAACACGTTCATGCCACTCTTAAACTGGAGGGACTTCTTGATGATGAACTCAGGTTCCTTGGTGGCGTTGGACAGGAGCCCCTCCAGGGTGGTGGTGGCATTGATGTCCTCCTCAATCACCTTCTCTACCTTCTTAGTGACTGTCTGGATCTGAGGTGAGACAAGAGAACACAGAAGAGTCCTAAATATCTTACATCTCAACCCATCTTAACTTTTGGTAACAAGGGGTTAAGGATGTAAATACAAAAACATTTAAGTCATTGTGGTCTTCATAAGACTTGTTCTGGGGTTGCCTCATCCAGGCCATTGTTGTTAAAAACATTTGCTAAAAACTGACTCACCTGGTTAAATAAATGTGGGTGTTGTAGTGTATTTTACCTGTTGGAAACAGGCCTGCACCAGGTTCTCAGGAAATAGGTTCCTGATGAGGTCAAAGAAGGCATCCAGGCTGGACACATCGTCGTGTTTTTGGCCATCTCCCAGCTGCTCCTTCATCTTGGGGTCTCCAGGGTGGATGGCCAGCACCAGGATGACTCCCAGCACAGCAGCAATCACCGTGGTGGACATGTAGTAGACCATAGCCCTTGTTCCCAGGCGACCGCTAGACTTGGCATCTAGACCAGCCAGACCTACAGCCAAAACAAGCACTTCTAAACCTGGCATTTTTCCTCTTTCAGATCGAGTATGTGTTGTTATAGCAGTATGGAATAAGTTTAGGCCTATTAAGTTACTCTGAAGTGCTAAAAGTGAAAGATGATGATTGATACTAATAAATAATAAACTGAACAAACTGTATTTAAAAACAGTAGTCCTCTCTCCTGTATTGAACCCATGACTGTACCATACCATACCTGTGATTAAACTGGAGATGATGAGAGGCAGGATCAACATCTTCAGCATCCTCATCAGGATGTCTCCAGGGAAGGAAATCACCATGACAATGTCTGGGTGGATGGGAGAGGCATAACGAAGCAGCATCCCAGACACAGCCCCCAGAATCACACCTGGAGAATGAGAGGGGGGGGGGGGTGTGAAAGAATGCTAATACATACAGAGGGAATCCCCTATGTCTGCAGCCAGAGGAATGAGAGGGACACCATACAAGGAGAAGGGAACCAATACTACATAGAGACCAGAGACAGAGAGCAGTGCAGAGGGAGAGAAAGCAGTAGTGAGGAGGTTGTGTGCCACAGTGTTCACGATACCCCTAGTGCAGGGAAGGCAAGAGGTCCCTAACTCAGAGGCCAAGGAGTTAAGAACAGGTGGGGTTTGGAAGTGACCCAAGAGTGCTGTGTCTGGCTCCCTTGTGAGAAGGTCCGGGGTGATAAGGACTTTCTCCATTTAGAAAACATGTTGTAAAACTGTGCAGAGAGAGTTTGGCGATAATGAGAATAATTCCCAAATAAGACTTGTTTATTATATAAAGGTATCTATAGGAATATTAACAAACAATAACAATATTTTATTTCCATAGGTCTGCCTTAAATCGCTGCTTCTCGTTACGTATTAATTTATTAGTCTGGATCTGGTTATGAGAGGCTGTGGATTGCATGTGTAGGGGCCAATGGGTAGGTGTGGATGGGGGAGACAGAATTGAATCCCAGTGTGAGAGAGGCTGATAGAGTCTGATAGAGGATTAAGAGCAGGTCTCTTTTAAGACAGAGGAGGAGTCAGAGCTTCAGACAGTGAGAGGTTCTCACAGTGCTTGGAGGAGCATCTCTATTCCCTCTGAATCAAGTTTTCTAGGAAACAGTCAGTTAGCATCAGGGTATGATAATATCACTCTCACTATACTCCAGTATATGGAGTAGGCCTATAAGCAAGGGGAGTCCTGAGGAAAATAATAACACACTCCTCTGATCCTACAATGGCCCTAACTTTATCACCATGTGCCCTCAACCCCACCAGACCTCCTTTGCTTCCCATGGTTCAACCTTGGAAAACATCCCTAACCCACTTCCCAAATCCAATCGACATGTATCCTAGATTGAAAACTAGCCCCTGGTCCCCCAACACCCCAACCTCTCAAGCCGTGTCCTTCCACCCCAACCCCCTCCTCCCCCTGTGCCCCAGAGAGAGAGCTGAACTCTGAATGCTCCTGCCCCCTGCAGTCCCGTCTGCACACTGGCCCTGTGGTCAGTCTCTGTCCCTGTCCCCGGTTCTGTCTTTCTCTCTGTCCTGCTCAAGCCTGACAAGGCTAGGCCCAGACCCAACCCCTCCCCTCACCCCCTGTAGGCTGTACTTCCTCTGCTGCTAGATCCCTGCCAAAGATCACAGGCCCTGAGAGGGGCAATTCAAGCCTTTTAATCTCACAGATATCTGTCAGCTGTTTTACATTCACGCACAGCTTCAGAAACATAACCTCACCCTACTGATGCTGCAGACCTGCTGGATGAGGAAGGCATTTGTTTTCCTGTGCATGGCGCATCCTACATCTCTAACCCCATCCCAAGCCCTCAACCGAGCCCTTATGCAATTTCCATAATGGCAGATTATTGATGTCACTAAGGGAGCCGCTATGAAAGTGTTCTGCCAAATGGTCTGTTGTATATATTATGAATACACATGTGCGCACGCACAGACATACAGACACACACACTAATTTATTTTCACACACGTGTTCATTTGAACACACATAAAACCACTGAATGCAAAAAAATCGCTGTGACCTGAAACAAAAAGGGGATTTTTAGCATCATTACCACTCTGCCCATCATTCCATTATAATAAATGACTATCATATCCTTCCCTGCTGTGTCCTCACATTACACATGACTAGGGCCAGGAGTTGTTCCTGACCACATGACCTGAACTGCAGAAAAATCCATAATAGTCTATATCTATCTATGGCTCACTCTACTCATAAGGGAAGGGAGGGTGCCAGGTGGTGGTGGTGGGGGGGCACCAGGTGGTACTGGGCTAGGGAAGATCAGGGCACCTGTCACCTGGCTTGCTGGGCCAGCACAGATGGCTGCTCCTCTCCTCTCCATTGCCCTGGCCACTAACATAACAGGACAGAGCACATCTGGCCAGAATACTGAACCGTGTCATCTGTCGGAAGTGCCTTTTGTGTAACCCACCCCATGCTTGTCTTTTTCTCTGCCTCAACGTTAAACCGTTGGTGTCTCAAGAGGTGTTTGAGAAACATCATGGGCTCTGATATATCAAGTAAGAAATTCATCATTGTCATTATACAGTTTATGGATAGGCAGACATGCCGGCAAACAAGAAGACGCAGACAGACACAAGAGAGAGAGAGAGACAGAGAGAGAGAGAGAGAGAGAGAGAGAGAGAGAGAGAGAGAGAGAGAGAGAGAGAGAGAGAGAGAGAGAGAGAGAGAGAGACAGAGAGCGACAGAGACAGAGACAGAGAGAGAGACAGAGAGAGAGACAGAGAGAGAACGATCTGAGAGACAAGGCAAGAAGGGCATTCTATGCCATCAAAAGGAACATAAATTTCAACATACCAATTAGGATCTGGCTAAAAATACTTGAATCAGTCATAGAGCCCATTGCCCTTTATGGTTGTGAGGTCTGGGGTCCACTCACCAACCAAGATTTCACAAAATGGGGCAAACACCAAATTGAGACTCTGCATGCAGAATTCTGCAAAAATATCCTCCGTGTACAACGTAGAACACCAAATAATGCATGCAGAGCAGAATTAGGCCGATACCCACTAATTATCAAAATCCAGAAAAGAGCCGTTAAATTCTACAACCACCTAAAAGGAAGCGATTCCCAAACCTTCCATAACAAAGCCATCACCTACAGAGAGATGAACCTGGAGAAGAGTCCCCTAAGCAAGCTGGTCCTAGGGCTCTGTTCACAAACACAAACACACCCCACAGAGCCCCAGGACAACAGCACAATTAGACCCAACCAAATCATGAGAAAACAAAAAGATAATTACTTGACACATTGGAAAGAATTAACAAAAAAACAGAGCAAACTAGAATGCTATTTGGCCCTAAACAGAGAGTACACAGTGGCAGAATACCTGACCACTGTGACTGACCCAAACTTAAGGAAAGCTTTGACTATGTACAGACTCAGTGAGCATAGCCTTGCTATTGAGAAAGGCCGCCGTAGGCAGACATGGCTCTCAAGAGAAGACAGGGTATGTGCACACTGCCCACAAAATGAGGTGGAAACCGAGCTGCACTTCCTAACCTCCTGCCCAATGTATGACCATATTAGAGACACATATTTCCCTCAGATCACACAGATCCACAAAGAATTCGAAAACAAATCCAATTTTGATAAACTCCCATATCTACTGGGTGAAATTCCACAGTGTGCCATCACAGCAGCAAGATTTGTGACCTGTTGCCACAAGAAAAGGGCAACCAGTGAAGAACAAACACCATTGTAAATACAACCCATATTTATGCTTACTTATTTTAACTTGTGTGCTTTAACCATTTGTACATTGTTACAACACTGTATATATTTAATATGACACTTGTAATGTCTTTATTGTTTTGAAACTTCTGTATGTGTAATGTTTACTGTTAATTCGTTTTGTTTGTTTCACTTTTGTGTATTGTCTACCTCACTTGCTTTGGCAATGTTAACACATGTTTCCCATGCCAATAAAGCCCCTTGAATTGAATTGAATTGAATTGAGAGACAGAGAGAGAGAGACAGAGAGAGAGAGAGAGAGAGAGAGAGAGAGAGAGAGAGAGAGAGAGAGAGAGAGAGAGAGAGAGAGAGAGACAAAGAGAGAGAGAGAGAGACAAAGAGAGAGAGAGAGAGACAAAGAGAGTGAAAGAGAGATTGTGATTGTGTGCTTGGTAAAACAGCTGACAATGGTACTGACCGAGCACGGTGAGTGTGAGCAGCAGGTTCTTGAAGAGAGAAGAGAAGCAGCTGATACACTTGTTCCTGGGCCTGGCCTCTATGGGCTCCAGATGACTCTCATGCATCCTCACCTCCACTTGCTTAGGCATGATTCTGGCACTGTGTAAGAGAGAAAGACAGACAGAGACAGACAGAGGGAGAAAGAGTTAGTTATTTTAATATGCATAACATGCGTCTGACATACCCATGCAGTCACATGTTTGGAGAAGCTATAGATAGATGTACATTATATGATCAGCACACGTGCCATTGCAACTGTCCTCATATTGTAAGGGTGAGGAAGGAGGCTGGATTAGATTGAGTCTCTAGAGTTAAATGTAAAATATGGGGCTGCAGGTAGCCTAGTGGTTAGAGCGTTGGGCCAGTAACCGAAAGGTTGCAAGATCAAATCCCTGAGCTGACAATGTTAAAATATGTTGTTCTGCCCCAGAACAAGGCAGTTAACCCACTGTTAAGAATTTGTTCTTAACTGACTTGCCTAGTTAAACAAACATATATACATCTCAACAATCCCCAAGTGCAACACAGCCTTTTAAAGCATCAGGAGACAATGGGAGATCATCTGAATGATCATGGGATAGTTGCTAAATACATAGAGGACATTAGAAGCTCAGGTCATGCAATAAGTGCTCTAGTATCTCCGTAGTGATGCTTGTTGCCTAGCAGGTTGTCATGACAAGGCTGCCCAGGGTTACTTCGACAGCCAACAGATGGAGGACGAATGGTGGAGGGGCTGTGAGCTGGTGATTAAAAAACTGAATTCCCTCAGAGGCAGGGAATTCAAAGTCTGTTTAATCAGAACAGATGGTGTCTTTTGGAGACTTAGATCGGTTGTTGACAGGGTCTTGTTATCTGAGGCAGCATTTTAAGTCAAGTCCCAGAGCTGTCAGATAAAGACAATATTTGTATTCACTTGGCAGTCCAGTCTATGGAGTATTTCAACTTTATTCCAACCCTTTTTTGACTGTAACCTTGAGGCAAATGTTAACTAAATGTTAACTACATTTTTTGTGCCATCACTACACACTTAGAAAAGAGGGTTCCCTTAACTGCTTAATCTGACTATCCCATTAGAGAGAGGATGGGAGAAGAATAGAGTAGGGATAAAGGCGAGAAAGAGAAACAGAGAGCGCGCGAGAGAGAGAGAAATAGGCTGGATTTTAGTGTCTGTAACTGTATACTGTAACTATTACTTGTACTTTGTAACTTGCTCTAATTTGTTATTCTGCTGAATCAGAGGGTTCTTATCTGTACGTTTTAGATCCCATCTTGCATTGGCAAGTACTATGACAGGAGAACTAATGTGAGTGTCATTCATAGTTAATCATATCAGAATAGCCATTGGGTACAGATGTCAATTCAACGTCAATTTAATGTTGGTTCAACATAACTTCCTTGAAATGACGTGGAAACAACGTTGATTCAACCAGTGTGTGCCCAGTGGGTAATCTCCTGCCTCCTTGACACCGCTCCCCACTCCCCCCTTGCCCTCGGTCTAAATGTAATGAAAAGAGAGGAAAAGGGAAAATTCTACTAAGAGCATTCATGCAGTAGCGCTCTCAAAATTACATTGTTAAATAAATGCCATTTTTAATACACTTCCTTCTAAATTAATATGACTTCTCCTCCAACAAACAAAAGCAATACTTTTTTTGTGACTAACTTTTTATTTAGTACTGTCATTTAAAAATAACTATAATTATAGCCGTGATGATGACTAATGTGTGCCTGTGCATGGTGTTTACATGTCCTTTCTGCATTTCACACGTATGAAATAGGAAATTAATAAGTGGAAGTGTTTGCTCCATCTGTGTGCCTGGGAGCAGGACAGCTGCTTTATCCTGTAGCCAAGCCTAAAACACATCATTATAGCGGCTGAGACTGCCTTTCTTCAGACTTCTCCTTAGCATGTGTTGTTGTGTGTGTACGTATATGCATGCCTGTGTGTCCAATTAGGGCTCTATTCAATCAGATCCGCATTAGCCGACATCCGCATAACGGTTGTTTTGACGGTGTTGGAGGTGGAACTGTGTTAAAGCTGTTAAATCCACAAGCAGCTCTTGTCATAATACCTAAAGCGGACATTAAGTCGCATTAAGAAAAACACCATTCAGCTTTGTTTACAAGTTTGAACACTGGAATGTGAGATGTAATCTACACCTTGATTAGGCTGACATGAAATCATTTTAATTTTGAACATTATTATTTCTATATAGCCTACACTTTCTTGCTCTGAACTTCTAACGCAAGTGGCTCAGGTGTGGCTTCCTGACAATGATCAAGTGGCTCAGGTGTGGCTTCCTGACAATGATCAAGTGGCTCAGGTGTGGCTTCCTGACAATGATCAAGAGCAGTTTCTCACCAATTTGACAGCTCCAACGCAGTTACACCTCCGACATCGCCAAAACATCAGCTATGTGGGTGTCGGCTATCGCCGGTTAACACTTGATCTGATTCAATCTAATGAATTGGGCTCCCGAGTGGCGCAGCGCTCTAAGGCACTGCATCTGAGTGCTTGAGGCGTCACTACAGACACCCTGGTTCAAATCCAGGCTGTATCACAAAGAGGCCATGACTGGGAGTCCCATCGGGCGGCGCACAATTGGCCCAGGGTCGTCTGGGTTTGGCCGGTGTAGGCTGTCATTGTAAATAAGAATTTGTTCTTAACTGACTTGTCTAGTGAAATAAAAAAACTCTAATGGTGTTCTATTGTGCAACATTGAACCTATAAGGTAGTTTAGAAAAATCGATCCGTCAATACTTTGGCTACGTCCTACAAGAGAATACAGAATCTTAGCTACATTGCTCTCTTTCTGTGTTCTCTACTTCTTTCTCTCTACAATTCTGAAAAGACTTGATAAATGATGATGAGGTGGAAGTCTATCAAGTACTTTCAGCCATTACTGTCCATGAGGGGAAGGATGTGAGGAACAGAGGTCTATTGAGGCATCTGGGACACCCTCTGTGTATTTGTGACTGTGGTACTGCTAACCCCAGGGGTACGGTCAGAGTTTCCTCTTTGTCCCTCTTTGTCATCTATTAACTGTCACACTTTCTTAATAGAGTCAATAGGCATATGATAGCAAGTGAAACATATGATAGCAATTGTTTTATTTTAAATGAAATATCTTTGGAATGTTCTCCTAACATTCACTAACATGTTGAGCACAACATCTGTAACTACCACAGCACATTCCCCAAAAGTTCACATTAGGATTCCAGGTAATGTAAATGCACAATATACAGTTAATGTTTTATCAGCAAACCAAAATTGGTCATGTGAAAGTTCCCAGAACATTCGTAAGGTCACAACAAATGTTCTCATAAAAGAAAAACTGTCCATTCGTGGTGATGATTATAGAATGTTTGTATAAAACATTGACCTGATGTTGCAAGAAAATGTGTTGAAAGTGTTATGAAATGGGATTTTGCAATTGAGAAAATGTTTTCTGATTTAGTTTGAAGTTTCTGAGTCTGTATTTAAGAAGCATATGAATACACAAGACTACAAGTTATTTAAAGGAAGCGAAATCCAACTAAAATCCCATTTCATAAGACTTTCAAAACGTGATGAAGAAAGAAAACCATCAATTACAGTGTTACAAGTACACAATATATGAAGAGGATGGGAACATTTTAATAACCCAGGAATTGAAGGAAAAAGGAAACCGCACACTGCTCTTGATAGTATCACTGATCTTTAATAAGCTTACGTATCCTCACAGCCTTCGTCAGGGCTTTTGTGAATTTTTAGATAAAAAAATAAATGTGCACCCTTATGTAGACCTAGCCCCACCCACATCCGTTCCACACATCGAAGGGGGATGGAGGCGAAGGAAAAACAAATAAGTGCTACCAAATTTAACAATATGCATTTCATAAATATTGCAAAAGTGTATAAATAAGACGTATGAAACACGTCTGTAAAACCACAATGAGGACATAGCAAGTTTTCATTAGTCATTGGGTACATTGTACGACAAACAGTCATCTTAAATAGGCACATATTTCATGTTCAAATTCACAACATAACATATATAGGCATTTCATCATTAAGTCATTTAGGAAATAATGTCTGGAGGGTGAAAATCCAAAAACATTCTCTTTTACTCAGAGTATTATGAATATCACCTCCCCTGTCTGATATCTTAACTTTCTCTATGCCACAAAATCTAAAAAGGTAGAAATGTCATGTTTTAGGTCTTTGAAATGTACTGCGACTGGATAATCCCTGTCGTTTCTCCTGATTGAACTTGTATGTTCACTAATTCTCTGTTTTGAGAGAACGAGAGGTTTAACCGACATAGCACAGCCCACATGGACATTTAATAATGTAAATAACATGGGTGGTGGAACACATAATAATGTCATTTATTTGGAACCGTTTTCCTGTGTGTGGGTGGCAGAAATATTCACACTTCATCATATTGTTGCACTGTGCGCATCCTCTGCATTTATAGCTACCATTTGGTAGAGGGCATAAAAGAGCCTGGCTGATTTTCTTTTGTGGCTGGCAGTTGGCGTGAACCAATTTATCACGTAAATTGCGACCTCTCCTTTAAACAATACGAGGTGGATATTTAAATTCAGCCGGCAAAACTGGGTCCGATGATAAAATATGCCAGTGTTTCTTGACCACACCTCCCACTTTTCGCGAGTTCGCGGGTCTTTTTTGTAGCAGTTCATCTCGTGTTTTTTCCAATGCCAAATTAAGAGCACCATCCACACATTGAGACGAATAGCCTCTTCTTAGAAACCTAATGAGCATCTCCGCTGCTTTTTCTAGATAATCCTCTGTGAAATGGCAAATACGGCGCAGTCTGAAAAATTGGCTTCTTGGAAGTCCTCTTTTTAATGGCTCAGGGTGGAAGCTGTCCCCCTGCAATAGAGTATTTCTGTCCATTTCTTTTCTATACAGAGTTGTAAACAGGGTTCCATTTGATTTCTCAATCCACATATCGAGGTAATGAACACGTTGAGTGTCACGTTCAATAGTGAATTTGAGATTGGGGTCAATGTCATTGAGATGTGCCATAAAATCTGACAGCTCTTGTTCAGTTCCTTCCCATATGCAAAAAATGTCGTCAATATATCGATACCACTTCAGAACTTTATTCAAAAATTGATTTTCCTTTTCATTATTAACAAAAGTTCTTCAAAAAGACCCACATAAAGGTTAGCATAGCTCGGAGCAAATGTGGAACCCATCGATGTTCCATTCGTTTGGAGGTAGTATTCATCATCAAACCTAAAATAGTTATACGTCAAAACATAATCAGCCAGCTCTAGAATGAAGTTTGTTGGTGGATATTCATTAGTATCTCTGTCTCCCAAATAGTGAGCTAGTGCTGCCCCCCCCCCCCCCCCACACACACACACACACACTTGGGGAATGCTGGTATATAGACTCTCGCCGTCTAATGTGACCAAAATACAGTCTTCTTTTAAACCTGTTATTGGTGAGATCTTGTTTATGAAGTCTACATAGTCTTTTACATATGATGGCAATGCTTGCACATGAGTTTTAATAAAAGAGTCTACAAAGTTCTATTCCTGCAACCACTGGCCTGCCTGGATAGTTGCCTTGTTGAGATAAGGTGGTTTAATAGGGCTTGCTCCAGATTAGAGCATATTTCCCTTTGGAACACCTGTGTGGGATCAACACTCAGTTTTCTATAGAAACATTCATTACTGAGTTGTCTCTGAATTTCTTCTTTATATTTTTCATAGTTTAAAACAACCACAGCACCCCCCTTGTCTGCAGATTTTATAACCAAAGATGAATCTTTCATTGATTCATTGAGTGCCTGTTCTTCTGTTCTAGTGAGATTCTTCTGAATGTGGTTTGTTTGTCTCGTATTTTTTTTTTTTTTTTTTTTTTTTTTTTTACCTTTATTTAACTAGGCAAGTCAGTTAAGAACAAATTCTTATTTTCAATGACGGCCTAGGAACAGTGGGTTAACTGCCTGTTCAGGGGCAGAACGACAGATTTGTACCTTGTCAGCTCGGGGATTTGAACTTGCAACCTTCCAGTTACTAGTCCAACGCTCTAACCACTAACCACTAGGCTATACTGACACGGCTTCTTGTTCGACTAACCTACAATAGGTATTAATCGAGTAGTTGTTAACCATGGGACAGAATTTGCTTTTGAAGAGGATATGAAGAGGATGGGAACATTTTAATGACCCAGAAATTATATTCTGTGTCCTGATTGATCATATCTGACTGAAAAAAGTGCACAAGGCCACAGCTTGGCGCAGAGGCTTAAAGAACAGATCAAATGTGTTCTAGGAAAATTCTAGCGACATCAGGTGAATGTTTTATACAAACACTCTATAATCATCACCCCAACTGGACAGTTTTTGTATTATGCGAACATTGGCCATGACCGAACAAATGTCCTGGGAACTTTTGGTTTGCTGTAGTCTCTGTATGTAAAATAATTGACTGATGTTTTAAAAACAAATTGCTGGGACAGTGGATTGGGAATGACATAATACAGATGTATGAAGTGAGAAACAAAGACATGTCACTCTCCCCAGCAGAGGCATTATGCATCCATTATTTTAGAGTTGGCACAAAGTACGTGAGGATGGGCGGGGGGGTGGTCATGAGGGAGGCAGTTAGAAACATTTACCATTTTTCATACACCTGAAACAGCTTTGTCTGTGATACTTTGCGGCACAAACAACAACATAGAGTTATACATGGAATAAATAAACATACAGTCAATAACACAATAGAAAAACATCTATATACAGTGTGTGCAAATGAGGTAAGATTAGGGAGGTAAGGCAATAAATAGGCCGTAGTGGCGAAGTAATTACAATTTTGCAATTAAACACTGGAGGGATAGATATGCAGAAGATGAAGGTTCAAGTAGAGATACTGGGGTGAAAAGGAGCAAAAAAAAGAAAATAATTATATGGGGATGAGGTAGTTGGATGGGCTACTTACAGATGGGCTATGTACAGGTGCAATGATCTGTGAGCTGCTAAGACAGCTGATGCTGAAAGTTAGTGAGGGAGATATGAGTCTCCAGCATCAGAGATTTTTGCAATTCCTTTCAGTCATTGGCAGCAGAGAACTGGAAGGAAAGGCGGCCAAAGGAGGAATTGGCTGTGGGGGTGACTAGTGAAATATACCTGCTGGAACGCGTGCTACGGGTGGGTGCTGCTATGGTGACCAGTGAGCTGAGATAAGGCGGGGCTTTACCTAGCAAAGACTAGGTAGGAGCAAAGACTAAGAGCCAGTGGGTTTGGCGACGAATATGAAGCGAGGGCCAGCCAACGAGAGCGTACAGGTTGCAGTGGTGGGTAGTATATGGGGCTTTGGTAACAAAATGGATGACACTGTGATAGATTTAATCCAATTTTCTGAGTAGAGTGTTGGAGTCTATTTTATAAATGACATCGCCGAAGTCAAGGATCGGTAGGATAGTCAGTTTTACGAGGGTATGTTTGGAAGCATGAGTGAAGGATGCTTTGTTGCAAATAGGAAGCAGATTCTAGGTTTCATTTTGGATTGGAGATGCTTAATGTGAGTTAATGTGAGAAAATGTGAAATTGCTACAGCAGGTGGCTAGTACTAAAGTAAAACAACAAAACATTTTCATTGTACAGTGGGGCAAAAAAGTATTTAATCAGCCACCAATTGTGCAAGTTCTCCCACTTCTCCCACGGTTGTTGGCCGGTTGGACGTTACAAAAATGATATTTAAAAAAAAAATTGAGTGCCCTTGTGCCCACTACGTGCATGATGCCTCTGCTCTCCAGCCAACTAATCCTTCTCTTTTCAAACATGTCATCGTCATTCTCCTCAATCCCTGTGCAAGTGTTATGTGACAGCAACAGCTGCCTCTCCTCTACTCTCATTTTTCCAATTAACACACTCACAACTCAACACAAATAGACTCAACCTGTTTAGACTGGTCAAATGAGCAATCACTTCCCAATAAATTAGTTAGGATACTTAAAACAAATACATGATTCGCCCATGCTATCCTCCCATCTGCTACTGTTTGTGACCATAATAGTATTGCAGAGTATAGACAGACTGGTCAAAAGCCCCATTTCAGTTACATTTAAGTTCCTGTAGGCCATACTGAGTGGAACCTCAGGACATACAATGGAGAAATATTGAAAATATGAGGTAGAGAGAGAGAGGAGAAGGGATGGTGTGGAGAAAGAATGTGTGATATAAAGAAAGGAAGAGAGATCCTGTATATGGTCCAGATGAGGTCTATCTGGACTATTATAGACCATCTCCTCCACCTCTCTACATCCCCTCTTTCCCTACATCTTCTCTCAGTGAAGGCTCAGGGGGCGACCGTGGCACACCGCAAGGGGAACCTGTGTTTCCTCTGGGCTGCTGGAGAAGTCAGCTGAAATCAGTTCACCATTAAAGTCCCCCTCCCATTACCTCACTGGGAACCTCCCTGGAGAGTTTTGTCTCAAGTTGGCATTTCCTTGGCCTCTGGCTGATTTTGATTGCATTATAGAGTATGTGTGTGCATTTGACTGCTGGTGTTTAGGATGAGAGTTCCCAATGTTCAAATTTTATTCTGACTCTAAACGAGGGGCTTTTTTCAAAGCTTTTTAGAGACTTTAGAAGCAGAGTGAAGGGTGAACCATGACATTAGATCTAAACCCGTCATTGCTTAACGTTTTTTATGAAGAGCATTAGATTGTATTACATGACCGCTTTAACGCTGTAAAAATAGGGTTGCATAATGTTTATGTAGGTGGTAAGCTGGACCAATCGATAGGAATACACAATTAAAACAAATTGTTCTATATAGTGCCAAATAAGGGTTCTTTGACTCATAACAATAGCAGTTCCATGTTTGGTGCTATATCGAATGCTTTTTTCTAATGTTCTATACAAAAACATGCTCATAAGGTTCTGAATGAAACCTTTATGGTGCTATAATTAACCATTTCCTGAGGTTCTATAAAGAACCATTAAAAAAAGGGTACATCACCAAAAAGGGTTCTGCTATCATTACCAAAAAGTGTTCTGCTATCATTACAACCCTTTTTGGTGCTACAGTATATAGAAACCTTTTTAATGTTTTTTTACAGAACATTTATCTTTACATAACATGGATCTTTCTCAATCTCAAAGGTTCTACAAATAACATTATGAAGAACACGTTTTGTTATTCTTGTTAGCCATATTATATTGTTACATTTCCATAGGAGTTATTATTGTGTTAATAGACAAGTTGAATCAAACTCTCTAACGGCTGGGGGTCCATGAGTAGAGAACTGAGAAACACTGATTTGGACAACAGTTCTCAATTTAGTCAAAATCTATTTTTGGAAAGAAATGCCTCCTGGAACATGTGAACTTTCATGTGCCTTAATTACAAACGTGTATGCCATCTGTAAATACAATTAAAATTGTTAAATTACAAGCCTAGTTGGTTTAGCCATGGAAAAAGTCAGCAACCATCCCACTAGCCATGATTGGCTGAGATAATGAGTGGGCTGGAAATGCCGAGAGATGAGTTCAGATTGGTCTGCCACTTTAGTCTATAATATGAGCTGGTCTGTATGTGTAGGTAATCCTTTCTAACGTGTATTTAAAAATATATATCACGTAGTAGAACTGCATAAGTGTTGCTGTCCACTTTCTGGAGAACAGAGTTTTGAAATCAGTGGAATTAGAGTATGATAGCTAAGGAGATGGAGAAAAGTCGGGCGTTTGATTGCAAATATGCAGAAGGAGTCGAAAAGAGAACAAACAGAAGGCTGTTGTATAAAACACCTGTCTCCGGATTACATCTTTAAACTAAGGGCAACCATGGCATCCGTGACATAGAGAGAGAGAGAAGCGTCCATCCAAGTATACGGGAAAGAAAGTCTAGCTAACTGCATTTTCAGATATTACACATTTCTAATTTTGTCAGAAAGTTGTTTCACTTCAAGTTAAAGTGTACTGTTAGCTAGGTAGCTAACGTTAGCTGGCTGGGTAGCTAGCTAACGTTACGTGTATGATCTGTGTAGTAATATTATTTTCATCTCAGAGCCATTTGCATTGCTATTTACAGCCTAATGTTAGCTAGCTAACATTGAACCTGGTTGGTTAGCTACCTGCAGATTCATGCAGGGTAGTAATGTTATGAGTTGGGATTATGGTTCATTGTTTAGCTAGCTAGCTACATGTCTAAACAAAAGACTCCACCATGAAAGTAACTATTTCAATAGAATGTTTATGATGTCACTGCGACAACTGTTGATAGACGTAGCTGGTAAATTCACTCTGGTTATCTACTCTGATTTCAGAGCACTCTCTTCTGAGTGTGCGAGAGCGCAGAATAACTGACAAATTTACGAACGCTCAGCAGCCATTGAAAATTACCGGTGTCAGTAAATGTTGGCAAAAAAGCATAATAATTTATTTTCAAGCAACAAAGTTGTAGTCACCAACACCAAGTTAGCTTGGGTGCTTGACTGCTGTTGTTAGGTCAAAACGCTACTCAACTCTACTACACTACGCTCGGATCAACCCTACGCTCCAAGAGCAAAACGCTCTGAATTTACGAACTGACAATCTGACAACGCTCTGAGTTTATGAACCTGCAGAGCACACTCTGGCACTTCAGATTAAATTTACGAACACACCAGTAGTATAAGCCAGCCTATAGTCTTGAAATCTTTGGTTGTTTAGTACATTTTATCAAAAGTGAGGTTACAAGTTTATCAACTTTCAAAGCAGAATTACTTTCACATAGTTTCTCAACTGTAGTGTATGATATACCATTTTCTAGCTCTGAGTCTCTACTTTTGTCCAATGTAAAAAAAACATAATTTCAAATTTTGCTACATAAAACTGAATCGAACCAGTCGGTCACATATCTTCTTGAGAATACAGGGGGTGCTGTTTTCGCATTAGCATAATTTCCTCTACAGATTATACTGCCTCTTATTCAATTATTGCTCTTACTATATGCATATAATTAATACCATTGGATAGAAAACAATCTATAGTTTCTAAAACCGTTTCAATTTTGTCTCTGAGTGAAACAGAAGTCATTTGACAGCACTTTCCCTGACCAAGAAGAAGAATGCAAGATGTGTATGCTCGCTTCAACGCTCTGCCTATATATGGTCACGCCACCTATGACCCGAAACACACTTCATTCGTCTTCCTCTGGGTGTCAAGAGGACGTCAGAGGAGAAATTTTTTGTTTATCTTGTACTGACGTGAAATAAGACCTATTTCTTTGGCGTGACCGACAACTTCCGGTTCTCTAAATCGCGCGATTTGGAGGTGCGATTGTCTACTGTTTTGCTGCCGTTACGGATGAAAACTATCTCCGTCTCGAAGTTTGTTTGATACATGTGACCATATCATCTTAATGTATGTTTTTTCAATATAGTTTAATCAGATTATTTGAATTTTTTCGGGAGTTTTGCCGTGTTCCGTTCTGTGAGTTTTTTTACTTTGGACAGAACCGTGCCAGTCGACCAGTACCTATGCTAAATGAAGAGGGAAAGTTGCCATTATGAATGGATTGAACGACTCATCAGGACTAAGGACACCTTGATCAACATTCTGATGAAAGATCAGCAATAGTAAGACCCAATTTACGATGTTATTTCATATATCTGTCGTGCATGTGAACTGGTCGGGGGCGCCCAGCTGGTTCTGGCTGGCGTGGCTATGCTAATTTAGCGCTACATTTTGTTTTCGCTATAAAACATTTAATAAATCTGAAATATTGTTTGGATTCACCAGATGTTGGGCTTTCAATATCTGTACGCTGTGTATTTTTTCTGAAATGTTTTAAGACAAGTAATTAGTTATATGACGTTGGTCTCTGTAATTGTTCTGGCTGCGTCGGCACTATTTCAGATTGCAGCTGCAATGTAGAACTGTGATTTATACCTGAAAAATGCACATTTTTAAAAAAAAAACTATGTTATACCATAAATATGTTATCAGACTGTCATCTTATGAAGTTGTTTCTTGGTTAGTGGCTATATATATTTTTATTTAGTCGAATTAGTGATAGCTACTGACGCAGGAAAAAACTGTTGGAGTAAAAAAATTGTGTCTTTTGCTAACGTGTTTAGCTAATAGATTTACATATTGTGTCTTCCCTGTAAAACATTATAAAAATCTGAAATGGTGGCTTTATTCACAGGATCTGTATCTTTCATTAGGTGTCTTGGACTTGTGATTTAATGATATTTAGATGCTACTATTTAATTGTGACGCTATGCTAGCGATGCTAATCAGTGTGGGGGGGGTGGGGGGTGCTCCCGGACCCGGGGTAGGTGCTCGGTAGAGGATATTACCTCAACTACCTCGACTAACCTGTATCCCCGCACATTGACTTGAAACCGGTACCCCCTGTATATAACCACGTTATTGTTATTTTATTGTGTTACTTTTTTACTTTAGTTTATTCATAAAAAAATAAAATCTTACTTACTTACTTAAAAAAACCTCTGCATTGTTGGTTAACCTCTTTGGGCTGCAGGGGGAGTATTGAGTAGCCTGGATAAAAGGTGCCCATTTCAAACGGCCTCGTACTCAATTGTTGCTCGTACAATATGCATATTATTATTACTATTCGATAGAAAACACTCTCTAGTTTCTAAAACCGTTTGAATTATATCTGTGAGTAAAACAGAACTCATTTTGCAGCAAACTTCCCGACAGGAAGTGGAAAATCTGAAATCGATGCTCTGTTCTAGGGCCTGCCAATAAATGTGCTTGATATTTATTAGTATACATGCACTTCATACGTCTTCCACTAGATGTCAACAGGCAGTGAGAGAAGACATGGAGTGTATAACTTGATCTGGGGTCGAATAAAACTCTTTGTATGACGTGTCACCAGTTTCCTGTTTTCTGGAGCGTGCGAGAAGGGACCTGGTATTGCCTTCTGAAAAGCTGTCGTTATAGACGACTAATATCTCCGACTAATATCTTTGATTTTATTTGATACATGTGACAATATCATCGTAAAGTATGTTTTTTCAATATAGTTTTATTAGATTATTGAATTTTTTTCGGGACGTTAGGTTCTAAAACCAAACAACGATTGTTCTGGACAAAGGACCCCTTGTACAACATTCTGATGGAAGATCATCAAAAGTAGGACCCATTTTATGATGTTATTTCATATATCTGTCGTACATGTGTACTAGTAGTTTGCGGCCAGGTTTTGGGCACGCTATCGCCATAACGTAAACTGCATATCGTAATGAAGTTATTTTTAGAATTCTAACACGGCGATTGCATTAAGAACTAGTGTATCTATCATTTCCTATACAACATGTATTTTTTAGTAATGTTTATGAATAGTTATTTGGTCAGAATAGTTGGAGTGTCATAAAAATATCCGCACATTCTGGGAAAAATATGCTACGTTAGCACAATGTATAACCACTGATTTCAGCTCTAAATATGCACATTTTCGAACAAAACATAAGTGTATGTATAACCTGATGTTATAGGACTGTCATCTGATGAAGGTTTATGAAGGTTAGTGAAAATTAATATATTTTGCTGGTTTGTTACGATTGCTAACTTTTGCTGCTGGGGAATGGCTTGTGTTTCTGGCTATTGTAGTAAGCTAACATAATGCTATATTGTGTTTTCGCTGTAAAACACTTAAGAAATCGGAAATATTGGCTGGAATCACAAGATGCCTGTCTTTCATTTGCTGTACACCATGTATTTTTCAGAAATGTTTTATGATGAGTATTTAGGTATTTGACGTTGGTGTCTGTAATTACTCTGGCTGCTCCGGTGCTATTTCTGACGGTAGCTGTGATGGTAGCTGCAATGTAAAACTGATTTATAGCTCAAATATGCACATTTTTCGAACAAAACATAGATTTATTGAATAACATGTTATAAGACTGTCATCTGATGAAGTTGTTTCTTGGTTAGTTTGGTTGGTTCTTGGTTAGTTAGGTTGGCTTTGTGCATGCTACCTGTGCTTCGAAAAATGTCTGTCCTTTTTTGTATTTGGTGGTGAGCTAACATAAATATATGTGGTGTTTTCGCTGTAAAACATTTTAAAAATCGGACATGTTGGCTGGATTCACAAGATGTTTATCTTTCATATGCTGTATTGGACTTGTTAATGTGTGAAAGTTAAATATTTCTAAAAAATATATTTTGAATTTCGCGCCCTGCACTTGAAGTGGCTGTTGTCATATTGTGCCCGGCTTCGGGCTTGCAGCCCAAAAAAGTAAAAAGTTAATGGGATCGGTGTCCCTATACCGGGACGGTTGTTGATAACATGCGCTAATGTGACTAGAATGACGTTGCAAGTAACAGCCAACTTTCCAGGACATAGACATGTCTTATATGGGCAGAAAGCTTAAATTCTTGTTAATCTAACGGAAGTGTCCAATTTTTAGTAGCTTTTAAATACCATGCTATTGTTTGAGGAGAGTGCACAACAACAAAACACTTATCACACAACTGTTTTGATACATTCACATCTGAAGGTAAATAATGTACTTGCATTCAGTAATCTTGCTCTGATTTGTCATCATGAGGGTCCCAGAGATAAAATGTAGCATAGTTTTGTTTGATAAAATCCATTTTTATATTAAAATGTACGAACTGGGTTCTACAGTTTGAACCCCTGCTGTGTCTGTCTGCTGTGAATTTTTTTTTTTTAAAGGGTCCGCCCATTTAAGGGCTTGCAAGTAAGCATTTCACGGTAAGGTTCACACGTGTTGTATTCTGCGCATTTGACAAATAACATTTGATGTGATTTGATTTAATTGAAGCTCAGAGGCCTGGTCAGAGTATTTGAGTTCAGAACAGTAGCTAGTGGCTGCTGGCCCGGTGATGTGAAGGTGTCAGTCACTAAGCTAAGGCATGGATCCACTCACTGTGATGCAGTAGGACATGGCGGATGCCTGTATATCAGTGAACACCTCCCATCACTTTCACTTCTTTACCATGACAATGACGTAACCCTGGAAATGTCAGGTTGAACGACAGCTTCATTATCCTGCATTGGTGGCAAATTCATTTTGCAGCAGAAACACCCTGTCTGTCCATATGCATATATTTTTTGGCACATCTATTTCACATTGGTGTCATCAGAACACATGGGTGAAAGGTGACATTTCAGTATGTGACAGTAGGCTGTCTATCATTTTACTGCCACATAGGATATAGGTGCATTGTCACACATAAATGCTGGTATTATTAATCATGAAAAGGACGTTGGGTTTCTTAGTAAGTGCACTTCTCACTAGGCCATTAAAGGTTTGATACGCAGTAGGTGACATGTATTTGTATTTATTATGGATCCCCATAAGCTGCTGCCAAGGCAATACATTCACAGATTTCACAACACACTGTGTGCCCTCAGGCCCCTACTCCACCACTACCACATATCTACAGAACAAAATCTATGTGTACATGTGTGTATAGTGCGTATGTTATTTTGTGTGTGTGTGTGTGTGTGTATGTGTCTGTTCCTATGTTTGTGTTGCTTCACAGTCCCGGCTGTTCCATAAGATGTATTTATATCTGTTTTTTAAATCTAATTTTACTACTTGCATCAGTTACTTGATGTGGAATAGAGTTCCATGTAGTCATGACTCTATGCAGTACTGTGAGCCTCCCATAGTCTGTTCTGGACTTGGGGACTGTGAAGAGACCTCTTGTGGCATGTCTTCTGGGGTATGCATGTGTCATGCCCTGATCTGTTTCACCTGTCTTTGTGATTGTCTCCACTCACCTCCAGGTGTCTCCTGTTTTCCCCATTAGTGTATTTATCCCTGTGTTTCCCATCTCTCTGTGCAAGTTCGTCTTGTTTTGCGAAGTCAACCAGCGTTTCTCCTAGCTCCTATTTTTCTCAGTCTCTGTTTTTTCCTATCCATCCTGGTTTTGACCCTTACCTGTCCTGACGCCGAATCCGCCTGCCTGACCACTCTGCCTGTTCTGAACTCTTGCCTGTCCCCGAACTGCCTTTTGCCTACCCCTTTTGGTATAATAAATATCGGAGCTCAACCATCTGCCTCCTGTGTCTGCATTTGGGTCTTGCTTTGTGCCCTTATAGTATGGGTGTCTGAGCTGTGTGCCATTAGTTCAAACAGACAATTCGGTGCAACCTCTCATAAATACAAGTAATGATCAAGTCAATCTCTCCTCTGCTTTGAGCCAGGAGAGATTGACATGCATATTATTAATATTATCTCTCTGTGTACATGGGGACAGTAGCCATAAAAACCTGAACATTCCCTTTCTGTTCTTTAGTTCCCTGTAATGGAATTAAGGTCGAACCACCCTGGCCAGACATATGCCATATGTGATCATATCACTTTATGGCTAATTCCATGTGAACCCACCTTTAGGCCTATAGACAGTCTCGTTGCAGGCACAGACAGTACCGTCACATTGTGCATAATGATTTAGAACACTAGGTTCTGATCTTTCCATGCAAAAATATATTTATGTTCCTAATATTTGCATGTTATTAGTAGTATTGGATAGAAAACACTCTAAAGTTTCTAAAACTGTTTGAATTATGTCTGTGAGATTAACAGAACTCATATTGGCAGGCAAAATCCTGAGTTGAAATCAAAACAGGAAGTCAGAAATCTGAGCTTGTCTGTATTCACCAGAGTCCCTTAAGAAATCCACTTGAGTTATGAATGATGTTGCACTGCCTAGGGGTTCCACTAGATGTCAACAATCAATAGAAATTCCAATTAGACTTCTATGATGTTGTGGGAGAGAATGAGAGCAGAATCAGTTAGGTGTCCATCAAGCAGCCATTTCCTGATCATGCCTTCTCTTCATGCAAGACACTGACGTTCCATTGCTCACGCAGACAAGAACGAATACTCCAGTTGGAACTTTAGTGAAGCTATATGTTAAAAACATCCTAATGATTGATTCAGTACTTAGTTTGAAATGTTTCTTCGACCGGTAATATCACTTTTTGAAGTTTTTGTCCGATATAACGCTGACCAGAATTAGCGTTTGGATATGTAAACCAGACGCGCTAATAAAAGAAGGTATTTGGACATATATAATGGATTTTTTCGAACAAAACAAACATTTATTGTGGACCTGGGATTCCTGGTGTGCTTTCTGATCTAGATCATCAAAGGTAATGGAATATTTATCATGTATTTTATTGTTTATAGTGACGCCATCTTTGCAGCTGTGGTATGCTGTTTTTGAGTGCCATCTCAGATTATAGCGTGCATTTCTTTTTCCGTAAAGTTTTTTTGAAATCTGACATAGCGGTTGCATTAAGGAGAGGTATATCTATAATTCAATGTGTATAACTTGTATTATCATCTATATTTATGATGAGTATTTCTGTTGAAACGATGGGCTATGCAAAGTCACTTGATGTTTTTGCATTTAGTGAATCTTGTAGCCTCAATGTAAACTCAGATTTTTTTATATAAATATGAATTTAATCAAACAAAACATGCATGTATTGTGTAACATGAAGTCCTATGAGTGTCATCTGATGAAAATAATCGAAGGTTAGTGATTCATTTTATCTCTATTCTGGTTTTTGTGAAGCTACCTTCAGCTGGAAAAAATGGCTGTGATTATTGTGGTTTTGTGGTGACCTAACATAATCGTTTGTAGTGCTTTCACTGAAAAGCCTTTTTGAAATCAGACACTTTGGTGGGATTAACAACAAGATTACCTTTAAAATGGTATAAAACACATGAATGTCTGAGGAATTTTAATTATGAGATTTCTGGTTTTTGAATTTGGCGCCCTGCACATGGACTGGCTGTTGTCATATCGGTCCCGTTACCGGGACTGCAGATTTTTGTACCAGTTAGCATCAATTGTAATGACAATAATTCCTATCAGGTGAGTATAAACAGCCTATAGAAAATGTACTAGACACATTGAAACCTGTGCATTTTCCCACAGAGCAGGTTTTCTCTGCTCATTGGAGGGACCAGCCCACAGATGCCCTTTCATTGATCAAGAAGAGGATCAATGTGCCCGAGATGAAAAGAGGTGAGCAGAGGACTGCAGGAATGCACTTACTTCATCTCTGGTGTAGTGAGTACCCAGCTAGCACATTTGGTTCCTTGGAAGTTCTTGGAATGTATGTTTTTGGTTTCCCATTGGTTATGGGAATGAAAAAATAGGTTTCCTGACCAGTGAAACTGAACGTTTTTTTTTCTATCTGAGAACGGAAGTGAACATTTTGCCTGTTCTAGAAACGGTTTCAGGGAGCTTCTGAGAGTGTTTTACTATTGTTCCTTGAAAGTCTTCCTGGGAGGTTTAATTAATGTTCTGAGAACGGAAATTATAGGTTATTTGGAGGTAATTAACCCTCCTATTATTTTGTCGTTCAATTTGACCCATTTCCACTTTTGAGTTGTCTAAAATACTAGTTAACCTCTCTTTTTCTCCATGAAATTAAATGATGTGTTGTGGAATGTCTGTGTAGATTTTGTATACAAACAGGATGTTGTGGGTCATTTTGACCCGGAGGCTTTCATGCGTATAGATATTTGCACAGGTCCAAAATAAACAAGTGTATTTGATGTATTTTGTTTAGACTGGTTCTGACTGCACTCTTATTTATTTATTTATTTTATTTATTTTTATTTATTTAACCTTTATTTAACCAGGTAGGCAAATTGAGAACACGTTCTCATTTACAATTGCGACCTGGCCAAGATAAAGCAAAGCAGTTCGACACATACAACAACACATAGTTACACATGGAGTAAAAACAAACATATAGTCAATAATACAGTGAAAAAAAAAAAAAAAAGTCTATATACAATGTGAGCAAGTGAGGTGAGATAAGGGAGGTGAAGGCAAACAGATATATGTATAAATAAATAAAAATATAAAAAGGCCATGGAGGCGAAGTGAGTACAACACAGCAAGTAAAATTAAAAAAAAATTAAAAAAACACTGGAATGGTTGGTTTGCATTGGAAGAAAGTGCAAAGTAGAGACAGAAATAATGGGGTGCAAAGGAGCAAAATAAATTAATAAATAAATACAGTAGGTAAAGAGGTAGTTGTTTGGGCTAAATTGTAGATGGGTTATGTACAGGTGCAGTAATCTATGAGCTGCTCTGACAGCTGGTGCTTAAAGCTAGTGATGGAGATAGGTGTTTCCAGTTTCAGAGATTTTTGTAGTTCGTTCCAGTCATTGGCAGCAGAGAACTGGAAGGAGAGGCGTCCAAAGGAAGAATTGGTTTTGGGGGTGACTAGAGAGATATACCTGCTGGAGCGCGTGCTACAGGTAGGTGCTGCTATGGTGACCAGCGAGCTGAGATAAGGGGGGACTTTACCTAGCAGGGTCTTGTAGATGACCTGGAACCAGTGGGTTTGGCGACGAGTATGAAGCGAGGGCCAGCCAACGAGAGTGTACAGGTCGCAGTGGTGGGTAGTATATGGGGCTTTGGTGACAAAACGGATGGCACTGTGATAGACTGCATCCAATTTATTGAGTAGGGTTTTGGAGGCTATTTTGTAAATGACATCACCGAAGTCGAGGATTGGTAGGATGGTCAGTTTTACAAGGGTATGTTTGGCAGCATGAGTAAAGGATGCTTTGTTGCGGAATAGGAAGCCAATTCTAGATTTGACTTTGGATTGGAGATGTTTGATGTGGGTCTGGAAGGAGAGTTTACAGTCTAACCAGACACCTAGGTATTTGTAGTTGTCCACATATTCTAAGTCAGAGCCGTCCAAAGTAGTGATGTTGGACAGGTGGGCAGGAGCAGGCAGCGATCGGTTGAAGAGCATGCATTTGGTTTTACTTGTGTTTAAGAGCAGTTGGAGGCCACGGAAGGAGAGTTGTATGGCATTGAAGCTCGCCTGGAGGGTTGTTAACACAGTGTCAAAAGAAGGGCCAGAAGTATACAGAATAGTGTCGTCTGTGTAGAGGTGGATCAGAGAATCACCAGCAGCAAGAGCGACATCATTGATGTAAACAGAGAAGAGAGTCGGTCCAAGAATTGAACCCTGTGGCACCCCCATAGAGACTGCCAGAGGCCCGGACAACAGACCCTCCGATTTGACACACTGAACTCTATCAGAGAAGTAGTTGGTGAACCAGGCGAGGCAATCATTAGAGAAACCAAGGCTGTCGAGTCTGCCAATGAGGATGTGGTGATTGACAGAGTCAAAAGCCTTGGCCAGGTCAATGAATACGGCTGCACAGTATTGTTTCCTATCAATGGCGGTTACGATATCGTTTATGACCTTGAGCGTGGCTGAGGTGCACCCATGACCAGCTCTGAAACCAGATTGCATAGCGGAGAAGGTGTGGTGTGATTCGAAATGGTCGGTAATCTGTTTGTTGACTTGGCTTTCGAAGACCTTAGAAAGGCAGGGTAGGATAGATATAGGTCTGTAGCAGTTAGGGTCAAGGGTGTCCCCCCCTTTGAAGAGGGGGATAACCGCAGCTGCTTTCCAATCTTTGGGGATCTCAGACGACACGAAAGAGAGGTTGAAGAGGCTAGTAATAGGGGTGGCAACAATTTCAGCAGATAGTTTTAGAAAGAAAGGGTCCAGATTATCTAGCCCGGCTGATTTGTAAGGGTCCAGATTTTGCAGCTCATTAAGAACATCAGCTGACTGTATTTGGGAGAAAGAGAAATGGGGAAGGCTTGGGCGAGTAGCAGAGGGGAGGGCAGTGCTGTTGTCCGGGGTAGGGGTAGCCAGGTGGAAAGCATGGCCAGCCGTAGAAAAATGCTTATTGAAATTCTCAATTATAGTGGATTTGTCGGTGGTGACAGTGTTTCCTATCTTCAGAGCGGTTGGAAGCTGGGAGGAGGTGTTCTTATTCTCCATGGACTTTACGGTGTCCCAGAACTTTTTTGAATTTGTGTTGCAGGAAGCAAATTTCTGCTTGAAAAAGCTAGCCTTGGCTGTTCTAACTGCCTGTGTATATTGGTTTCTGGCTTCCCTGAAAAGTTGCATATCACGGGGGCTGTTCGATGCTAATGCAGAACGCCATAGGATGTTTTTCTGTTGGTTAAGGGCAGTCAGGTCAGGAGAGAACCAAGGGCTATATCTGTTCCTGGTTTTAAATTTCTTGAATGGGGCATGCTTATTCAAGATGGTGAGGAAGGCATTTTAAAAAAATGACCAGGCATCCTCTACTGACGGGATGAGATCAATATCCTTCCAGGATACCCCGGCCAGGTCGATTAGGAAGGCCTGCTCGCTGAAGTGTTTCAGGGAGCGTTTGACAGTGATGAGTGGAGGTCGTTTGACCGCTGACCCATTACGGATGCAGGCAATGAGGCAGTGATCGCTGAGATCTTGGTTGAAAACAGCAGAGGTGTATTTGGAGGGCAAGTTTGTTAGGATGATATCTATGAGGGTACCCGTGTTTACGGAATTGGGGTGGTACCTGGTAGGTTCATTGATAATTTGTGTGAGATTGAGGGCATCAAGCTTAGATTGTAGGGTGGCTGGGGTGTTGAGCATGTTCAAATTTAGGTCGCCTAGCAGCACGAGCTCTGAAGATAGATGGGGGGCAATCAGTTCACATATAGTGTCCAGAGCACAGCTGGGGGCAGAGGGTGGTCTATAGCAGGCGGCAACGGTGAGAGACTTGTTTTTAGAGAGGTGGATTTTTAAAAGTAGAAGTTCAAATTGTTTGGGAACAGACCTGGATAGTATAACAGAACTCTGCAGGCAGTCTTTGCAGTAGATTGCAACACCGCCCCCTTTGGCCGTTCTATCTTGTCTGAAAATATTGTAATTGGGGGTAAAAATGTCTGCATTTTTGGTGGTCTTTCTAAGCCAGGATTCAGACACGGCTAAAACATCCGGGTTGGTAGAGTGTGCTAAAGCAGTGAACAAAACAAACTTAGGGAGGAGGCTTCTAATGTTAACATGCATGAAGCCAAGGCTATTACGGTTACAGAAGTCATCAAAAGAGAGCGCCTGGGGAATAGGAGTGGAGCCAGGTACTGCAGGGCCTGGATTCACCTCTACATCACCAGAGGAACAGAGGAGAAGTAGGATAAGGGTACGGCTAAAAGCTATGAGAATTGGTCGCCTAGAGCTACTAGAGCAGAGAGTAAAAGGAAGTTTCTGGGGGCGATAAAATAGTTTAAAGGAATAATGTACAGACAAAGGTATGGTAGGATGTGAATACAGTGGAGGTAAACCTAGGTATTGAGTGATGATGAGAGAGATCTTGTCTCTAGAAACATCATTGAAACCAGGTGATGTCATCGCATATGTGGGTGGTGGAACTGAGAGGTTGGATATGGTATAGAGAGCAGGGCTAGAATCTCTACAGTGAAATAAGCCAATAAACACTAACCAGAACAGCAATGGACAGGGTGAAAATGAGCTTTCCCAAGCTTCTCCTTCTCAGTACGAGAGCAGCAGATCTCTGACACAGACTCAAAAATGAACTCCAAACAGAAAATGATTGTTTGTGAGAAATGAAATATGTTTAATAAATAGTTCTTAAATATTTTTTGAAATAAAATGTTATTGTATTTCTTCTTTCTGAAAGGTTTGACAAGACAAAATAAAGTCTTGGCTGTTTTAACATGATTCTTTGACTGCCTTGAGTGTGTTTAAACTGTGCGGGTCAATCTGACCCATACCACAATGGACATCATTTTTTTCAGCAAAGCACAAGGGTTAAATAACATTCTGAGAACATGCTTCAATAAGACTATTAATATCAATGATGGCTTAGCTGAACTGTTTTGAACTCCAAACACACTTGAAAGTTAATTTGCTTAAGCACAGCGTTAGTGAGATTCAAAACTACTATCTTCTGTTTTATATCCATGGAATTAGTCCACTGTGCCACCAGGATGGAACTTACATGTGATGTTAGTTTTTTTACTCACACAAAACTGTTCATTTTAGTTTATTCAAACAGACCAATTTCAAAGGGAAAAAAGCACTCATTAAGAGCAGGTGTGGCTAATTAGTGGACATAGCAAACACACCTGGCAACACTTAACAAGATAGAGGGTAGAGTTTTGTTGACACTGAGAATGGAATGTATATGTTTTTACATTACATTCTTAGAACGTTCTTTAAATGTTACTAATGTTTTCGTATAGTTTTTATGGAAAGTTTTCTTAAAGTTCCGAGAACATGACTTTCAATAAAACAATGAGGAAACCTGTAGAAAACATTATGCTGAGGTACTGGAATTCCCACTATAGAAACATATGGTTCTCACAGCGGTATGTGCTAGCTGGGTGCTGTGTACATTGACCAAGGTTAGATAATATTCTGCCTCATGCTATGCTGTACAGAAAGTGTCAATCAGCCAGTAGAAAGACAAGTGGAAACACTGGTGCTCCTGACATTGTTGTAAGTACGTCAGAAGACAACACACCTCAGCATATTGACCTCTGTGTAATTCAACTGGATCTTCCAAAAACTCAGCTACAGTTCACAGTAGGCCAACAACATTTTGTTAGCATCCAGAGAGAGACAAGCATCCCACCTCAACCACACTGCCCAAAGCTTCGCAGTCAGTCCTGATGTCTGTCACTACCGTTGAAGTGGACCAGGCTACTCTGCACAGGAACTACACACAATCTCTCACACACACGGACTCACACACACCGCACAGGCGGCTAGAGGGAGAACTCAACAGTCCAGTTTAGGGAGGGGGGGTTGCTCCATCTATTCCGCATTGGCTGGTTTTAGCTGTAATCCCCCCCAGGTTATCAAGTTCTAGTCTGGGCTTCATATCCTCTGGATGGGCCAGTGAGAGAGACTGAGAGAAAGAAGAGCTCTCTAATGGTATGGCATGGTCAGTGCTTCTTAAGCTTCTTAATGTTTAACTGAAGATTTGATGTATATAATGCTGACATTGACGTCATGGTCAGAGGATGAGACGCTAATGGGAAGCAGTGTCCAGCTATGTCATCAGACCATATACAGTGTACGTCAACCAGCATCCTCAATACCGGTGCAGGGGGAAATGTTGCATCAGCTGTCCTCTGCTTCCTGGTCATGCGGAGGTCAAAACGGATTCACTTTATGCAGGAAAATAGTGGTCAATATACAATATGGAGGGAATAAGTCCCATCATGATGGTTACCGATCAACTTTTCATCCGAAAATATATCTGTATATGCGTCAGAATGTTGCCATGTACATGAACTACTGTACGTTACCATGTACATGAGATGAAGAACTGTATATATCAAATCAAATGGTATTGGTCGCATACATATATTTAGCAGATGTTATTGCGGGTGTAGTGAAATTATTGTGTTCCTAGCTCCAACAGTGCAGTAATATCTAACAATAAACAACAATAAACACACATCTAAAAAGTAAAAGAATGGAATTAAGAAATATATAAATATTAGGACGAGCAATGGTGGAGTCCAGAGTATAAATAAATATATATGATGGGATGTGTAGAAATTATGGACAGTATATGGATGTAATATGTAGTATATCTGTAGAATACATAGGATAGAATAGTACATGTACAGCAATAGTTAAATATAGGCCTTGACTAGAATACAGTATATACATAAGAAATTAGTTAAACAACATGTAAACATTTTAAAGTGATCAGTGTTTCATTATTAAAGTGACCAGTGTTCCATTTCTATGTACATAGCCAGCAGCCTTTAAGGTGCAGGTTTGAGTAACCGGGTGGTAGCTGGCTAGTGACAGAGACTAAAGTTCAGGGTAGGGTACTGTGCGGAGGCCGGCTAGTGTTGACTAGTTAACAGTCTGATGGCCTTGAGATAGAAGCTGTTTTTCAGTCTCTGTATATTTATTATCTAATGTTATGTAATAGTTTATCCATCAGATTGATATAAAAATAGAAACCATGTTTCCATATGTGACAGACAGTATCTAATGTCAGGGAAACTTTAGGCAATATGGAACATTAGGAGGACAACATCAAAAACTGATTTATTACTGCATTCAGACTGAAAGTCGACTTCAATGACTAAGGAGAATACCTCTAGAGTTGGGTGTCATACTGATTTGTTCCCTGTCTCACAGCAGCATGGTATTACACAACCTATAGAGCAGTACCACATCATTTTAGATCTAACGAAGGAAATTTGTTGGAAAGCTATTTCCTCTCCCAGACAAATGGCCATCAGCCCAACAAAAGCCAGGGAAATGCAATCACTGTCACTCATCCCAAATCCCTTGACATGTCATACTCTTACAAAGAGCTCTGGCTCAGAGAGGAAAGAGACCATTTTGGGGATGAGGTAGGAGGGGGAGAGGACGATACTGGCATACGGGGGTCACACCACCACCAAGCCAAAGGAGAGGCCTGCTAGGAGGAGAGTGGAGGGAGGCAGCCATCCCAGCTCTTGGCTGGAACCATGTGAAGCACTCCGCTTCCCCTCTTCTCCCTCTGAGGGGCTTTTGTCTCTCACGCAAACAGTGGTGTTGGCCCCAAGTCGCCCAGCCAAGCACTGGGTTCAAGCTGGCAGGGGCGAGAAAGGGAGGGGAGGGAGGGGGGTATGGAGGGTTGGAGGGGGGCAGCGGGCATGTCCAGAAAGCCAGTCCCATTGAGGGCCGCTGATGTCATGCCTATGCCCACCGTGGGATAGCAAAGAAGAGGAGCGGAGAGGGGAGTGAGGTGCCCCTTTCTCGCCCCCCCTTGGCCTCCCCCTCCCTCCACAGTTCTATTTTTCCGGAATGAATGAATCTTTCAGAAGCAGCAGGCCATTGTGTACCATAATCGACAGCGATTATTCCGATTTTATGCTGCGTTCCCGGGGCGAGGAGGTTCCCCAAGCTCCGGCTTTGAGAGAGACGTAGCAATGCAGCCAGCACCCAGAGGAGTTGTCCTAGCAACGCACCACGCACCACAGAGAAGTGGAAGAGAGACTAGAGAGGAAGCTCGTTTGCTGCTGCTGCACACACACACACACACACACGCACACACACACACACACACACACACACACACACACACACACACACACACACACACACACACACACACACACACACACACACACACACACACACACACACACACACACACACACACACACACACACACACACACACACACACTTGATAGATTAACGGAGGCAGTAGGCACCTTGGATTCTCATTTCAACTAAAGAAAGTAAAACCTCAAGGCACAGTGAGTAATAGAACTATCAGATACACCCAGAGACTATGGCAGCAGCCTTTTAAACAGCTTTAAACACACAGCTTAACTAGCCTTTTCCCACACCACCTCTCTCACACACCAAAGAACTATCCCAATTCAAAACAGCACAATACATCGTACAACAGTACTCCACACCGTACAATGCAGTGAAATGTCTGTATAGCACGCAAGGCAAGGCTCGTGTGAATCTAACTACATTGTGAGTTTTTGCTTTAGACTACTTCTTTAGACTCTCCAGTGTGCTGCTGTTTATATTGCATGTGGTGCCAGAGAGGGCCAGGGAGATGTAAATGGGACTGCAGTTTCCCAGTGGGTTCCAAGGGGTCCGATGACGGTTCTCATGACTGGAGCATCACAATGTAGCTGTGAGGTAGAGATAACTGGAGCTGGGCCATGTAGGCCCCGGATATCTGTTCACCCCTCGGAGGCCTCCCTGCCTACCAGCCTCTTAGCCACTTGCCATGTAGAGGGAATGGGAGATGGGATCACACACTGGCCTGGATGCCTGTGAAAAAACACGCTTAGGAAGGAATAGGGAGATACAGTCTACAAAGTGGAGGAAAGGTGAAAGTTGTTACAAAGTCTTGATTACCTATTCCATGAAGTGGATAGGGCGAATAGATTCTCTAACATGTAAATGGTCGGTCAAGCTTAGACTGTCTCTTGGTTACGGTTGAGGAAACAACTAAATTACTGTCTCAAAACCGCTCAGAGAGATGCTGATAATGATGTGGAAAAGAGAATATCTGATATTACAGTTTGAAATTGTAACTCTGAGTGGGCGAATCCTCATACACTCAAATGTAAAATGATATCTAGCTAGTTGATCAAAGTTCTCATAATAACATATTCTTATGAACAATGCCTTTCTTCTCTACCCTCACTCAAGCAATTATGCCAAACAAAACTACTGACTGTATTGAGATAGAGCAAGTAGAGATGCTATGATTTTATGCTAGTGCCATCTGTTTTGTCACCAAAGCCCCATATACTACCAACCATTGTGACCTGTATGCTCTCGTTGGCTGGCCCTCGCTTCATACTCGTCGCCAAACCCACTGACTCCAGGTCATCTACAAGTCTTTGCTAGGTAAAGCCCCGCCTGATCTCAGCTCACTGGTCACCATAGCAGCACCAACCCGTAGCACGCGCTCCAGCAGGTATATTTCACTGGTCACCCCCAAAGCCAATTCCTCTTTCGGCCGCCTTTTCTTCCAGTTCTCTGCTGCCAATGGCTGGAACGAACTGCAGAAAGCACTGATGCTGGAGACTCATATCTCCCTCTCTAGCTTTAAGCACCGTCTTTCGGATGGGACGTTAAACGGGTGTCCTGACTCTCTGAGGTCATTAAAGATCCCATGGCACTTATCGTAAGAGTAGTGGTGTTAACCCCGGTGTCCTGGCTAAATTCCCAATCTGGCCCTCAAACCATCATGGTCACCTAATAATCCCCAGTTTACAATTGGCTCATTCATCCCCCTCCTCTCCCCTGTAACTATTCCCCAGGTCGTTGCTGCAAATGAGAACGCATTCTCAGTCAACTTACCTGGTAAAATAACGGTAAAATAAAATAATTTAAAAAATAAATTTAAAAAAAGCACCAGCTGTCAGAGCAGCTCACAGATCACTGCACCTGTACATAGCCCACCTGTAAATAGCCCATCCAACTACCTCATCCCCATACTGTATGTATTTATTTATCTTGCTCCTTGCACCCCAGTATCTCTACTTGCATATTCATATTCTGCATATCTACCATTCCAGTGTTTAATTGCTATATTGTAATTACTTCGCCACCATGGCCTATTTATTGCCTGACCTCCCTTATCTTTCCTCATTTGCACTCACTGTATATAGACTTTTTCTACTGTTTTATTGACTGTATGTTTGTTTATACCATGTATAACTCTGTGTTGTTGAATATGTCGAACTGCTTTGCTTAATCTTGGCCAGGTCGCAGTTGTAAATGAGAACTTGTTCTCAACTAGCCTACCTTGTTAAATAAAGGTGAAATACAAAAAAAAAAAAAAAAAAAATATGTAATACTTATTTGGCATCCCTGTACAAAATTAAATTAAAATGATATGACAGAGTAAGTTTGCAACTAATGTGTTTGTGAAATGTCCATGCTTATGTAAAGAAGCAGACATAATGGTTTCTAGTAGCCAAACAGAACAAATTGAACTCTGGATTCCTGAACATTTCACCCTGTTTGTGGCCCCTGGCTCCGTCATATCATCAGAGCTCGAGCAAGATCACACACACACACACAGCAGATTAGCCAGCAGCTGGCTGTGATTATGAAATCTCCTCAGAGCTCAGAGATCACCTCTAGACAGGCAGTCCTAGACCCAGGGGAGCACCACTGACTCTTTAGTAACACGTTTAAGGGCCTATGAAAATCCTCGGAGATAATTGCCATATAAGGGATCACTTCAAGCCAATCAAAGCCACCGGTTCTTGTAGCTTGTAGCTACTGTATGCAACAGAGCCTTCAAAGCCTCTAAGGGAAAGTTGCTCACTAAAGACACACACATTCTCTCACTCTCTCTCTTTCTCTCTCTCTCTCTGTCACACACACACATACACACACACACACACACACACACACACACACACACACACATACATTTTCTGTCTGTAGTTCACATGACAGACTGCATATCATTCTCATTGTGAACCCTGTCAAATTATCCTGGATGTACACATATGAGATGACTTCAACATTGACTTATTGCAAAAATCACTGAAGCTGGAGACTTATATCTCCCTCTTTAACTTTAAGCATCAGCTGTCAGAGCAGTTTACCAATCCCTGTACCTGTACGCAGCCAATCTGTAAATAGCACAACTAACTACCTTATCCCCATTTTGTTATTTATATTCTTGCTCTTTTGCACCCCAGTATATTTACTTGCACATCATCATCTGCACATCTATCACTCCAGTGTTAATGCTAAATTGTAATTATTTTGCCTCTATGACCTATTTATTGCCTTACCTCCCTAATCTTCTATATTTGCACACACAGTACATAGATTTTTCTATTGTGTTATTGACTGTACGTTTGTTTATGTGTAACTCTGTGTTGTTGTTTTTGTCGCACTGCTTTGCTCAATCTTGGCCAGGTCACAGTTGTAAATGAGAACTTGTTCTCAACTGGCCTGGTTAAATAAAGGTGAAATAAAAATGTCAAAAAGGAAACATTTCAGTCAACATCTCTTAACTGACCGGTTGACAGCCTTATTGCCCCATTAGGTCCTGTGACATGGCCTGTGATGTGTGATAAGGCTAAGTCCTGTTAAAAAGCTTTGCCATGGCCATTTTTTAACACGTTTAGCCACTATAAACACACAGTAATTCCATTAGGATGTTGTTTAGTGCTAAATACAGTGACATGCAGAGGCAACTTACACACACTTGTCTATGTGAGAGCAAATCCTGCCCTGATTCTTCTGATGAAGACAGGGTACTGTGGGCCTGTCCATGTGGAACACAATCCAGTGTGACACAATTCTTTCTCTATTACGTTCTCAGTTAAATAATCACACATCAAATTGTCCTTTCTAAACTGACATCAGATGGTGGGTTAAGTTTCTCTCTCTAAGACTAAGGTGAGATACTGTAACTCATTGTGCTGTTTCACATCAAACCCTCTCTCTCTCAGTCTGTTTTATGCTACAATAACCGTTCACTGCAGTGTGATGAATCATGGTCACAGAGAGTGTTTCTTGGTAGTCTCAAACAAATCTTCTTTGCAACAAAAGTATACACCTCACACATGTGGTTATGGGCTTAAAAAAGAAGATACCTTTACCATGTCAGATATGGAGTTGACATTTATTAAATTTTGAGTTTGCATCCCAATATTTCCCTCTATATACATCACCGAAAACTGAAATATTGAAATATTATGAAAGCGTTTCACATAGACACACCAGATTTTCGACGTAAAAAAGTATGTCTATTAATTATGAAATTATAAAAAATATGAATAATATTCGAACCCATGTGGGCAATTTGGTAATTTGACCGCAGGAAAATTAACCCAGGGAAGCATTATCAGCATCCTGGAAACAAGGCATGATTGAACCATACGCACCTCTCTGTGTGCGTCCCAGCACAGCGTGGAGGTTAGGCTTTTGTTTGGGCCACCTCTTTGTACCCATAATGAGAAACTACTGGGAATCCTGAGGCCCCCTGCTGTTACTTAACTCTATGTCTGTGTGTGAGGGATGGTCAGAAAGACAGAGGCAGAGCTGGCTGAGAGAAAGACAACGAGAGTGAGTAAGGGTGAGTTAGAGTGAGTGAGTTACAATCCCCTCTCTCCTCTCTCCTCGCCGCCTTCTCAAAAATTATTGGATGAGAAGCCAGAGGTCCCTCCACTCTGACCTTCTCCTCCAATGGATATTGAGAAGGAAATGAGGAGAGAGGAGTATGCAATTGAGATTCTCCCAGTGAGTGAGTTTGTGAGTGAAAGAAAGAGAGAAAGAGAGAGAGAGAATGAGTGAATGAATGAATGAATCTCTTTTTTTCTCCTGTTTCCCTTTTACTATGCTCTCCTTCCAACTGCAATTCTCTCTCTATCCACCTCCTATTCTTTCTCCTATGGTCTTCTCTCCTCTTTATCTCTCTCTCTCCGTTTCCCATAGATCCTAATTAACAATAAACTCTCTCCATTTCCATCTCTCATGCTTCTCGCTTCTCTCCCAGTCTATTATGGTCTGATGCTGCTGTCAGCTTGTGGTTTTGTTAGCTCTCACAAAGACACCAGGAGGATTTAGTGTCTGGGCTGTCCACCTACTGTACCTCCATCCCTCTCAATCTCTTCCCCAATCTCCTTCCAACTCTTCACTTCTCTACACCTCTCTCCATTTCCCCCCAAACCACCTGTCCACCTTCCTCCACTTCTCTCCAAGCATTTCGCTACACTCGCATTAACATCTGCTAACCATGTGTATGTGACAAATTAAAATTTGATTTGATTTGATCTCTCCCCAAATCTCCCAACACCTCTTCACCTCCTCTCTCCATCTCTCCCCCAATCTCCCTCCACATGTATTCTCTCCTCTCTCACTCCAGGTAATCTGTAATCTAGGAGATTTCCCTTATCGCACCTCCCTTTTCCCCCTCCTCTCCTCTCACTCATTCCCTACACTTAATCAGAGAAGAGCTTTGTTTCTACGCTAGAGCGCCTCTCCTCCCCTTTTCTCACCTCTCCCTCTTTCCTCTCGTTTCTCTCCTGTTCCCCATCCCTGCATTCACACATGCTGGGTATGAGACAGTGCTGCTATCATTATCGCCGGCACATCTGTTTAACAGAGCTGGCTGTATGGCAGAGAGGAGAGGAGCGCAGCTTTTGATGGCTTCAGTCCAATCCCCATAGGACCTCATTAAATCAGGAAGGCAGATAGGCGGGAAGGCAGACCCACCCCCTCCTACACCCGCTACACTGCACAGATCAGCTGGAATGAGAGGGAGAGAGGGAGGGAGCGAAGGAGGGAGCGAACGAGAGAGTGAAGGAGGGAGGTAGAGATAGACGGCTTGAGGAGAAGAGAGGTTAGGAGACAGAGATATAGAGGGGAAGGAGAAATTAGGGAAGGGAGGGGAATGGGAGTGGATGGTTCAAGTGTACCGGTAGAGAGTCCAGATTAAAGCAATCAATTGAAGTGGAGAATGAGTATTTATGTGTATGTTTATTTGAATCTGAGGGATCCAGCATGGAATTACATCTGTTGGTTACAGAAGAGGCTGACATCTGTGTCAGAGGGCTCACCCCGTGAAATTTGATTATTGCGCTTACAAAACAATTTCTGTTTCATACATCACTAGGCTCACCTGCCACACTCTCAAATGTGCACAACTTATGCGGACACACACACATGCACACACTCATACTGTCAGCGGCATACATATTGCCATAAATGTCCTTCTGTCAGGTCCTGGGTATACAAGGAGGGGTGAAGGGGTTGCAATCTCTAATTAAACCCAGCTCAGCTCTCCTCTCCTCTACTCTTCTCACCCCACAGACTCACTCTCCTCTCCTCTACTCTTCTCACCCCACAGACTCACTCTCCTCTCCTTTTGTTCTCTTCACAGTTATATATATTATACATTTTATATTGTAGATATGTAGTGGTGTAATAATGTTATACGATGTACTGTTTTATCCTTTGTTTTATGTCTAATGTAAGTGCCATTATATGTTTGGATCCCAGGAAGAGTAGCAGCTAATGGGGATCCCTAATAAATCCAAATACACTCACACTACCTCAGAGTCAAGCGAGACACAGCATTCCTCCACACTGACATATATACACACACAAGTGCAGGCACACAAATATACATGCACATTACATCATATGCTGGCACCACTATGCTATAACTTAGCATCCATATAGCCAGTACACCCAACTCCATCTGAAACCACTACAGTCTTCACAATGCCCAAGAGATTTCCACATATTATACACATCGTGTCTATACAAACCTTTTACAGGATGTGCTTCATTCGTGCAGACAGTTTCTGTCATCTACCAGCTGCTCTGTATCTACAGACTGTACTACAGATTCCTCCAGACACAACTTATATCATACTGCTACCGTTACATTACTCTAGAGATACATACCTACAGAAGCACCATATGTTATCTACCGACATGTCACGCCCTGACCATAGAGAGCCTTTGTTTCTCTATGGTGTAGTAGGTCAGGGTGTGACTGGGGGGTATTCTAGTTTATTATTTCTATGTGGGGTTCTAGTTTATTATTTATATGTTGGTGATTTGTATGATTCCCAATTAGAGGCAGCTGGTATCGTTGTCTCTAATTGGGGATCATATTTAGGTAGCATTTTATCCCACCTGTGTTTGTGGGATATTATTTTGTGTTTTGAGCATGTGCACCACGTAGTCACGTTTCGTTGTTAGTTTATTGATTTATTGTTTTGTTCTTGCTAAGTTTCACTTTATAATAAATATGTGGAACTCAACATCCGCTGGGCCTTGGTCTGTCTCTCCACATGTACGTGACACGACAGAAATGTAATGCTCACTAAATAGCAAGTACCACAGTAGTTGTACAACACTATGTGGAAACTGAGCATGAAGTACTGTGAACTACTTGTGTAAACTCTATGGAGCCAACCAGGCTAATAGATGCTGATAGTAAGGGCATCAAGTATTCATTAATAATTTTGTCTCTAATTGTGACACAGTGTCTGTGTTGGATAATACCTTTAAACCAGGATGCAGATCAATGCCTGCTAGCACTGTGGTGAGAGAGGGATGGAGGGGAGGGCTGGTATCAGGGAGGCAGAAAAGTGTGACAAATCTGTCAGTGGAGTAGCAAGACTCAGCTCCTGAGACTTCTCTCCTCTCTTTCTTCCTTCCTTTCTCATTCTCTAATCTCTACACATAGGCTATCTCTCCGTTTATCTTATCTGCTTCTATGTCTATTTGATAAGTACCAGATATGCTGCTGACCATTGTCTTGCTTGTGCTGATGTGTCTGAACAAATAAGAAATCCATTTTCTTAGCAAAGATCATGTTGGCCAAATATCTGGAACACTCAACTGGTTTCTGAGCGAAACAGTTGAGAGCATACTAATAAAGCTATTGAATTTAGGGGGAAAAGTCGAGCTGGACGAGACCCAAATGTTTTCCTCATGACTAGCCTAGCACTGTGACTTTCAATCAACAATTTAAAAAAACATGGGGGACATATGTAACATATGAAATGAGAAATTGCAACTTTTGTCTAGCCTTTTGAAGTAGTGCATAGGCCAGGGCCTACGGGGTAAGCTCGATTTGCTTGGCGTTGGCAGGCCTGTGCCAACATGCATTTCAAACTTTTTGTTGTGATGGAGGCTGGGAAGCCTTTTGTCGCCTGCTGCACCCTGTGAAATGCCCTGAGGTGGCTAGCACCCAGTTCATTGTTTTTATTTCAACATCATTTTTCGCTGTATGTTTTTTCAAACTATCCAAATATTTCTTCAGCAGCATTGGAATGCTTTTGAGAGAAAGAGAGAGAGAGAAAGAGAAAGAAAAATAGAGAGAAGGGGCTTGGGGTGGAGAGCTTCTTCACGCCTGTTTATGTCAACTACAACCAGTGTGAGTCAATTGTAATTACTTACATTTAAGCTACATGTATTTTTCCCCTGTCAAGTGTCTGATACTCGAGTACGTAATCTGTACACCGAGGGAATCCTCTCAGAGAGTGTTAAACCCTCAAGCTGAGAGTTAAGGCACACAACAAAAATTCTGCCAAAAACATCAGCCTAAGGTAATCCAATTTTACAACAGAACCGTGTGTGATTCCCTGCACTGTTCTCTGTTCTGTCAAATACAGTTTTCTATGGAAATGTCCAGCTGTTCTCCAACAACACAGTGTATAATTGATTTCTAACTTAACATATATGCGATCTGAGTCAAGCACTTTAGCTTCCACTATGTCGCAATGCAGCAATGCGGTTGAAGGCTCTGTTGCGAGACGGCTGTCATACTTAGAATTGATCCAAACTCTGGGTCATTTTCAGTCCAGTTTTGACTAGGTGGTGGAAGTGATGACAGGAAGTTACTTTTACATAGCAGGTTAGGATAATATACGCAGCAGGTTAGGAGAATTAACACAGCAGGTTAGGATAATTAACGTAGCAGGTTAGGATAATTAGATTAAGGTTAGGAAAAGGGATAGGGTTAGTGTTAGGGTTATCTAAAACGCTATCCTAACCTGCTACGAAAAGTCACTGCCGGTCGTAGCTGTACTCCATCTAGTCGCAACCCTTCAGTCCGGACAAAATTCGTAGAAGGACAGGAAGTTACCAAACCACAGAAGAAGATGAAAATATGTGGATAGCTAGTAACTTGTAAACAATTACTCATTCCTAGAAGTGAGTACAATTCTACTAGTATTTTAAATAATACAGATTGGCTGTTAAGCCAATTATACTTTATGACTGTTTCCTCCTGTTTTAGTTCATTGAGATGTTATTGACATGAACATTATTTACTTCCCACTAATCACATAGGCCAAGAAACCTAGGCTACAGCACCCAACCTCTTGTTGGGACAGGTCACTTCCCATATCTGAGAGACATGTGAGATACTGTGCCTTCAGAAAGTATTCACACTCCTTGACGTTTTCCACATTTTGTGGAACAGCCTGAATTTACAACCCTGGTTGGGTTGTGTTTCGGAGGACGCATGGCTCTCGACCTTCGCCTCTCCCGAGTCCGTACGGGAGTTGCAGCGATGAGACATGACTGTAACTATTACCAATTAGATACCACAAAATTGGGGAGAAAAAAGGGGTGAAAATACAAACAAATATATATATACAAAAAAAGAGTCACGTAATAAGTTGCATGGACTCGCTCTGTGTGCAATAACAGTTTTTAACACAACTTTTTAATGACTACTTCATCTCTGTACCCCGCACATAGAATTATCTGTAAAGTCCCCCAATCAAGCAGTGCATTTCAAATACAGATTTAACCACAAAGACCAGGGAGGTTTTCCAATGCCTCGCAAAGAAGGGCACCTATAGGTAGATGGATACAAATAAAGAAATAAGACATTGAATATCCCTTTGAGCATGGTGAAGTTAATAATTACACTTGGTGTATCAATACACCCAGTCACTACAAAGATACAGGCCGGAAGAAATACTGACTTTAAAACAGTTACAGAGTTTAATAGCTGTGATAGGAGAAAACTGAGGATGAATCTACAACATTGTAGTTACTCCACAATAATAACCTAATTAACAGAGTGAAAAGAAGGAAGCCTATACAGAATACAAATATTCCAAAGCATGCATCCTATTTGCAACAGGGCACTAAAGTAATATTGCAAAACGTTTAGACATTATTTAGTACCACTCTCCATATTTTCAAGCATAGGGGCGGCTACATCATGTTATGGGTATGATTATAATTGTAAAGGACTGTGGAGTTTTTTAGGATATGGAAATGGAATAAAGCTAAGCGCTGGCAAAATCCTAGAGGAAAACCTGGTCCAGTCTGCTTTCCACCAGACACTGAGAAACGAATTCACCTTTCAGCAGGACAATAACCTAAAACACAAGGCCAAATCTACACTAGAGTTGCTTACCAAGAAGACCGTGAATGGCCGAGTTTCAGTTTGAATTAAATCTACTTGAAAATCTATGGAAAGACCTGAAAAAAGGTTGTCTAGCAATGATCAACAACCAATTTGACAGAGCATGACATACAAATTAAATAAATAAAGAATCAGCAAATATTGCAGAATCCAGGTGTGGAAAGTTTTAAAATACTTACCCAGAAAATCTCACAGCTCTAACTGCTGCCAAAGGTGCTTCTACATAGTATTGACCCAGGTGTGAGGATACTTATATAAATTATATTTATTTTCAATACATTTGCTAAAATTTCCAAAAACACATGTTGTCACTATGTCATTATGGAATATTGTGTGTAGATGGGTGAGAAAAAAACATATTTAATCCATTTTGAATTCAGGCTGTAACACAACACAATGTGGAATAAGTCAAGGGGTAAGAATTCTTTCTGAAGCCACTGTATATGGTTGCAGGCACACTCCATTCATTTAATTAAAAGGATTGATAAGGTATCAATCAATACAATAACATGGATAGCATACATTTTTACAGCTGTCATGTCAACTCCCGGAGTTCAAAACAGCCTTCAGTGTAAACTGTATGAAAATCTTTACATCTGAACATTAAAGGCGATTATGAGAAAACAATTCACACCCCATAAGTGGGCCATCTACACTCAAACCATCCAACCATAAGAAGGCCAAGAGCAGGACTCATCAACTACTGTAGATTCAGCCACAGGACAATTCTTTTCTTGAGTGGATGGTCCGGGGGCTGGAACATAATTACAAATAATTTGTAGACTGCAAATTGAATGCAAGAAGCCCAAACATATATAATTTTTGACTAAAATATAATTTCAAACCTTGCTTACATTTTTGTATTTTATTTAACTAGGCTAGGACCAAATCTTATTTACAAAGACGGCCTACCCCGGCCAAACCCTAACCCAGACAACACTGGGCCAATTGTGCGCCGCCCTATGGGACTCCCAATCACAGCCTGGAATCGAACCAGGGTCTGTAATGACAACTCTAGCACTGAGATGCAGTGCGTTAGACTGCTGCACCACTTGGGAGGTCACATTTGTCTCTCTATTATGCTGGGAATATTTGGGAACAGTTTCCAAAATTAAAATCACTTGGAGCTGATTTCCTAGTGTTTTTACAATATTGTATATCCAACAATGAAAAAAAAAAAAACTACTCAGAAAACTTTGGGGGCCAAATAAAACCACTGCCAGTTGGGATATCCTGGCCTAGCCCTATACTGTAGAAAACCGTGCATCCCTCTCATCAAAGACTAGCTGCTAGCTATTGTATTAGCATGAGAAAAAAGTCCTCACGTGCTGTGGAACAGATACATAGGAAAATGCACATTACAGAAGGCTAACACTTGGAGGGTCCCTGAGGGCCACACACATCTCAACATGAAGTTGAGTTTAGGACTTTTGTGGTTACCATATTACCGCCAAACCTGCAGTCACTGTGTTCTCCTGTTATGCCCTCTGGACATGATTTGGTAGTACACAACTTGCTAACAACCATTAGGTCCTAATGGCCTGGTACTCAGGGCTCTATTGTCTCTCTAACCACTCTGACATCAATGCAAATGCATTCAAAAATCACATCAAACACTTATCATCAAAACAGTATATGGCTTTTAAAACTCACATCACTGTGATGATCAGTTTGAAGAAAGAAGTTCAGCAGCAAGTTGAAACTGAGTGGAAAACATGGTCGTTGTGGATGTTGTTTCAAAGCCTAACACAACGAAATAAACAGCACTTTCTAAGGTGATGATTCATTCAAAATACCCATATGAATATTAAAGGTTATGCCTACGCATAGGCTAATATGAGCCCAAGCCCGAAGAAAACCCTGAATTTAAACTATGTTTGTACTGTTATACATTACGTAGCCTACTGCATATTATGCATGCCAGAAAAACATAAAATAAAACTGAATTAAGATGTCTTTGGTAGCCTCTACTCCAAAATTAAACGAATTGGAGTAATCATCTTTGAGTGTGGACTGTATTATTATGCATACTGGATGGACTGGTTACCTTTGTCTACGTTCCAAATGTTCTATCCATGAGTCAGAGAGAGAATGTATAGGCCTAGGCCATGCTGGTGGTTCATTGATCGTGCAGGGCGACTTACATAGTTAGCCTACAATTATATTGCATTTGTATTTGATTTTGAAAAGCCTGATAATAGGGCATTTTTTTATATAATTAATAGGCTGACACATTACCTTTAGATGCAGAATATCTCACCACTGTGAATTTCCATTGCCTCCTCTCTCTTCTTTATTCTTTTCTCAAGTGGGCTGTCAACAGTTTAGTAGGATATATTTAGTTTGTGAAAACATGTTACTATATCGATGTTCCCGAACAGATTCCACCTGGTTTCCAAAATTAAACACTGGGTAGCTGCAGGAATAGGGTTGGTGAGCCCATGACATACAGAGTACTGGGTACCTGCAGGAATAGGGTTGGAGAGCCCATGGCATGCAGAGTTTGGGTGGAATATCACCTTTCACGCAGAGAGAGCATGCTCCTCAAACATTGGTTGATGCGAGGAGTGAAAGAAGTGTTGTTATATGTATTTCTCAGCTGCTAATATTAAGCACATGCTCCGCTATAAAACTGAAGTAGCCTAACCAGTATAATTGAAAAATGGACCGTCGGGAAAGCGTGTGTCCTCCATTCGCTATTCGAGTGCATTCCCCTGCACCTATTCCTTCCCAGTTGATAATGAGCCATTGTAAATCAAACTAATTTGATATATTAGTAAAGACAAGTTTAAATTAAGAATAGTCTGATGGGTGAAAATATGATCACTTGATGAGAGAACACCTGTGCAGCCTAAGGCAAGGCACAGAGCACCTTTTTTTGCGACTTTTCCAAATCATCAAGTCGCACCATGCAGCCCATATATGTCTTGATTTCTAAGACATTCGAAAGATTGTATCTTTCAAAAATAAAGTTGCCAAATAACTCTAAATCTAGCATATACTGTAGGACCTGTTTTAAGTGATCACTTTTACGCTCAACATAGCCACTTCATATGCACACTCGCTCCGGAATGAGAAAAATATCCTTTCTCTTTTATTCAGCTCAGCTTAATTACATTATTTTTTACTATAAAATCATATAATATCAAATAATGGCACGGGACTTATAAGCATATCTTGTCAGCTAAATGAAAAAGCCTACCGCCTATGGCATGGAGCATAGCCAGATACAGTAGCATACAGTAGGCCAACTCATATTCTGTTCTTCTGAAATACATTTCCTTCATATGATGTTTCCAATAATGGATATACTGTATTGCGATGGAGTATTTTAAAATGATTTATTAGACTTATTGAAATGTAGATGTTCCAAAGGCCTGCATCAGTGGCTTCTATGCAGCTTGTATGGTGGAGGGCTGGAGATTCAAAATGCTTTTATGTTAACTAACGGTAAATTACCTGAGACCGGAAGGCTTTTGCATGACAATAACCAGCTGACAAAATTTCATGACCACAACAGCCCTAGTTGCCTTGCAGTTCAACTATGGAGACAACACATTCAGTTGCTTCCATTGCCTCTCCCTACTCTGATTCTATACAATACCCACGGAAGCACAAGATACACTTATCAATTCCAAATGTGTTTAACAATCCTTCTAAAATTACAGGTGGAGTGGGCAAGGTTTAGACAGAGACGGCAGTGGAGTAACATGGTCTACTGTAGGTGGCCAGATGGATAGATACATTAATGCAGGTCCTAATTAACCAGTGCATGGTGTGGTGAGCCAAGAAGCCTGGAACAAAACCCCCTCTGTGTTGGTCAGCGATTGAGGCGAGGCGCTCTTGGAACACGCCAGCCCTGCTGGCATAATGGACCACTTTAGAGGCCTCCAAGTTAGTTCACAGGCCCCAGGGCTGGGAAACCGCTATATTGCAGGGTTCACAAAAGGTTTTTAATTGTTTATTCTGTTTTTTTGTGTATTTTTTCTCTCTCGCCCTCTCTTTCCCTCACTCTTGTCTTTTAGTTCTAAAAAGGGGGCTGACAAACAGGCAATGAAGGGGACTGTTGTGTGTTCCGCTGGAAAAGCAGTGAGGTAACAAAACGGGGCTGTATGCTCCATCGGCTCGGTTTGGAGATAGGCTGAGGTATGGGGGTGGGAATGGGAGAGGGGAGTACACGAGGGAGGTTGGGGGCTATGGGGTAGGGATGATAGGGAAGTATTAGGAGTTCGGGGAGAGAGGAGTAGGGGTAAAACGATGGAAAGGGGGGCCCTCCGGAAGGAGAGGGAGGTGGGCCCAGGGTGTCGTGGATACTCTTCAGAGTGTGGCCGTTGTCCTTGGTGCTGAAGTTCTCATGCATGTCCCCCTTTTGGCTCCCGGAGTGTCTGAAAGTGATGGAGCTCTCTGCAATTAAGCAGACAAGTGGCAGCTCAGCTCTGTGCTCCCACAGCCCTGGCTATTTACATAGTCAAGAGGGACATTAATGCCCACCGATCCCCCTGAGCTGCACAAAACAGCACACAAACCTGCCTCACAGGACCATTACGGCACTAAATTGAGGATTTGGGGGAGAGAGAAAAGGGAGGAAAGCAAGAGGAAGGAGGGGAGAGATGGAGCGAGGGGACGTTTATGGAGAAGGAGAGGGGGTGTGTGTTTTCACGATCCGTTTGCTACCGACTTGGACCACAGTGCTTGAGAGTGGTCAGATATTGTTTATCAGATAATTTTTGTACAGCTCCCAAGTGACTGTGGAGACACCTCTTGTGTTCCCTGCTGAGTGGTTTCACTGGAGGGAGAGAGACAGGATGGCCTAGTGGAACTGGGTTCCTACTGTCTACAATAACATTTACATATATAGGATCTTATTTTGACCAGTTTCTCACAGCAGGAAAATAATCCTGCAGCAACAGGAAATGTGAACTATTGTGTGGATTATCATTAATGGATATTTGTGTAGGTGTTGATACATTTTTAAGTGGAAATTAAAAACTTTAGAAACCTTTTCAAACCTCAAATACACTGCTGTTCAGGACATTTCCTGCAAAAACAGGGCGATCAAATTAAAATACTACATCTGTATACGCTGAATAGTATAATTTTTTATTTATGGCATAAAACTCCAACCAATCTTCTGTTATCACCAACAAGATATGGTACTCACCAACATCTTGGTTTATGTGCAAGAGAGTGAGTGCCAAAAAACAACGCCCACTCTCAATGCTGTGTCCATCTGATGGCCGCTCGGAGCCTGATGTGCTACATATTGGGACAATTGTTCGGATGAGTTCTTCCATTTGTTTTTAATGATTCCTTAATGTGCTTTAATAATGATGATTCTTTTGTTTCCCCACAATGGGGGATTGTTCTCAGTGGCATTGGCCTTGGTGCCAAGAGAAGTAACAAAAAGAGTGCACCCTCCCTGCTGACCTGAATTCCGCTGGAGCGGGTGCCAAGGGGATCATGGGTGGTTTGGGGTTTGAAGAGAGAGAGGGGGGCAAGCCATTCACATTGCATCTGTGAATACTAACCACTATAACCCATCCCTGGTCTGTACTAAACCTGACCTCAGAGTTGGCCTACTTTGCAACTGTAACTTCCTACCTTTTTTGGGCATTTACCGTTATCAGCTAACCTACAAATTGTAAGTAAATTCAATTTCACTAGGCATTACTATAACATTCAGCTAAGGCAGACTACTGTAAAATATATGCCTAAGGGAAACATGTCTATTTTTCAGCAAAAGGAAACGATATACAACATTTCAGCTACAGTGCTGTAATGTTCTACAGTAAGACATGTTATATGTGACAACTGTCCACCTGTGTACTTTACCCCTCTCCTGAACACCAAACAAGGGAAGTTAAAAACTTCTTGTCAATAGGGGGGGCGCTGTTTTCACTTTGGAAAACATCATGCCCAATTTAAACGGCCTCCTACTCTATTCTAGATCATACAATATGCATATTATTATCACTATTGGATGGAAAACACTCTCAAGTTTCTAAAACTGTTTGAATTATATCTGTGAGTAAAACAGAACTCATTTGGCAGCAAACTTCCAGACAGGAAGTGAAAATTCTGAAAATGGGGCTCTGTGTCAGGGCCTGCCTATTCAACTAGCTTATATTTATCGATATACATGCACTTTATACGCCTTCCACTAGATGTCAACAGGCAGTGGAAGGTGGAATGGGGTTTCTAGCTTGATCTGAGGTCGAACAAGAGCTTTTGGAGTGGCAGGTCAGCCCTTTTGTCAGTTTTCCAAGGCGCGAGAAGGACCTCGACATTGCCTTCTGAAAAGCGTTCGGTTTACACGGCGAATATCTCCGGCTCTGATTTTATTTGATACATATTAGAAAAACATCATAAAGTAGGTTTTTTCAACCGAGTTTCATCAGTTTATTCAACATTTATTGGGACTTTTGGAGTTTTCCGTTCTTTGCGCCAAGAGAGGGTGGGAATGTTAGTAACATTGGCTAGCATTGTGGCGCGAATTCGACAGAAGAAATGGACATTCTAAAACCAAACAACGATTTATTCTGGACCAAGGACTCCTTGTACAACATTCTGATGGAAACTCAGCAAAAGTAAGAAAAAATTAATGATGTTATTTTGTATTTCTGTGTAACATATTGACTCCTATTCTCCGCCGTGTTGGTGAGTGCTGTCTCACAATAACGCAAGCTGTATGTTTTGGTAAAGTTATTTTTAAAAATCTAACACAGCGGTTGCATTAACCTCTTTGGGCTGCAGGGGCAGTATTGAGTAGCCTTGATAAAAGGTGCCCATTTCAAACGGTCTCGTACTCAATTCTTGCTCGTACAATATGCATATTATTATTACTATTGGATAGAAAACACTCTCTAGTTTCTAAAATCGTTTGAATTATTTCTGTGAGTAAAACAAAACTCATTTTGCAGCAAACTTCCTGACAGGAAGTGGAAAATCTGAAATCGATGCTCTGTTCTAGGGCCTGCCTATAAAGGTGCTTGATATTTATTAGTATACATGCACTTCATACGCCTTCCACTAGATGTCAACAGGCAGTGAGAGAAGAAATGGAGTGCATAACATGATCTGAGGTCGAATAAAAGCTCTTGGCATGACGTGACCCCAATTTCCTGTTTTCTGGAACCCTTGAGAAGGGACCTGGTATTGCCTTCTGTAAAGCTGTCGTTATAGACGACTAATATCTCCGGCTTTGATTTTATTTGATAAATGTGACAATATCATCGTAAAGTAAGTTTTTTCAATATAGTTTTGTTAGATTATTGAAATTTATTCAGGACGTTAGGCGTGTTGCTTTGTCTGCGTTTGTTCACGAAGGAGAGCTTCGCGCCACTTTGCTAGGATTCCGTGCTAATTGACTGGAGAAGAGGACATTCTAAAATCAAACAACAATTGTTCCCGACAAAGGACCCCTTGTACAAAATTCTGATGGAAGATCATCAAATGTAGGACCCATTTTATGATGCTATTTCATATATCTGTCGAGCATGTGTACTAGTAGTTTGAGCCCAGATTTTTGACACTCTCTCGCTATAACTAAGCTGGATGTCGTAATTAAGTTTTTTTTAGAATTCTAACACGGCGATTGCATTAAGAACTAGTGTATCTATCATTTCCTATACAACGTGTATTTTTTTGTAACGTTTATGAATAGTTATTTGGTCAGAATAGTTGAGTGTCATAAAAATATCTGCACATTCTGGGAAAAAGATGCTACGTTAGCACAATGTATAACCACTGATTTCAGCTCTAAATATGCACATTTTCGAACAAAACATAAGTGTATGTATAACCTGATGTTATAGGACTGTCATCTGATGAAGCTTATCAAGGTTAGTAAAAAATTATATATCTCTTGCTGGTTTGTTACGATCGCTAACTTTTGCTGCTGGTAAATGGCTTGTGTTTCTGGCTATTGTGGTAAGCTAATATAATGCTATATTGTGTTTTCGCTGTAAAACACCTAAGAAATCGGAAATATTGGCTGGATTCACAAGTTCCTTGTCTTTCATTTGCTGTACACCATGTATTTTTCAGAAATGTTTTATGATGAGTATTTAGGTATTTCACGTTGGTGTCTGTAATTACTCTGGCTGCTTCGGTGCTATTTGTGACGGTAGCTGTGATGGTAGCTGCAATGTAAAACTGATTTATACCTCAAATTTGCACATTTTTCGAACAAAACATAGATGTATTGTATAACATCTTATAAGACTGTCATCTGATGAAGTTGTTTCTTGGTTAGTTTGGTTGGTTCTTGGTTAGTTAGGTTGGTTTTGTGCATGCTACCTGTGCTGTGAAAAATGTCTGTCCTTTTTTGTATCTGGTGGTGAGCTAACATAAATATACGTGATGTTTTCGCTGTAAAACATTTTAAAAATCGGACATGTTGGCTGGATTCACAAGATGTTTATCTTTCATTTGCTGTATTGGACTTATTAATGTGTGAAAGTTAAATATTTCTAAAAAATATCTTTTGAATTTTGTGCCCTGCACTTGAAGTGGCTGATGTCATATTGTGCCCGGCTTCGGGCTTGTAGCCCAAAGAAGTTAAGAACCAGTGTATCTTTCATTTGCCATACCACAAGTATTTTTATGTAAAGTTTATGATGAGTTCTTTGGTCAGATTAGGTGAGTGTCCAAAATATCTCCGGACATTCTGGGAAAATGTTGCTACATATTCACAATGTATAACCACGATTGCAGCGCTAAATATGCACATTTTCGAACAAAACATAAGTGTATTGTATAACATGATATTATAAGACTGTCATCTGATGAAGTTGTCCAAAGGTTAGTGATTAATTTTATATCTTTTTCTGGTTTTTGCGAAAGCTACCTTTGCGGTGAATAAATGCGTTTGTGTGTTTGGCTATTGTGGTAAACTAATATAATTCTACATTGTGTTTTCGCTGTAAAACACTTAAAAAATCGGAAATATTGTCTGGATTCACAAGATGTTTATCTTTCATTTGCTGTACACCATGTATTTTTCATAAATGTTTTATGATGAGTATTTATGTATTTCACGTTGCTCTCTGTAATTATTCTGGCTGCTTCGGTGCTATTTGTGATGGTAGCTGCAATGTAAAACTATGATTTATACCTCAAATATGCACATTTTTCGAACAAAACACAAATGTATTGTATAACATGTTATAAGACTGTCATCTGATGAAGTTGTTTCTTGGTTAGTGACTAATTATATCTCTATTTTGTCGGTTTTGTGGAAGCTACCTATGCGGTGGAAACATGGTGAAAATATGCGGTTGTGTGTTTGGCTATTGTGGTTAGCTAATAGAAATATATATTGTGTTTTCGCTGTAAAACATTTAAAAAATTGGAAATGATGGCTGGATTCACAAGATGTTTATCTTTCATTTGCTGTATTGGACTTGTGATTTCATGAAAATTATATTATATGATATCCCTGTCCCGTTAGGCTAGGCTAGGCTATGCTAGTCAGCTTTTTTGATGAGGATCCCGGATCCCGGATGGGTATCACTGAAAGGACAAAACCAAAACAGCTTTTTTATGTTAGCGATAGCTTTATCACACTATATTTAGAAGAATTGTGAGCTGTAATGCCATTCATCTTTCCTAGAAGCACAGTTTAGGATAATTAGGAAAAACTTGAAAGCAAGTCTCAAGAGATTCATTATTCAAAACAGAATCAAACTGCTGAGAGAAGGTGAGGAAACAGCAAACAGTTATGAAAAACACAATTGGGACTAGATTCTTTCCTACACAGGCTATCCACAGGGACCCAGAATAAAATATATTCTAAATGAGAGAAAATGTTTTTCGCTATGACCAGCGGAGATCTATCAGCGTGCCGACCATGGGCAGGCAGGCAGGCGAGTAGGCAGGCAGGCAGGCAGGTCGGTAGACAGGAAGGCAGGTAGGCAGGCTGCTGAATGCCTGTGTGTCTGTTGTGGTGCAGTCATACAGAGGGAAAAGGAGCGAGGAAAGGGGCTTTTGTTTGTGCAACCCTTGGGAAAGGGGTATCATTTTTTCTCAGGGAGGACTACAGCTGCAAAAATAGCAAGCATCCTTTAGAAAAGGGAGAGTCATAAAGCAGATAGGAAGAAAAGTAGCGTAGAGTGCTAGAGATAAAGGGAAGAAAGGTGTCAGTGAGGGAAAAGGAAGAAAGTAAAAGAGAGGGAGAAAAAGGAGAGATGGATTGATGAAATTGAAGGACCAGGGGAAGAGTGAGAAAGACAGAGAAGGAGATGAGGAGAGAACGAGAGAGGCAAAAAACAGATGGGATGATGAAGCAGGGTGACCAGGGAGAAAGAGAAAGCGACAGGAGAGAAGAGACATAGAGTAGATGGAGAGACAGAGGGAGAGACAGAGAGATAGACATGGGAGATTAGAGGGAGAGAGAGAGAGATAGGCACGGGAGATTAGAGGAAGAGACAGAGAGATATACAGGGGAGATTAGATGGAGAGACAGAGCGAGAGACAGGGGAGATTAGAGGAAGAGACAGAGAGATAGAAAGGGTTGATTTGAGGAAGAGAGAGGGATAGACAGGGGAGATAAGAGGGAGAGAAAGAGTGAGAGACAGGGAAGATTAGAGGAAGAGAGAGATAGACAGGAGAGAGTAGAGGAAGAAAAACAGAGTTTGACAGGACAGGGGAGGGAGTGCGATACAGTATATGCAGGGGAGAGGAAAGGGAGATATAGAGAGAAGAGGGTGGTGATCGGTGAAAAGGGAGTTGGATGATACTTTGGCAGTTTCTGCATGTTCCCAGGAGGATTACTCAAGAGCTAGATGCTACAGAATGCTAGCGACCCCACAGTGAAGCCCTATGAATGGAAACACACAAACACACACACACATACAGTGGGGCAAAAAAGTATTTAGTCAGCCACCAATTGTGCAAGTTCTCCCACTTAAAAAGTTGAGAGAGGCCTGTAATTTTCATCATAGGTACACTTCAACTATGACAGACGAAATGAGAAAATAAAATCCAGAAAATCACATTGTAGGATTTTTAATGAATTTATTTGCAAATTATAGTGGAAAATAAGTATTTAGTCAATAACAAAAGTTTATCTCAATACTTTGTTATATACCCTTTGTTGGCAATGACAGAAGTCAAACGTTTTCTGTAAGTCTTCACAAGGTCTTCACACACTGTTGCTGGTATTTTGGCCCATTCCTCCATGCAGATCTCCTCTAGAGCAGTGATGTTTTGGGGCTGTTGCTGGGCAACACGGACTTTCAACTCCCTCCAAAGATTTTCTATGGGGTTGAGATCTGGAGACTGGCTAGGCCACTCCAGGACCTTGAAATGCTTCTTACGAAGCCACTCCTTCGTTGCCCGGGCGGTGTGTTTGGGATCATTGTCATGCTGAAAGACCCAGCCACGTTTCATCTTCAATGCCCTTGCTGATGGAAGGAGGTTTTCACTCAAAATCTCACGATACATGGCCCCATTCATTATTTCCTTTACACGGATCAGTCGTCCTGGTCCCTTTGCAAAAAAACAGCCCCAAAGCATGATGTTTCCACCCCCATGCTTCACAGTAGGTATGGTGTTCTTTGGGTGCAACTCAGCATTCTTTGTCCTCCAAACACGACGAGTTGAGTTTTTACCAAAAAGTTCTATTTTGGTTTCATCTGACCATATGACATTCTCCCAATCTTCTTCTGGATCATCCAAAAGCTCTCTAGCAAACTTCAGACGGGCATGGACATGTACTGGCTTAAGCAGGGGGGCACGTCTGGCACTGCAGGATTTGAGGCCCTGGCGGCGTAGTGTGTTACTGATGGTAGGCTTTGTTACTTTGGTCCCAGCTCACTGCAGGTCATTCACTAGGTCCCCCCGTGTGGTTCTGGGATTTTTGCTCACCGTTCTTGTGATCATTTTGACCTCACAGGGTGAGATCTTGCGTGGAGCCCCAGATCGAGGGAGATTATCAGTGGTCTTGTATGTCTTCCATTTCCAAATAATTGCTCCCACAGTTGATTTCTTCAAACCAAGCTGCTTACCTATTGCAGATTCAGTCTTCCCAGCCTGCTGCAGGTCTACAATTTTGTTTCTGGTGTCCTTTGACAGCTCTTTGGTCAAGGCCATAGTGGAGTTTGGAGTGTGAGTGTTTGAGGTTGTGGACAGGTGTCTTTTATACTGATAACAAGTTCAAACAGGTGCCATTAATACAGGTAACGAGTGGAGGACAGAGGAGCCTCTTAAAGAAGAAGTTACAGGTCTGTGAGAGCCAGAAATCTTGCTTGTTCGTAGGTGACCAAATACTTATTTTCCACCATAATTTGCAAATAAATTCATAAAAAATCCTACAACGTGATTTTCTGGATTTTTTTTCTCATTTTGTCTGTCATAGTTGAAGTGTACCTATGATGAAAATTACAGGCCTCTCTCATCTTTTTAAGTGGGAGAACTTGCACAATTGGTGGCTGACTAAATACTTTTTTGCCCCACTGTAAATGCACACTCTAATTTATCATCTTTGCTTTCCTTCCTTCTCTCATCTCAACCTATACTGCATATTTTACTGTCTCTTTCTTTCTATTCTTCCCTACCCCCCACACCCTCTCTCTCGCTATCTCTCTTTCAGTAGCAGTCTTTCCCAGGTCTGGCTGTATCTCAGAGAAGCAGCAAAGAGAGAGAGAGAGTTTGACTACCCCTGACAGGTGACAGGTAACAGATGCCTGATGTCTAGGAGGCTGGCACTGCCCTGCAACCCCCTCATGGCCTCACCCTCTCAGCACACAGAGCTACGCCTAGCATCAAACAGTGTCCCAATGTCTCTCTACCTCCACCAACCCACCACCACCAACACCACTGTCACCCCTCCACCCATTTATCTCCTCTCCTCCAAATAAAATACCTGATAGATCACTCTGTGTACCCTCTACCTCCCTCTCGCTCTCCCTGTCACCATCTCTCTCTCTCCCTCTCTCACTTTCACTCTCTCCCTCTAACTTTCTCTCTCACTTTCACACCATCTCTCTCACTCTCTCTCTCCCTCGCTCCCTCTCTCTTTCTCTCTCATATATACATTTCTCTCCTCTGTTGCCAGAAAATGAAAGTGTATCACTTCCCTCCATTCTACCTGAGCTCTATTACCAAGTGAACACACACACACACACTCAAATGTGAGTAATCTTTGTGCCATGTGAACGAGCCTGGCTGTTATAACAATAAGAACACTTTGTTGTCTACCCCATGTGGAGAACCTAGTGTTGATGTTAATGTATAGTCTTTCTTTAACAACATCTGCACCAGCGTGAAAGCCGTTTCATTTATTTTAGTTATTTCTTGTTTATTGGTTATCTCCAATCCACCATCTGGCCTTTCCCAGTCTATCAGCCCTTAATTTTCCAGTGGAATTCCTCCCCTCCTACTTCCACAGCATCACAGGGGAAGGCACCCTTTTTCAATTAGAGTGGAAAAGATTTGAAAATATTAGCTGGATAACTGCTATATTACATATCTATATTCTTGCTATATATTAAAGAGCGATCAATTAGGGCAAAAAAAAGCATATAGGATTGTACGTTTTGGTTAATTTGAGCAGCTACTCCCTATTCCTCCCATATTCCCAATGTGCCTTTGTGAGCTCATTTTATATCTCCCTTGTCCCCTACACGTGTTTACCCCTCCCAGAAGCAGAGACTGAAGAAAACACGCAAACACATGCCCCCCCCCCACACACACACACATACTGTACATAAACATGTCTTCAAAGATGTTTGAGATAATAGATTCTGTTTAATATTGTTTTGGCTTTGTCCACTTAGATCAGCATCACTCCAGGTTTTAACCTAGTGTGTGTGTGTGTGTGTGTGTGTGTGTGTGTGTGTGTGTGTGTGTGTGTGTGTGTGTGTGTGTGTGTGTGTGTGTGTGTGTGTGTGTGTGTGTGTGTGTGTGTGTGTGTGTGTGTGTGTGTGTGTGTGTGTGTGTTGGGTTTTCTGTTGTTCCTCTACAGAGGTAACGCATAGCGTAATCTAGGAAGGATTCTGGATAATCTCCCACAGACTAATATTCTCCCATAGTAATCCAGATCCTTTTCCCAGGTTAACAGACTAGCCTCAGACACTCCAATCAGACCCAAGAGAGCCCTCTAGGAAATCACAAGATCAAGGAGGACTGGACAGCTCCTTCTCCTCCTCTGGTTTTTCACATGGAGTCACCAATATAGACAATACAAAACAACAAGGAGATTAGATAAGGATTTTGCAATTCCATGAAGTCTATTTCTGCATTCAGGGAGTACAAATCCTGGGGAATACTATGACAAACATAATGTGAGTCTCGTCCTTAGAATCATTCTCACAGAAACACATTCATATAGATTATTGTAAATGGCTGTTGACACTCGAGACAGTCCCTTGCGAGATACACACATGTTTGTGTGCACAGACCAATCCTTTCCAGATACACATATACATGAAAGGGCACACTGTACCTTTGAGCGTGCATTAAGCTTCCCCCTGAATGTCTGCTGTGTATTCATTCATGTATGGCAGCAGCCAGCGAGTGCTGCAGTCTATGAGAGCAGCCTCCGGGCTCAGGACAATACATGGACCCTTTCCACTTTCCCCTCCATATTCTCCCTAAAATTACGTGGCCATCATTTTTCCAGATCCTGGCCTGAAGATATAAGCTCCAGCAAGCCACTGTCCCTACAGACTGACTCCCACTGGAGCATGAAACATTAACTCACAATCTTCTACATGCATTTATCAAAGCCCCTGAAGGCCTGACAGACACCTCCACTCTGCCCGGCTTCGACCAAGCGGTGATCACCCAAGCGGTGATTGATGTTGCATCTGGAAACATGTCCTCTGGTTGTGTTCAAACGAAAGGCTGTCAGAGTAATGTGAACGCAATCAAGTGCCAAGAGAGTATGTTTCCATGGAGACGAGTGTGTGTGTGTGTGTGTGTGTGTGTGTGTGTGTGTGTGTGTGTGTGTGTGTGTGTGTGTGTGTGTGTGTGTGTGTGTGTGTGTGTGTGTGTGTGTGTGTGTGTGTGTGTGTGTGTGTGTGGCCGCATTGATTTTGTTCGTCAATGTCACTCAGATATTATATAAACATGGCATAATTAATGGCAAAATGTGTAGAATTGCAGGAATTAGCATTCAAAATGCTAAAGTGTCTCTCCACCCCATGGCAAAATGGGTAGAATTGCATGAAATGTGTTATGCAATTGCACAATTATCTCTCCACCCCATGGCAAAATGAATTAAATTGCAGAAAACTTTATTTAGAAATGCAACATGTTCTCTATGCACCATGGCAACATGTGTATAATTCCAGGAAATGTTGTTTTTCTCCACCGTTAAGAAGCGGGGGGTCACTAAAATGTTTTGCCCATGAGGTGGGGGGGCCCCCAACCAAATCTTGCGTGCATGAGTGTGCAATTGAATGAGGAGGTGTGAAGTGATTGGTTCAAGGAAGGGGTGGTAAATGGTAAATATATAGCACTTTTGTGTGTGTGTGGAAACCCTGGAATGAGTACGTGTGTTCAAACTTTTGACTGGTACAGTACAAGTCAAAAGTTTGGACACACCCATTCATTCAATGGTTTTTCTTTAGTTTTATTATTATTACTATTGAGATAATGCCAAGAGTGTGCAAAGCTGTCATTAAGGCAAAGGGTGACTACTTTGAAGAATCTCAAATATAAAATATATTTTGACTTGTGCTAACACTCTTTTGGTTACTACATGATTCCATATGTGTTATTTCATAGTTATGATGAATTCAATATTATTCTACAATGTAGAAAATAGTAAAAATAAAGAAAAACCCTGAAATGAGTAGATGTGTTCAAACATTTGACTGGCACTGTATATATATATTGATTTGATGGCCGCCAGTTTCCCATCCTTTGGCTAAAGTAACAACAGACCAGGTAGGCTGCGAGAAACCAAAGCCTTTATAACTCATAGTCAATGCAAGATAACTCTGCTCACCAAACACAACGGATATGGCCATGTAGTAGACTACTTATTAATAGCTCATTGACAACTGATACGATACTGAACACCGATAAGATACTGAATGACCGCTAGAAGAGCTCAGGCATAAAACACTAAAACAAACTTCCCATCAATGATCTCTCTTCATTGTTCTCTATGTCTCGGGTTGAGTAAGACCTGGCAGGCTACCTGCCACACACGTGGGAAGGCTGCGCGGCGCAACAGATATGATGCAGCTCGTGCAAGATGCGCGATATGGCACAGAGGTATGGAGCCGTGGAGACGTGGTAGAAGGATTATATTAATGCAATTTGAAGCCCAGATGCACAACATACCGTGACGTAATTACCACACATTGTCTGCAAACATTGGCGACTCACTATTAGACTAGATGAGAGTGTTTATTGACAGAAACACATCTTGAATTATAGCTTTTAGTTGCAGGTTAATCCTTTATTAGGCCTATATAAAAACAATGTGAAGACAATGTAACAATTGGCAGATGTTTTTTGGAGTCTTGAGGGAGTGCAGATTGATGTGCTGCCTAAAATTGACTCCACATGCACCTGTTTAGCCCACGCGCGTAATGTGAAGTGCAGACCATTGTTTAAGGGAGGAGCGCGCTCCCACACTGTTCCTGACCATGCCATTATAAATGCAGTATATGGGCGTTTGGACCATATGATGGCTGACCACATTAAGACTTTACTTTAAGTAAAGAAGCATGGACATAATAAGAAGAATAAGAAGAATCATGATTTTGACAATAATTATAATAATGATAGTAATTAGCCTATAATCAAATAATCAGGTAGGCCTATATCATTCATTATCGTGGGCTGATCATCATAATTATAATTTGTCATTCATGTATTACTAGTACTGCAATTATATTATTATTATTATCCCCTTTAAAGGCAAACGCTCATGTACTGTAAACATGTAATGTGCATGCATAATAATCGCCTCTCACCTTTACTTTCAATCACGGAGTTATTGGAAAATAAGTTTCAGTCTCTTCTTTTCCCTTCTCGGGGTCTCGCGCATCCGCTTCAGAGACGTTCGACCACTGAAATGCCGAGCCTTCCGTGCACCAATGGCAGAGCGAGCGCAGCAGCAGAAACCAAACAGACGGATTTCTATCACAGTAATCCGTGGAGCTCCGGTGCTCAACAATCCGACTGAACGAGCTCTGCCTCACTTCGCTCTCTCGCGCGTTCACTTTCCCCACCTCCCCACCTCCCCTCCTCCTGATCACCCCTTTTCTTCTCTGTCTCGTGCTTTGGAATGCTGCTCCTCGTTGGTTGACGGTACAATCTCGACGCCCCCCACCTATATATCTATTTAAATGTTAAACAATTTTACCTTCATATAACACACTCACAAGCTATTGTGCATGTATTTGTTCGTGTGTTTGTTGGAGGGGTGTCATTATTTGGTCAGGTGTAGTCATTGTGTTTTTAACAACAAGTTCACTATTTTCTGTTGAAGCAGTGAAGGTTATATTGGGGGTTTAGAATGACTGGCGGTTATTTGGTGAACACCGCTCATGTAAAAAGCAGCCTTGCCTGAGATCTAAAAACTCCCAAAGCCACTGCCTTCTTTAACTCAGCGGGCTAATTCGACCAAATTCTAAATCAATTGCTCACCAATTTCAGTGGGTCACGTTGTTGCCTTAATCGGAAATGTCAGTTAATGTATCAATTTCTGCGATAGTTGTGGAGAGGTGGAGTAGCCTAAATCAAAGGTAAATGCAGTGTAGCAGAGGTGGTCGGGTGAACCACAGTCATCACCTTGCCTGAAACCTGACTACTTGTGTTAGCTCTCCCTGTTACTGCTTGAAAACTCCACGTGTCTGTAACGAACGTCGTCGGGAGAAGGAGAAGAGGACCAAGGTGCAGCGTGGTAAGTGTTCATATTTTAATTAAACAACGGAACACTGAACAAAACAACAAAAACGACAAACAAACAGTTCTGTAAGGTGACGACATGCACTAAACAGAAAATAACTACCCACAAACACAGGTGGGAACAGGATACCTAAGTATGGTTCTCAATCAGAGACAACATTAGACAGCTGCCTCCGATTGGGAACCATACCAGGCCAAACACATAGAAATACAAAACAAGGACAACATAGAACACCAGACATAGAATGCCCACCCAAATTCACGCCCTGACCAACCAGAATACCGGACAGGAGGGAGACTCTGGCTGCTCCGGACAGGAGGGAGACTCTGGCTGCTCCGGACAGGAGGGAGACTCTGGCTGCTCCGGACAGGAGGGAGACTCTGGCTGCTCCGGACAGGAGGGAGACTCTGGCTGCTCCGGACAGGAGGGAGACTCTGGCTGCTCCGGACAGGAGGGAGACTCTGGCTGCTCCGGACAGGAGGGAGACTCTGGCTGCTCCGGACTAGAGGGCGTCGCTGGAGGCTCCGGACTAGAGGGCGTCGCTGGAGGCTCCGGACTAGAGGGCGTCGCTGGAGGCTCCGGACTAGAGGGCGTCGCTGGAGGCTCCGGACTAGAGGGCGACGCTGGAGGCTCCGGACTAGAGGGCGACGCTGGAGGCTCCGGACTAGAGGGCGACGCTGGAGGCTCCGGACTAGAGGGCGACGCTGGAGGCTCCGGACTAGAGGGCGACGCTGGAGGCTCCGGACTAGAGGGTGACGCTGGAGGCTCCGGACTAGAGGGCAACGCTGGAGGCTCCGGACTACAAGGCGTTGCTGGAGGCTCCGGACTGACGTCCTTCGTTGGAGGCCTCGTGCCACAACTCCTCACTGGAGGCTTCGTGCCATGGATCATCACTGGAGGCTTCGTGCCATGGATCATCACAGGAGGCTTCGTGCCATGGATCATCACAGGAGGCTTCGTGCCATGGATCATCACTGGAGGCTTCGTGCCATGGATCACCACTGGAGGCTTCTTGCCATGGATCATCACTGGAGGCTTCTTGCCATGGATCATCACTGGAGGCTTTGTGCCATGGATCATCACTGGAGGCTTTGTGCCATGGATCATCACTGGAATGGAGAGACACACAGGAGGCCTGGCTCTGGGAGAAGGCACAGGACTCACCAGGTTGGGGAGACATGTAGGAGGGTTAGAGCTTAGCACAGGCACAGGACTCACCAGGCTGGGGAGACATGCAGGAGGCCTTGTCCTTGGCCGAGGCACCAGATACACAGGACCGTGGAGGCGCACTGGAGGTCTCGAGCAAAAAGCCTGCACAACCCGTCCTGGCTGTATGGTGACTTTGGCCCTGCACGTGCGGGGCGCAGGCACAGGACGCATTTCAAAAAAGATTTTCGGCGAAAGCAGAACATGTTAGGTCAGCAACAAGTCACAGAAAGCATACAGCGATTTTCCAACCAAAGAGAGGAGTCACAAAAAGCAGAAATATTGATAAAATTAATCACTAACCTTTGATATTCTTCATCAGATGACCCTCCCGGGACAACATGTTACACAATACATGTATGTTTTGTTCGATCAAGTTCATATTTATATCCAAAAACCTCAGTTTACATTTGGCTTTGCCTCCAAAACATCCCGTGAATTTACACAGAGCCACATCAAATCACAGTAATACTCATAATAAACATTGATAAAAGATACAAGTGTTATTCACAGATTTACAGATATACTGCTCCTTAATGCAACCGCTGTGTCAGATTTCAAAAGAACTTTACGGAAAAAGCAAACCATGCAATAATCTGAGTACGGCGCTCAGAGACCAACACAACCCAAGAAGATATCCGCCATGTTGGAGTCAACATAAGTCAGAAATAGCATTATAAATTTTCACTTACCTTTGATGATCTTCGTCAGAATACACTCCCAGGAATCCCAGTTCCACAATAAATGTTTGATTTGTTCCATAAAGTCCATCATTTATGTCCAAATTCCTCCTTGTTGTTCGCGCGTTCAGTACAAAATCGAAACTCACGAAGCGCGGGCAGGTCCAGGCAAAAGTTCAACGAAAAGTCATATTACAGTCCGTAGAAACATGTCAAAGAAGTATAGAATCAATCTTTAGGATGTTTTTAACATAAATCTTCAATAATGTTCCAACCGGAGAATTCCTTTGTCTTCAGAAAAGCAATGGAACAGAGCTCGCTCTCACGTGAACGAGCGTCACGAGCTCAAGGCATTCTGGCAGACCTCTGACTCATTCCCCTCTCATTCGGCCCCACTTTACAGTAGAAGCATCAAACAAGGTTCTAAACTGTTGACATCTAGTGGAAGCCTTAGGAAGTGCAACATGACCCATATCCCACTGTATCTTCAATAGGGAATGAGTTGAAAAATCACCAACCTCAGATTTCCCACTTCCTGGTTGGATTGTTTCTCAGGTTTTTGCCTCCCATATGAGTTCTGTTATACTCACAGACGTCATTCAAACAGTTTTAGAAACGTCAGAGTGTTATCTATCCAATACTACTAATAATATGCATATATTAGCAACTGGGACTGAGTAGCAGGCCGTTTACTCTGGGCACCTCTGTGCACCTTTCATCCAAGCTACTCAATACTGCCCCTGCAGCCATAAGAAGTTAATGTCTCTGTTGGAATGCGTGTGAGAGGTTAGGGGTGGTTTTTACTGTTGGGATGTTTATAATGGGATACAGGTATTCGAATAAGGAGAAGGCCAAATGTGTTTGTTGAATTTTCTGTTTGCTCAGGCGAAGTTGGCTATTTGGCTAACAAGGAGGAACAGGGTCAAAGGTGGGGGGATAACATACCCTTTACTATTGTTTAATTGGTTGGTCTCTGCACGCCTTAGGGTTGAGTACTATAGAATGATAAAAAGTGTGGAGATGTTTCAGGAGATATGGTGTGTTGGGGGGGCTGTCTGCATAGCTGGGGAAGATGTTTTGGATATTTTTTATTTATTTCACCTTTATTTAACCAGGTAGGCTAGTTGAGAACAAGTTCTCATTTGCAACTGCGACCTGGCCAAGATAAAGCATAGCAGTGTGAACAGACAACACAGAGTTACACATGGAGTAAACAATAAACAAGTCAATAACATGGTAGAAAAAAAAGAGAATCTATATACAATGTGTGCAAAAGGCATGAGGTAGGCAATAAATCGAGTAATTACAATTTAGCAGATTAACACTGGAGTGATAAATCATCAGATGATCATGTGCAAGAAGAGATACTGGTGTGCAAAAGAGCAGAAAAGTAAATAAATAAAAGCAGTATGGGGGGTGAGGTAGGTAAATTGGGTGGGTAGTTTACAGATGGACTATGTACAGCTGCAGCGATCGGTTAGCTGCTCGGATAGCAGATTTTTAAAGTTGTTGAGGGAGATAAAAGTCTCCAACTCCAGAGATTTTTGCAATTCGTTCCAGTCGCAGGCAGCAGAGAACTGGAAGGAAAGGCGTCCAAATGAGGTTTTGGCTTTAGGGATGATCAGTGAGATACACATGCTGGAGCGCGTGCTACGGGTGGGTGTAGCCATCGTGACCAGTGAACTGAGATAAGGCGGCACTTTACCTAGCATGGCCTTGTAGATGACCTGGAGCCAGTGGGTCTGACGACGAACATGTAGCGAGGGCCAGCCGACTAGGGCATACAGGTCGCAGTGGTGGGTCGTATAAGGTGCTTTAGTAACAAAACGGATGGCACTGTGATAAACTGCATCCAGTTTGCTGAGTAGAGTATTGGAAGCTATTTTGTAGATGACATCGCCGAAGTCGAGGATCGGTAGGATAGTCAGTTTTACTAGGGTAAGTTTGGCGGCGTGAGTGAAGGGGGCTTTGTTGCGGAATAGAAAGCCGACTCTAGATTTGATTTTGGATTGGAGATGTTTGATATGAGTCTGGAAGGAGAGTTTGCAGTCTAGCCAGACACCTAGGTACTTATAGATGTCCACATATTCTAGGTCGGAACCGTCCAGGGTGGTGATGCTAGTCGGGCGTGCGGGTGCAGGCAGCGAACGGTTGAAAAGCATACATTTAGTTTTACTTGTATTTAAGAGCAATCGAAGGCCACGGAAGGAGAGTTGTATGGCATTGAAGCTCGTCTGGAGGGTAGTTAACACAGTGTCCAAAGAAGGGCCAGAAGTATACAGAATGGTGTCGTCTGCGTAGAGGTGGATCAGAGACTCACCAGCAGCAAGAGCGACATCATTGATGTATACAGAGAAGAGTCGGCCCAAGAATTGAACCCTATGGCACCCCCATAGAGACTGCCAGAGGCCCAGGCTACAGGAAGCCGATTTTACACACTGAACTCTATCGGAGAAGTAGTTAATGAACCAGGCGAGGCAATCATTTGAGAAACCAAGGCTGTTGAGTCTGTTGGTAAGGATGTGGTGATTGACAGAGTCAAAAGCCTTGGCCAGGTCAATGAATACGGCTGCACAGTATTGTTTCTTATCGATGGCGGTTAAGATATAATTTAGGACCTTAAACGTGGCTGAGGTGCACCCATGACCATGATAGAGCATGACGCTTGCAAAGCCAGGGTAGTGGGTTCGATTCCCGTCACCACCCATACATAAACGACAGCAGGTTTTATTGTAAGTCGCTTTGGATAAAAGTGTCTGATGAATGACATATATTATTTTTATATAGTCACTTACTTGCTATACAATGTAGAGAGAAAAAGGGTCAATTCAAGAGGGAGCTACGAAATTAATGTCCAAACATTGTTTTCTTTGCCTGATGTCATTAGAAATGACATAGAATTAATCATTAGCTTGTTCTCTACAATATTATAACATTCATATACTTGTACTTGACAGTGTTGATGAAATAATAATGATCATTTGCTGTGACCATGTCACGCCCTGGCCTTAGTATTCTTTGTTTTCTTTATTATTTTAGTTAGGTCAGGGTGTGACATGGGGAATGTTTGTGTTTTGTTGGTTTTGGGTGATTCTATGGTAAAGGGGTTGTTGGGTGTAGGATATGGGTTTGTGTTGAGTACATGTGTCTAGCGTTGTCTATGTATGTTTAGTTGTCTAGGAGAGTCTATGGTTACCTGAATGAGTTCCCAATTAGAGACAGCTGATTTCGGTTGTCTCTGATTGGGAGCCTTATTTAGGGTAGCCATAGGCTTTCATTTGTTGTGAGTAGTTGTCTATGTGATACGTTTGTAGCCAGTGTGTGCACATCGTTGTTTAGCTTCACGATCGTTTTCTTGTTTTGTTTAGTTCGTAAGTGTGTTTGTTTCGTGTGCCTTCTTCTTCAATAAAAAGGAGATGGCTTATTTTCCTAAAGCTGCGTTTTGGTCCGTCAATCCTCCACACGATCGTGACAGACCATTACTAGTTTAGACTGCACTGCACTTGGTTGTATGTGTTCCATATTTGGTGTTGTGAGGTTAAATCTCAGAGTAAATCGTCGGTAACTTTTCAACCATATTTGATAGAGACATTGGGTTTAGACTATTATTTTCTGACAATGTTCTATTGATAACCTTGAATGAATTACTAATTTTATGTTTTTGGCTATTTTGCTACCAGTTGCTTTCCTATATCGTTGGTATAATATAAAATACAAATACCAAATATTGTGTTTTATAAAGTCACTAGCTAGATTGGAAGAATGAGACAAACAAGGTGATTTTTTTTTATTGTGTTTAACTCCTGAAAGTATAATCTTTGCCACAGTGGGCTATAAAGTCTTTTGGAGGACATATTGACCAAATTCAGACAAGGTGGGGCCACAGCCCACGGAAAAAAGCACTGAAGGCTCTACACTACCGGTCAAAAGTTTTAGAACACCTACTCATTCAAGGGTTTTTCTTTATTTTTACTATTTTCTACATTGAAGAAAAATAGTGAAGACATCAAAACAATGAAATAACACATATGGAATCATGTAGTAACCAAAAAAGTGTTAAACAAAACCAAATATATTTTAGATTCTTCAAAGTAGCCACCCTTTGCCTTGATGGCAGCTTTGCACACTCTTGGCATTCTCTCAACCAGCTTCATGAGAAAGTCACCTGGAATGCATTTCAATTAACAGGTGTGCCTTCTTGAAAGTGGAATTTCTTTCCTTTTTAATGCATTTGACACAATCAATTGTGTTGTGACAAGGTGGGGGGGGGGGGAGTATACAGAAGATAGCCCTATTTGGCAAAATACCAAGTCCATATTATGGCAAGAACAGCTCAAATAAGCAAAGAGAAATCATTACTTTATGACATGAAGGTCAGTCAATACGGAATATTTCAAGTGTAGTTGCAAAAACAATCAAGCACTATGATGAAACTGGCTCTCATGCGGACCACCACAGCAATGGAAGACCCAGAGTTACCTCTGCTGCCGAGGATAAGTTCATTAGAGTTACCAGCCTCAGATATTGCTGCCCAAATAAATGCTTCACAGAGTTCAAGTAACTGACACATCTCAACATCAACTGTTCAGAGGAGACTGTGTGAATCAGGCCTTTATAGTTGAATTGCTGCAAAGAAACCACTATTAAAGGACACCAATAAGAAGAAGAGACTTACTTGGCCCATGAAACACAATCAATTTGTCCTTTGGTCTGGAGCCCAAATTTGAGATTTTTGGTTCCAACTGACATGTCTTTGTGAGATGCAGTGTGGGTGAACAGATGATCTCTGCATGTGTATTTCCTACCATAAAGCATGGAGTAGGAGGGTATATGGTGTGGGGGTGCTTTTCTGTTGACACTGTCTGTGATTTATTTAGAATTCACACTTAACCAATATGGCTACAACAGCATTCTGCAGCTATACGTCATCCCATCTGGTTTGGGCTTAGTGGGACTATCATTTGTTTTAATAAATTATTATAAAAAAATAAAAACAATTGTTTGTTACTTTTACACCTTTTTCGTGGAATCCAATTGGTAGTTACAGTCTTGTCTCATCGCTGCAACTCCCGTATGGACTCGGGAGAGGCGAAGGTCGAGAGCCGTGCGTCCTCCAAAACACAACCCAGCCAAGCCGCACTGCTTCTTGACACAATGCCTGCTTAACCCGGAAGCCAGGCGCACCAATGGGTCGGAGGAAACACCATACACCTGGCAACCCTGTCAGTGTGCATTGCGCCCGGCTCGCCACAGGAGTCGCTAGAGCTCGATGGGACAAGAACATCCCTGCCGGCCAAACCCTCCCCTAACCCGGACAACGCTGGGCCAATTGTGTGCCGCCCCATGGGTCTCCCGGTCTCCCGACTTTCAAGAAGGCACACCTGTTAATTGAAATGCATTCCAGGTGACTTTCTCATGAAGCTGGTTGAGAGAATGCCAAGAGTGTGCAAAGCTGCCATCAAGGCAAAGGGTGGCTACTTTGAAGAATCTTAAATATATTTGGTTTTGTTTAACACTTTTTTGGTTACTACATGATTCCATTTGTGTTATTTCATAGTTTTGATGTCTACACTATTATTCAACAATGTAGAAAATAGCATTTTCTTCTTTGACGCACCTTATGTCTAAACTTCTTTACAGTGAAATGATCTTGATTGGTGATTTCAACTGGTGTTGGTTAAAACCGGTGTCTGATGATTTAAAAATGTTTTGTAATTCTATGAATCTTACCCAGTTGATTAACTCACCCACTCGCCCAAATCTTAAATGCCCAGATAAATCTACCCTGATTGATTTGATATTAACAAATGTTCCACATAAATATTCTGCGGTTGGTGATTTTTGTAATGATTTAAGTGACCATTATGCTGTTAGAAATACTAAGGTTCCTAAGACAAACCCATGTTTTATTCGTAAGAGAAATTTGAAGTGTTTTAATGAGCAGGCTTTCTTTCATGATTTGTTTTATTTTGACTGGAGCAAGATTGAGTTTATCCCTGATGTGGCAACTGCCTGGACATTCCTTAATTACCGGTATGTTTTTTTCCAAATAGTAAACACACATGCCCCATTCCGCAGGTTCAGGGTTAAAGGGCGGGATAATCCATGGTTTTCTTCTGAGCTGTCTTGTATTATTCACGACCGTAATCTAGCCTGGGCTAAAGCAAGGAAATCATGTTCTGATGCTGATTGGCTTATTTTTAGGCAGTTATGAAACAAGTGTTCTTTTCTTCTCAGGAAGGCCAAGTCTGAATATGTTATGTTTGTTACCACTGATAACCTGAATGACCCTAGAAAGTTTTGGAAGGCTATGTCTGGTAACAGTAATGTTACTGAATTACCGTCATGTGTTTTGAAGGACTCTCTTGCTGTATATGACAAAACTGAAATGCTGAATTGTTTCAATGAGCACTTTGTATCATCTGGTAGGCTGTTTGATTCAGTGTGCTCTGTCTCTGTACAACCCTGTGTGGATGAACCAGTGAGAGCTGGTCAAACTTTTAGCTTTTTGCCATTCTCAGTGCAGGTGGTACATAAAGCCCTGAAATCCTTAGATCAGAGAAAGCCTGTAGGTCTTGATCATTTGGATCCCTGCTTTTTAAATCTGGCAGCTGATTTCATAGCTGAACCACTTACATATCTGTTCAATCTAACCCTGGAATGTAATGATATTCCGAAAATCTGGAAATCAGCATTTGTCCTTGTCACGCCCTGGCCTTAGTATTCTTTGTTTTCTTTATTATTTTAGTTAGGTCAGGGTGTGACATGGGGAATGTTTGTGTTTTGGGTGGTTATATGGTAAAGGGGGTGTTGGGTGTAGTGTATGGGTTTGTGTTGAGTGAAGGTGTCTAGCTGTGTCTATGGTTGAGTGTAGGTTCTAGGAAAGTCTATGGTTGTCTGAATTGGGTCTCAATTAGAGACAGCTGGTTATTGTTGTCTCTGATTGGGAGCCATATTTAAGGCAACCATAGGCTTTAGCTGTTTGTGGGGAATTGTCTATGTCTGTGTCTATGTTGCATGTTTTTGCACTTAGTCATTTATAGCTTCACGTTTGATGTTTTTGTTTCGTTTTGTCCTTCTTCTAATAAAGAAGATGTACTTTCCACGCGCTGAGCCTTGGTCCTCTCTCAGTCCCTTTGACGATCGTGACAGTCCTACCACTTTTAAAAGTGGGAGATCCAACTCTTTTAAATAATAGGTCAATCTCTACTTGAAACCCTTGTGAGTGAACAGCTAAAATAGTTTTTATTTACTAACTCTATTTTATCAATGTACCAATTGGGCTTCAGGAAGAAGCATAGCACAATTACAGCAGCCATGAAGCTTTTAAATGATATCACTGAAGCCCTTGACAAAAAACAACACTGTGTCTCACTTTTTATTGATCTCTCTAAGGCTTTTGATACAGTTGATCATGCTATACTAAGGCAGAGATTTTCGAGTGTAGGTCTTTCAGAGCATGCAGTTGCATGGTTTGCTAACTATCTGTCTGATAGAACTCAGTGCACTCAATTTGATGGGCTTATGTCTGTTAAATTGTCTGTCTTTAATGGTGTGCCCCAAGGCTCTGTACTTGGTCCTCTCTTATTCACTATTTATATAAATGATTTAGACAAAAATGTCCAAAATGCGCAACTTCATTGTTATGCTGATGATACTGTTATTTACAGTTGTGCCTCGTCTCTTACAAAATCTTTCCAGAACTTGCAAACTGCTTTTTATACTGTTCAACATACCTTGTGTCAATTGAAGCTTATCCTCAATACTGACAAAACTAAACTAATGGTGTTTTCTAAAGCAAGAAATAGACCTCTGAAGCTTTCACCTATTACTACCTGTCAGGGCAAGGAGATTGAGGTTGTAACCTCATATAAATATCTTGGAATTTTAATTGCATATTCAACAACTTACAAAAAAATTGAAGCTGAAATTGGGATTTTATTTTAGGAATAAGGCCTGTTTTTCTTTTGAAGCCAGGAGGCTAGTATCAGCTACATTTATGCCTTTACTAGACTATGGAGATATTTTATATATGAATGCTTCCGCTCAGTGTTTGAGATCAATTGATACCCTTTACCATGGCACTTTGAGATTTTTTTAAAACTGCAAAACCCTTACGCACCACTGCACTTTGTATACCAGGGTGTAACGGCGTTCCTCTCTCTCTTCATAAGAAGAGGTGGAGTAGTGATCGAGCCAAGGCGCAGCAGGTTGTGAATACATGATGATTTATTAAATAAACAAAACAGACCAAGACGAAAACGAACTATACTTGATATAACTAACAAAATAACAAAACGATGTAGACAGACCTGAACAAACGAACTTACAAATACACGAAGCACGCTGACACAGGAACAGACTACATAAACGCACGAACAAACCGAAACATTCCCGTATGGTGTAACATCGACACAGACACAGGAGACAATCACCCACAAACAAACAGTGAGAACACCCTACCTAAATATGACTCTTAATTAGAGGAGAACGCAAAACACCTGCCTCTAATTAAGAGCCATACCAGGTAACCAAAACCAACATAGAAACAGATAACATAGACTGCCCACCCAAAACACATGCCCTGACCTAAACACATACAAAAACAACATAAAACAGGTCAGGACCGTTACAGAACCCCCCCCTCAAGGTGCGAACGCCGGGCGCACCAGCACAAAGTCCAGGGGAGGGTCTGGGTGGGCAGTTGACCACGGTGGTGGCTCCGGCTCTGGACGCTGTCCCCACACCACCATAGTCACTCCCCGCTTCTGTCTTCCCCTCCCAATGACCACCCTAAAACTAACACCCCCTAAATAAACGGCCAGCACCAGGAGAAGGGGCAGCACCGGGACAAGGGGCAGCACCGGGACAAGGGGCAGCACCGGGACAAGGGGCAGCACCGGGACAAGGGGCAGCACCGGGACAAGGGGCAGCACCGGGACAAGGGGCAACCCGTCACAGAGGGAGGTTATCCTCCAAACAGCCAGTGTCCCTGTACAGACGGAGGGTATCCTCCAAACAGCCAGTGTCCCTGCACAGAGGGAGGGTATCCTCCAAACAGTCAGTGTCCCTGTACAGAGGGAGGGTATCCTCCCAACAGCCAGTGTCCCTGTACAGACGGAGGGGATCCTCCAAACAGCCAGTGTCCCTGCACAGAGGGAGGGGATTCTCTCAGCAGCTAGCATCACTGCGCAGTGGGAGGAGATCTTCCGAGCATCAGGCCTCATCCCTGCACAGAGGGAGGGGATACTCCAAACAGCCAGTGTCACTGCACAGAGGGAGGAGGTCCTCCGAGCATCAGGCCTCATTCCGACACAGAGGGAGGGGGTTCTCTCAGCACCTAGCATCATTGCTCAGAGGGAGGAGATGTTCCGAGCATCAGGCCTCATCCCGTCACAGAGGGATGGGATTCTTCCAGCATCTTCTATCACTGCGCAGAAGAAGAAGATCCTCAGAGCATCAGGCCTCATCCTTGCACAAAAGGAGTTGATCCTCCTGATGGCCTGTGTCACTGCGCAGAGGAAGGGAATCGTCCCAATGGCCAGCGTCCCTGCGCACAGGGAGGGGATTGTCCCAAAGGCTAGTATCTCTGCTGAGAGGAATGGGATCCTCCAAACAGCCAGTATACCTGCACAGAGCGAGGGGGTTCTCCCAGCAGCTAGCATCACTGTGCAGAGGGAGGAGATCCTCCGAGCATCAGGTCTCATCCCGTCACAGAGGGAGGGTATCCTCCAAACAGCCAGTGTCCCTGCACAGAGGGAGGTTATCCTCCCAACAGCCAGTGTCCCTGCACAGAGGGAGGGGATCCTCCAAACAGCCAGTGTCCCTGTACAGACGGAGGGGATCCTCCAAACAGCCAGTGTCCCTGTACAGACGGAGGGGATCCTCCAAACAGCCAGTGTCCCTGTACAGAGGGAGGGTATCCTCCAAACAGCCAGTGTCCCTGTACAGAGGGAGGGTATCCTCCAAACAGCCAGTGTCCCTGTACAGAGGGAGGGGATTCTCTCAGCAGCTAGCATCACTGCACAGAGGGAGGAGATCCTCCGAGCATCAGGCCTCATCCCTGCACAGAAGGAGGGTATCCTCCAAACAGCCAGTGTCCCTGTACAGAGGGAGGGGATTCTCTCAGCAGCTAGCATCACTGCACAGAGGGAGGAGATCCTCCGAGCATCAGGCCTCATCCCGACACAGAGGGAGGGTATCCTCCAAACAACCAGTGTCCCTGCACAGAGGGAGGGGATCCTCCAAACAGCCAGTGTCCCTGCACAGAGGGAGGGGATCCTCCAAACAGCCAGTGTCCCTGTACAGACGGAGGGGATCCTCCAAACAGCCAGTGTCCCTGCACAGAGGGAGGGGGTTCTCCCAGCAGCTATAATCATTGCACAGAGGGAGGAGATCCTCCGAGCATCAGGCCTCATCCCGACACAGAGGGAGGGGGTTCTCTCAGCACCTAGCATCATTGCTCAGAGGGAGGAGATGTTCCGAGCATCAGGCCTCATCCCGTCACAGAGGGAAGGGATTCTTCCAGCATCTTCTATCACTGCGCAGAAGAAGAAGATCCTCAGAGCATCAGGCCTCATCCTTGCACAAAAGGAGTTGATCCTCCTGATGGCCAGTGTCACTGCGCAGAGGAAGGGAATCGTCCCAATGGCCAGCGTCCCTGCGCACAGAGAGGGGATTGTCCCAAAGGCAAGTGTCTCTGCTGAGATGGAGGGGATCTTCCAAACAGCCAGTGTACCTGCACAGAGGGAGGGGGTTCTCCCAGCAGCTAGCATCACTGTGCAGAGGGAGGAGATCCTCCGAGCATCAGGCCTCATCCCTGCACAGAGGGAGAGGATCCTCCAAACAGCCAGTGTCCCTGTACAGAGGGAGGGGATTCTCTCAGCAGCTAGCATCACTGCGCAGAGGGAGGAGATCCTCTGAGCATCAGGCCTCATCCCTGCACAGAGGGAGTTGATCCTCCAGAAGACCAGCGTCCCTGCGCACAGGGAGTGGATCGTCCCAAAGGCTAGTGTCCCTGCAGAGAGGGAGGAGATCTTCCTCACAACCAGTGTCCCTGTGAAGAATGGACACAATCATCCACAACCACCTCCCATCATCCCCATGGTGGCACCACTGTGGAAATGGGATGGTGGAGCGTGTACTCCACCTGTGGATTTCTATTCCAAGAGAAGAGGTCACTTAAACTTACCTAATTAGTAAAGAAATTACCATTGTGATAGCTTGATAATAAGTTGTGATAGGTTAAATGTATGGCTCATGTGAGTGTATATCTGTAATAATTTCATGCATTTTCTACATAAAACAGGTTTAGCTCCATTTTACTTTGACATTTTAGTCATTTAGCAGACGCTCTTATCCAGAGCGACTTAAAGTAGTGAGTGTATACATTTTCATACTCCAGTGAATCTCTCCAGCATTTCGCATGGATTTTTTTGATATTTGCAGATAAATATTTTGCAGCAAAATTATGACATTTTGCATAGCAATATGCAATTGTTTTGTCCAATTAGTTGCAAAAATGCGCTGACAAGGGAAAAAACTGTGTTGATGTGTGGCTTGATTGAACCATATTATGCAGTAAATGTGCGGTGATTGGTTGAAATTGCGAGCCCTCTTTTTGTACTGTGGTAATGGGTCAGTTCTATGCGATAATATTGTGATGATGTGACTATTTTATGCAGAAATAGTTTGGCGATTGGTCAAATTTGTAAGCCCTCGCATAATATGCAGGGAATTGTTGATTTTGCAACCAAAACAATGCGATCGCAGAATCCTGGAGTAACCTCCCTGTAATCCCTGTGACTGCGTGTAGGTTAAGATTGGGTTGTAACAGAGTATCAGAGCCAGACATTTCTACCTGTCAGCTAGTAATTGTTCTGTATGGTGACATGAGCAGAGTGGCCTGACTTCTCCCACTTATTACAGATGTCCGACTTAGATATGTTGAGCATCCTGCTATGATGTCCATCACCAAGCCGGAACACTCCGAGGCCACTTCTCAGTGCCAGACTGGCAGCCGTCCGGTGGCTGAGCCCGAGACCCCTGCTGTTCACAATAACAGTGGAGGCTGGCTCAGCTGGGTTTTTGGGAGGGGAAGATTTAATAAGAAGGAGGTTCATCTACCTGAGGACAAAGACAGATCTGTAAGGAACTGGTTCTTAACACTATATTCTATGTAGAGACAATTGAGTGGATAATTTTTTTTATTGTGGCTTGCTTCACATTGCTAACATCTTCTTCCTCAGATTGTCTGGGATCCAGAGCGACTTAAAGTAGTGAGTGTATACATTTTCATACTCCAGTGAATCTCTCCAGGATTTCGCATGGATTCTTTTGATATTTGCGGATAAAAATTTTGCAGCAAAATTATGACATTTTGCATAGCAATATGCAATTGTTTTGTCCAATTAGTTGCAAAAATGCGCTGACAAGGGAAAAAACTGTGTTGATGTGTGGCTTGATTGAACCATATTATGCAGTAAATGTGCGGTGATTGGTTGAAATTGCGAGCCCTCTTTTTGTCCTGGGGTAATGGGTCAGTTCTATGCGATAATATTGTGATGATGTGACTATTTTATGCAGAAATAGTTTGGCGATTGGTCAAAATTGTAAGCCCTCGCATAATATGCAGGGAATTGTTGATTTTGCAACCAAAACAATGCGATCGCAGAATCCTGGAGTAACCTCCCTGTAATCCCTGTGACTGCGTGTAGGTTAAGATTGGGTTGTAACAGAGTATCAGAGCCAGACATTTCTACCTGTCAGCTAGTAATTGTTCTGTATGGTGACATGAGCAGAGTGGCCTGACTTCTCCCACTTATTACAGATGTCCGACTTAGATATGTTGAGCATCCTGCTATGATGTCCATCACCAAGCCGGAACACTCCGAGGCCACTTCTCAGTGCCAGACTGGCAGCCGGCCGGTGGCTGAGCCCGAGACCCCTGCTGTTCACAATAACAGTGGAGGCTGGCTCAGCTGGGTTTTTGGGAGGGGAAGATTTAATAAGAAGGAGGTTCATCTACCTGAGGACAAAGACAGATCTGTAAGGAACTGGTTCTTAACACTATATTCTATGTAGAGACAATTGAGTGGATAATTTTTTTTATTGTGGCTTGCTTCACATTGCTAACATCTTCTTCCTCAGATTGTCTGGGATCCAACTCTGCACAGATGGGTTAACAAAACTGAGCCCAAGGCTGAGGTACACACTTAAATTCAATGAAATTAAAAACAGTGAACAACCATTGCATTTCAACTGTGATAATATTACTAACAATTTGGAAAATGTGTTGATGTGTTTTACAGAACAAGTGTGTACCACCACCTCCACCGATGGGGACATATGGATATCAGGGGAACACTGGCCCCAAAGGAGTGAATCCTTACTCTATGAAAGCAGGTGAATATTGCTTTAGAATTCATGTGGTTTAACCAAGACTGTGTCAGCCGATCATAGATGTCCCTGGTGGTCTCCTGCTAACAGCTTTCCCACTACCAGCAGGTCTATGGGGCAGCAAATACCCTACAATACATTACAATGATGGGACCAACTCAAAGCCTCCAAGCCATGGGCCTGGACTGCTTCCTAGACAGCTCTCTGGCTTGCTCCCTCCTTCACACGTTGACCTCATGGCACCAATGGTTGTGCCACCTGACACTCTACCCTACTGAGGTATGACTCTGGAAAATCCTTCCAAATTGTATCCATTCATCATTAACTGAGATTTTTCTTTAACATAGCAAGTGGCTAAAATAGCAAGGATGTTAACTATTTTTTATTTTTGTCCAACAGGCCATTTGCCCAGAGTGGATTTGCCATACATAGAATTTTTCAGCATTAAAAATCTTCAGCATAAAAAAGTATTAAAAGATGATCTTTTAATTAAATCTCTCCTTTGTGTCCTCATGTTCACATTAATTTGATGTGTTCTATCATCCTTTACAATGCTTATTGCTTCTGCATTATTTTAAGTATATATTATACACATAGACATCACAAAAACATATTTTTGTGCATTTTGGATTTCCTACATTTACTTACTGTACAAACAAGTATATTTTATACATATATTTTTTTTAACTACATTTTATATGTATTCCATAGACAGAAAGAAATATATTTATATGCATTTTGAATTCCTAAATGTCAATATTTTATTTTCTGTGTCACGTGTTTATGCCCATTTATGTACATCCTGTGTATGTTACCCTTCCAATGAGCTTATCATATAAACTACAACGCAAAAAGTATGGTTTACTTCACTTTTAATCATGTTAGCACAGGTAACAGCCGTTTACAGTCTTTCTTTAGTTTTTCATTCTTACTCTTCCCAATTCAATTAAACTATATTTCTTTATTTCCCATGGGCTTCACCAGAGTACCCCCTAGTGGCTGGAATACAACTGTATTAAGCCCCTTACAACACCCCCCTGCAAAAACAAAATGTTGTCCCAGTTGCAGCCTAGTATCTGTCTTGTTTTGCACGCTTTGTACAAAATAATAAAATGCAGTACTACAGGATATTTCTTAACGTAGCTCTTTATTAGCTAGCTATAACTGGCATGTTCACGTATCGCCAACCAGCATCAAACTGACCATGACCTAACCATTTGGGTGGTCTTAACCAATCATAGCACAGTATAATATGGCGGTAAAATGCATCCAATTAT